>NC_088126.1:1621629-1938426 GCF_036370855.1 Dromaius novaehollandiae | reverse complement strand
AACAAAATAGTAACAAAAACAACCAGGAAAAAAAGTCAATGGGTTTTGGTTGACATACTTATCTCCACTTTAGCAAACATTACTATGTTTACGTGAAAGAAAAACAACCCTGAATCCAAGCTAAAACCATCTAAAAGGCATAAGATGGGTGGATCTCGTTTGAAGAGGCCAGAAAGGCTCAACCTAAAATAAAAATACAGTCAGTACAAGACTATTCTAGGCTTGTACAAGACGAGGCTATTCTAGCTGTTTTCTTAAGCTTGAACTCTTAGTTCTCCCACCAATTCCATCTGGCTGCAAAGTCTTGCCAAGTCCCTTGACTAAATCAGGTAGTGCCTCGACGCATGTAGGGCTCGACTAACCTGCAAGCGACAAACGGAAAGAACAGCAAACACGCAGTAGGGCGCTAAATTCCCCGTGGCCTTAAGGGTTTTCCCTTTCTCCATTCCCCTTTTCCGCTCTCGTTCAAGACCTGCCTGCTTCCTGCCCATTTTTTCGCTGTCTCGTCAATGCAAACGAGAATTTCTCAGATTTGCAACTTCCAAGCAGGACTGTAATACATAAAACAGTTCATTAGTTCTATATATTGGAGGATTTTATGACTCTATTTTTGTTAATAATTAAGGCAGAATTAGACTTAAAGGTGCCACAGAATTTTTAAGAGGCTGTTTCGCTGAGAGCTGGTGACATCAACTGTTTGCAAAAATAACAAACCACTTTTCACAATTAACACTGCTGGCATTCACTAATTTGTTCCAAAAGGGAATCCGTGCCAATTTAACCAGGTTTTTACTCTCTCAAGATTAGCACCCATATGCTGACATATCACAGAAAAGGGAAAGCTTCGCAATTCAGACTCTGAAAAGAAAGCCTCAGGTTCCCAAAATGGCTCTTACCAGGTGAAAACAGTAAATAACCCAAAACTTTACGCTCAATATACACTTAACAGAAAGAGGAAACGTGTCAGCCAAGAGAAATACCCTTTTTCATGCAAATACATTTGGAACGAGACTGAAAAGCAACTAAAAGCTTCCATTTCTGGCAGCCTATTCAAAATCAGTTGAAGTCATCAGTCCAACTGTTATTCCAACTGTATTGTTACAAGCCAACACAATGAGCGACCCGGGCCCCCCTGCCGCTAGCTTTACACCAGGCCCTGCTCTCCTCGCCCTCTCTGACAAGGCTTGCACGCGTCGAGCTTTGCGTCGAGCTTTGCAATTCGTACACCCGTAAGCTGGAAGTCTTTGACTGAAACCCCACTTCCATCTGGGTATCGGTCTTTTGGACCCACGCTGATGAACGGCAACCTGGCAAGCTCGTCTTACTGTTGCTCGTGTCATCCCTACTCTGCTGAAATTGTTTTGGGAATGCTCAAATCAACGCGTCCGAGGAAACAAAGGGGGCCTCCAAAAACCAAGAGGACCAACAGTTTCGAACGTACCTAACGTGGTAGGTTTTATCAGCTCATCGTAAACGTCGTAGAAGGGCAGCCTCTTCATCTTGACATCCGGGTGGACCGGGTGGATGGGCGGCGACAAGTGCTGAACGTCTGCCTCGTGTTTGGGTCCCAGCATGGGCACCGGAGGCAGCATAGCCGCCGGCACCGCGGTCGCCGCCGAGCTGTGCTCGTAGGGCAGATGACACACGGTGCCCTGAGTCAGTGCGGTGGCCGAGGGCAGCTGCCCGGCCTGGATGTGGAGCATGGACAAGTCTGAAGGGGTTAAGATCTTCCTCGGGAACCTCCGCCGGTACAGTTCTTTAATTTTCATCTGAACGGCCGGGCTGCAGCCAGACTTAAGCAGCTGTAATGCCTTTGTGAGCAGTTCGTGCTTCCTTCCACTTTTGTTCCTTCCAGCAAAGCCCAAGAGAACTTGTAATTCTGATACCCTAAAGCTCATAACCATGTGCTGCAAGAAAACAAAACACAGCCCATTACAATTGCTACTTGAGCAGACAGAACCCAAAAACAAGCTACGGGTTCACTAAAGAGGATGCTAGGCAGAGGCGTTAAAAGAGGCACTGTCAAATCTGAAGTTCCCCCACCCGTGTCACTTAATAACTTGTCAGCAGCAGAATCACAAATATTTAGTTTTGTTTTTACTTTTAGACGCTTTGCTCAGATCTCGAAATGCGAAGGCTGCATTTACTTCCCGTTTCAAACCGATGTCTGCAGCAGCACTTACTGCTTTGCAGTTCCTAATATTCGGCGGACGGTTAAATCACCCTCCCTTCAAGCAAATGCTGACAATTTCATCTAGGGTCAATTTCTCATTTAAACTAAAGCCTTTGTATCTCTCCGGAAATTTGAAAGGGTCTAACACTCTCATTTTATGGCCTCTTCAGACCGGCTTAGGGAGGCCAAGCCCACAGCACGACTGCCTATGTTTTCATTTGTTGCTTTTATTCTTTAATTCGAAAGGATTACTTGGGAATGTCCATTTTTGGCCCACGGATTCTTTAAGGAAACACATCCAACACCAAATCTGAAACCAGACTTCAGCGTTAGTCAGACGGGCTGCAATTAAGCAAAAATGTACATTAAGTGTCACCTCTACACCGAGGCTGGCGTTATTTATCAACCTGCCTCTTTAATTAGAGTCTCTCCAACAGCGACTTGCTAATTCTCACGACAGGTCCAACAGGTCCGACTGGGTCACTGTGCGAGGATGCACAAGGAGCAGGAGATAAAGGATTATTCCCATTTCACAGGAGGAAAAATAAAAAGGGTCACAGAGGCCTCTCCACGGCCACACGAGGGAAGTTAGCAGCAGACCAGAAACTCAGCTCAGATCTCACAGCCACGCTCCAGTAACTGTCACAAAACCATCCTTCCCCTGGGTCCTTAATACGGCTTCAAAATTACTTATTTACACAGATACTCCCACGGGATGACTGACGATGCTATGAAAGCACGTATATATACACTTATGCATCTATTCCACACAATTTTGAATAAATTTCTGATAGCTAAAGGGTTAAACCGGAAACCTAGTAACTTCCAACACTCCCTTTTCAATACGAACGGGCGCGTAGCTTCAGCACCGCTCCGCATCTAGAAGGATGTTTCCCTTTAGGCACCCAAAACGAAACCGATTCAACAATAGCAGAATTGTTCTTAAATTAGCAACAATTTTGCAGGGTTTAAATCCGCACGGATTGGTTCAGCTTCCCAGGGAGGCCTTCTCCTCCGCGCTTCATCATCACACTGGGATGGAGCACTGGGGGCAGAGGGGGAGGCTGGATTTTGTTATTGCAGAAACGCAAAAAGCCTGCATTCGTCTCAATAAAAGAAGCGTAAAAACAAAGCCGAAACGTCTTCGTTTTAAAAGGAGGAATATTTTGTATTTGGGTTGATTTACAACCCAAACAGAGCAGAGCGCATTCATTTGAGAATAGGCGACGGTAGCATCTTGAGTCTACATCTTACAGGCCAAATTTTCTAGAGTAACTTATAATTAAGGAACGGAGAGAGCACACAGCCCAGCTCGGTAACCTACAGGTCAAGTTTATTATATAGCTAGTTGATTCTGCTTTACGTGCCAAGAGAGTCCAAGGCAGTTTAACAAGTCTTATCAGCATCACTTAACCCACCACCAAAAATGCAGCGTCTCGGGAGGGCAATGTGACAGATGCTCCGCTTCCCAGCGGGGAAAAAAAGGGAAGTGTTTGGTAAGGCTATCAAAGCAAACGCTGCCGTTACCAAAAGCGCCATGTGGTCTCCGATGCAAAGCAGACGCAGCATCGGATGAAGGTCTCATGTAGAAAAACATACGTCAGACACCGGAGCTCGCAGGGGATTTGCCTGTTACCTCTGTGGGGTGACACGTTCAAGAGAAGGAGAATTTAAACGATATCGTAATTTCCTTTTTTCCCCTTTACAGAGCCAAGAGAACTTGTCAGAAGCAGGAAACCTCCATCATTTAAAAGGAAAAGCTCAACTTGGGGACTCTCAAGTTTGACAGTGACTGTTTTAAATACCTCTGAAAAAATACATTAAGGGTGCACATTTACCAAATACTCATCTTACAAACTCCCTCCCGTTTTGATAACAGTATCAAACACTTTGAATAATCATTTTATAGAAAGTGACCTCTTCCCACACCCTTTACCCCAGCAGGCGCTCCTACAAATCCTCCAGACCGAATCCTTCACCTCGCAGGAGATTAGTGTAGCATGGCTCACCAGCACAAGATTCACGTTTATCATTAAAAAACACTTGTATCCATGACATAGGATGGCTGTGTCACCACCGCTGCAGCAACTGTGGACTCTTATCTACACCTGAAGCCTCTCCGATTACTGCTCAAAGTCGCGGAGCAGTGGAAAAACTCTCTTATTGCCGTAAGAGATCACATTCGAGAGCGCCCGGAGGGCATCCGAGGCCTGCTGAGCGACTGGATCCACAGAAGACGGGAATCCAGGCCGAAGAGCCTGACTGTATCGTTGTTGAACAACAAAAGTCTGTGAACCAAAAGCAGCGCTCCTCTTTCCAGGGCAGTCAGCATTTGGTCCTTTAAATAAAGGAAGGTGTCTAAGCCAACTGCAGACTTTATAAGGAGAAATCATTTCATTTTCAACTGGCTCGTCTTGCTTTTACAATGAGACACAGATGGTAAAAATCTTAAACAAACTCCTGGCTAGTAAACGAGAAAGGGGGTTAGGGGAGATGGACAGGGGAATTCAGTTGCCGGAAGGGAGCACAGATTTAAAAATAAACTGCAGAGAGCCCTGAATAATGGTAGGCTCCAGAGAAAAGGCTGAGGTCTGGAAACCACTGGAGGATCTCAGAGGTGGGCCGAACCTCAGAGAATGTAAACCTATGCGCTAAGCTACGTCTCTCCTTAAAGCACAATTCCTCTGCAGTGATTTATCTGCGGAGGGAACAGACTGGAAAACGCCAAGGATGTTACACCCACTTTGCCCTCTGCGTGTTGCGCTCCGCTTTGCCGTTTGCTAGCTGTGCCCCCAAACCGGAGGATTACGCGTGCGATGTTTTACGGTCCGTATAAGCGGCCTCACGGAGGGCAGCGGCACCATTTAACGCATCCTGCCGAACACAGCGGTGGGTCAAAGCGGGACCGGGGCCTGTGTCACCGCGCTCATTCACCTGAGCCTGGGGACACGCGTCTTTTTGCCATTAACACCTCGTCTGGAACGCTGGGAAACGGCACAAATCAACGGCATTTCTGGAGCTCCGGTTCTGCACCGCTCCAGTCCACCCAACTGCAATTATCGGATCCAGTTTCTCCACAAATACTGTTAACATTTTGACACTTGATAGGGCTCCCATTGTAGTCGAGCTTAAGTCACGCAGAGTTTTAGGGGAGGGAGAAAGATCACACCATAAAGCAATATCGAAATTTGGAGAGGCCGCTGCTGGAAAGGTTACAGACCAATACTAGCTTCAGAGAATTACGTTCTTGCTGCGGCTGGCTGCCAAAAAGGTGCCAGTTCCCAAATGTCTTACTATTTCCAGCAGAGGGAAGGGGGCAGGACTCTCAGCCCCCTTCAGCCTGCTAAGATCTATACTCCAGCCTGTGGGAAAAAATATTAAACGCCAACAAGGACACAAATCAGCTTTGCAATTAGTTACCAGGGGCAATTTCATATTCCACAGTCTGGTGGGCAAAGGTGGTTACACACTCTGACTCCTAAAAACGAGAAAAAGAGAGTGGAGGGAGATGAAACCCCATCCAGCTGTGAGCACTGGTGCAGCACTACCATGTTACACGCTCTCCGTCCCTCCTCCCCTGCGAAACCCCGGGGGGGTCTCGCGGCTCCCCGGCCCGCTACACCGTCTCCTCGCCCCAAACCCTGCCTCGGGCTTCGTCCCCTCTCCTGCTGCCGTTTTTTTCCTGCGCTTTCCGCACTCCCCTACCTCATTTGAGGCTCTGAACGGCTCCGTTTCGCGGCTCTCCCTTCCTTTCAGGTTTCTACTTCTTTTCTCTGAGCCTCCGTCGCACGCCCGAGCCCCCCCCGAGTCTTCCAGCCCCCCTCTGCAAACAGCACGGGAGGTCGCTGCCTGATCCAGCAGCCTCCACCGCCGCTCCACGCGCCGACAGCCAAAACCCGACCCCCTTCCTACGTGCCCCTCGCCCCGGCGGTCTCTGCGCCTCCCCCCGCAGCCCCCCAGCCCGCGTGGGGCTGCCCCAGACCGCTCGGCCCCACAGCTTCCTCGTCCGTCTGTCTGTCTGTCCGGCCGGCCAGCCCGGGCGCCTCTTCCCCCGGCGCTGCCTGCTCTCCCTCTGCCCCCCCAGCCCCTCACCTCCGCCCCAGGCCTGGACCCCACTGCCCCACAGCCCCTCACATCACCCCCCTCCACCCCCCAAAGTCCCACCCGAGCCCCACGCCCTGCCTGAGCCCCGGGGCTGGGGCGAACCCAGCAGCCAACCCTCGCTCTGCCCCATCATCCCCTGGTCCTGCCCCACAGCTCCCCCGGCCCTGCCCCACGGGTCCTGGTCCTGCCCCACAGCCTCCAGCCCTGCCCCACGGGCCCTGGTCCTGCCCCACAGCTCCCTCAGCCCTGCCCCGCTGCCCCCTGGTCCTGGCCCACAGCCTCCAGCCCTGCCCCACGGCCCTGGTCCTGCCCCACGGCCCCCCATCGCCCTGCCCCATGGGTCCTGGTCCTGCCTCCTGGTCCTGCCCCATCATCCCCTGGTCCTGCCCCACAGCCCCCCGGTTCCTGCCCTTGTTTCTACCCCACAGCGCCCCAGCTCCTGCCCCACACACCTGCTGCACAAGCCCCCTGGATCCTGCCCCACAGCGCCCCTGCTCCTGCCACTCAGCCCTGCCCCACAGCACCTGGTTCCTGCCCCACAGACTTGCCCTACAGCCCCCCTGCTCCTGCCCCACAGCTCTGCCCTACAGCCCCTCTGCTTCTGCTCCACAGCTCCCCTGCTCCTGCCACTCAGTCCTGCCCCACAGCTCCCCGGCTCCTGCCCCACAGCTCCGGTTCCTGCCCCACACACCTGCCTCACAGGCTCCCCACTCCTGCCCCACAGACCTGCCCCACAGCCCCTCTGCTCCTGCCCCACAGCGCCCCTGCTCCTGCCGCTCAGCCCTGCCCCACAGCTCCTCCGCTCCTGCCCCACAGCCCTGCCCCACAGCCGCCGGTTCCTGCCCCGCCGGTTCCTGCCCCACAGCGCCCCTGCTCCTGCCGCTCAGCCCTGCCCCACAGCCCCGGTTCCTGCCCCGCAGCCCCGGGCCCCCCCCGGCCCCCGCTGCCCGGAGCCCCTCGCCCGGCCCCGGCGGCCCCACACCGCGCAGCGCCCGGCCCCGCGCCCCCCCCGCGCCACCTTCAGCTCCGCCGCCTCCGCCATCTTGGGACATGGCAGCCGCGCGCCAGGGGCCGAGGCGAACTCCGCGCGCGGCGGCGGCCGCACGGCCGGGGGGGGGCGGGGGGGGGGGGGCGGCAGGGAGCGTCGCGCAACTCCGCTCCGCCGCGCAGCCGCACCGCGCTCTGCCCCGCCCCGCCCGCGGCTGTCCTGGGGCTGTGCTGGGGCTGGGGACGGACCGGCCCCGCTAACTAGTCCTGTGCAGGGGCTGATGGGTGCCACTAACTAGTCCTGGTGGGGAGTCACTAGTACCACTAACTAGTCCTGTGCAGAGGGTGACGGGTACCACTAACTGGTCCTGGTGGGGAGTCACTGGTTCCACTAACTAGTCCTGTGCAGGGGCTGATGGGTACCACTAACTAGTCCTGGTGGGGAGTCACTAGTACCACTAACTAGTCCTGTGCAGAGGGTGACGGGTACCACTAACTGGTCCTGGTGGGGAGTCACTGGTTCCACTAACTAGTCCTGTACAGGGGGTGATGGTTACCACTAACTAGTCCTGGCTGGGGAGTCACTAGTACCACTAACTAGTCCTGGTTGGGGAGTCACTAGTACCACTAACTAGTCCTGTCCTGGGGCTGGAGACTAACCAGCACCACTGACTAGTCCTGTCCTGAGGCCGGGAACTGACCGGCCCCACTGACTAGTCCTGGCTGGGGAGTGACCAGCACCACTAACTAGTTCTGTGCAGGGAGTCACTGGTTCCACTAACTAGTCCTGGTTGGGGAGTCACTGGTACTGCTAACTAGTCCTGTGCAGGGGCTGATGGGTACCACTAACTAGTCCTGGTGGGGAAGTCACTGGTACCTCTAACTAGTCCTGTGCAGGGGCTGATGGGTACCACTAACTAGTTCTGGCTGGGGAGTCACTGGTTCCACTAACTAGTCCTGTACAGGGGGTGATGGGTACCACTAACTAGTCCTGGCTGGGGAGTCACTGGTACCGCTAACTAGTCCTGCACAGGGCCTGATGGGCATCACTAACTAGCCCTGTCCTGGGGCTGCGGGTGACCGGCACCGCTAACTAGTCCTGTCTTGGGGCCGGGGACTAACCAGCCCCACTAACCAGCCCTGTCGGGGGCCCAGCACCGCCCCGCGCCCCCCCGGCCCCCCGGCCCCGCTCCCCGCCCGAGGAAGGCAGCACACGCGGGGCCGCTCGTCCCGTTTAATGGCATGGGGGCCCATCGGGGCGGCGTCAGGCCTCGGGGCCCATCGGGGCGGCCTCAGGCCTCGGGCCCCGCGCGCAGGATCCGCAGCAGCGTGGCGTGCACGGCCTCGTCCATGAAGCCCTGCGGGAGGAGAGCTCAGCCCGCCGCCCCCAAAAGCCGCGTTTCGGGGCGTTTCGGGGCGTTTCGGGGCGTTTCGGGCGGATCCGCCCCACCTGGGCGGCCTGGAGCAAGTGGGTCCGGTAGACGGCGACGACGTCCCGGTGGTTTTTCTGCTGGACCTGGCGGGAGAAGAGGAGGTGGGAAGCGGAGCCGGGGCGATGCCGGGCGATGCCGGGCGATGCCGGGGCCCCACCTCCAGCCGGAGCTGCAGCCGGGCGCTCTCGCTGCGGACCGCCAGCACCTCCGCCGAGAGCTTCTCCGTCTCCGCCAGCAGCTCCTTGATCTGTCGGCGGGCAGCGGGAGCGGAGCCGGGAGGCGACGGTGTTGGGGAGGGGACAAGAATGGGAATGGGAAGGGAACGGTGATCGGAAGAGGACAACGATGGGAAGGGGATGCTGATAAGCAGGTGATGGCGATGGGAAGGGGACCATGATAGGAAGGGGACAGTGATGGGAAGGAGAAGGGGATGGTGGTGGGAAGGGATCAGTGATGGGAAGGGATCAGTGAAGCGAAGGGGACAATGATGGGAAGGGGCTGCGGATGGGAAGATGATGGCGATGGGAAGATGATGGCGATGGGAAGGTGATGGTGATGGAAGGGTGATGGAACGGGAAGGTGATGACCATACGAAGGGACTGGCGATGGGAAGGGGATGGCGATGGGAAGGGGATGGCGATGGGAAGGGAATGGCGATGGGAAGGGAATGGCGATGGGAAGGGGATGGCGATGGGAAGGGGATGGCGATGGGAAGGGGATGGTGGTGGGAAGGGGATGGCGATGGGAAGGGGATGGAGATGGGAAGGGGATGGTGGTGGGAAGGGGATGGCGATGGGAAGGGGATGGAGATGGGAAGGGGATGGCGATGGGAAGGGGATGGCGATGGGAAGGGGATGGAGATGGGAAGGGGATGGAGATGGGAAGGGGATGGAGATGGGAAGGGGATGGTGGTGGGAAGGGATGGAGATGGGAAGGGGATGGCGATGGAAAGGGGATGGCGGTGGGAAGGGAATGGCGATGGGAAGGGGATGGCGATGGGAAGGGGATGGCGATGGGAAGGGGATGGCGATGGGAAGGGGATGGAGATGGGAAGGGGATGGAGATGGGAAGGGGATGGAGATGGGAAGGTGATGACCATACGAAGGGACTGGCGATGGGAAGGGGCTGGTGATGGGAAGGGGATGGAGATGGCAAGAGGCGGCCTCTCCCCATGAGCCCCCGGCCGTCCCCCGGCGCTCACCTTGTCCTCCTTGTCCCGGCAGGTCCTGGCCAGCTCGCCCGCCCTGGCGCTGAGCTGCTGCACGCTGCTCTCCAGCCCCCGCGCCGCGGCCCGCAGCTCCCGCGCCTCCCGCTCCCGCGCGGCCGCCCGCGCCTCCGCCTCCGCCCGCGCCCGCCGCTCGCCCGCCGCCGCCCCGTCCTCGCCCTCCATCTGCGCCACGAGCTGCAGGGCCTCGCGCTGCGCCCGCGCCAGCCGGTCCAGGCCCCGGTGCAGCTCCCGCAGCACGCGGCCCCCGCCGCCCCCCCGGCCCTCCCGCAGCCCCCGCAGCTCCTCCCGCAGCCGCTCGCGCTGCCGGCCCAGCCGCGCCAGCTCGCCCAGCAGCTGCCCGTTGCTCTCCCTGAGCGCCAGCACCGCCTGCTCCACCCCGGCGCGCCTGGCCCGCCGCCGCTCTTCCTCCCCTTCCTCCTCCTCCTCCTCCTCCTCCTCCTCCTCCTCCTCCTCGCAGCCGCCGGCCGGGGCCGCGGTCGCCCCGTGGCTCAGCAGCAGCTCGGCCGCCTCCGCGCTGCAGCTCTCGCGGGCCAGGGTCAGCGCCGTCCTGCGGGAGCGGTGACACGGTGACACGGTGACGCAGGTCCCCACGGCGTGACGTCCCACGTCAGCCCTCTCCCGGTGCTTTTCCCACCCGGCGCCTCTCCGCAGGGACCGAGCAGAGGCGGTGGTGGCATCACCGGGGCTTCGGGGACGCCCTGGAGCTGCTCTTTGCAAGGAGCACGTGGAGCCCCCTTGCCACCCAATAGCCCCCCCCCAATTGTCCCCAAATTGTCCCCAAGGGGGGGGGGGCGCTCACTTCATGTCCTTGTCGGCGAGGTGGGGGTCGGCCCCCCGCCGCAGCAGCTGGGCGCAGACGGCAGCGTGGTTGCCCCGCGCGGCCATCATCAGCGGCGTCTGCCCGTGCTGGGGGGGGGGGACGCCGTGAGCCCCCCGGCGCCCCGAGCTGTCCCCCCCCCCGGCCCCCACTCACGCTGTCGGCCGCGTCCAGCAGGGCCTCGTGGTCGCAGAGCAGCAGCACGCTGGAGGCGCAGCCCGAGGCGGCTGCGGGGTGGGGGGGGGAGCGTTGGTGCGGCTCCGGGGGGGCCGTCCCACTCCCCGTGTCCCCCCGGCCCCCCCCGCTCACCGGCCCAGTGCAGCGGGGTCCGGCTCTGCCCGTCCACGCAGTCCCCGTTGGCGCCGTACTGCGGGGGGGAGCGGGGTGGGGGGGCGCGGGCCCCCCCTCCCCCAGCTGGGAGAAGGACCCAGGCGTCCTGGCCCCCCCCACGCCGAGCCCCTGCTCCTGCAGCTGCCCCATGGCTGTCCCCATCCCTCTCCTCGTCGCCATCCCCATCCTTGTCCCCGTGCCTATCCACATCACCATCCCATCCCCTTCCCTGTCCCCAACCCCATCCCTGTCCCCACCTCCACCCTGTCCCCATCCCCTTCCCCATCTCCATCCCATCCCTGTCCCCGTCCCCATCCTTGTCCCCATCTCTGTCCCCATCCTCTTCCCTCCCCCTTTCCCTGTCCCCATCCCTGCCCCTGTCCTCATCCCTATCCCCTTCCCTTTCTCCATCACCATCCCATTCCCATTCCTATCCCCATCCCTGTCCCCATCGTTGTCCCCATCCACTTCCCTCCACCTTTCCCTGTCCCCAACCCCATCCTGTCCCCATCCTTGTCCCTATCCCTGCCCCATCCCCATCCCTGTCCCATCCCGATCCCCTTTCCTGCCTGCACCACCATCCCATCCCCATTCCTATCCCCATCCCTGTCCCCACCTCTGTCCCCATCCACTTCCCTCCCCCTTTCCCTGTCCCCATCCCCTTCCCTCCCCCTTTCCCTGTCCCCATCCCAGTCCCCCTCCCCGTCCCCATCCCCGTCCCCGTCCCCGCGCGGCTCCCACCTGCAGCAGCACCTTGACGCACTGGGGCTGGCAGGCGATGGCGGCCAGGTGCAGCGCGGTGCTGCCTGTGGGACAGCAGCGTCGGCCCCCGCCGCCCCCGGACCCCCCCGGGCCCCCCCCCCCCCGGGCCATACCGTCCTCGTCCCCCTCGTCGACGGGGGCCCCGTGGGCCAGCAGCAGCGTCAGGCAGGCGGTGAGACCCTTGGAGGCGGCCAGGTGCAGCCTGGCAGGGGACAGCGGCTGGGACCGGCGCCGGGGGGGCCCCGTCCCGTCCCCCCCCCGCCATGGGGGCTCACGTACGCCGAGCGGCCCGCGGCGTCGAGCTTGGCGGGCCGGGCCGCTCTGCGGGCGGCCAGCGCGGCCACCCGGGCCACGTCGCCCCTCTCCACGGCCTCCAGCAGCTTCTGGTCCCGCTTGGTCCAGCTCTGCTCCGCCTGCGGACGGAGGCGCCGGGATCCGACCCCCCCCCGGCCGCGGACCCCCCCGCCGGGGGTGTTTTCCAGGCCGGGGACCCCGGGAGAGCAGCCCGGCCGGGGACTCACCGCCACGCGCGAGCTGGAGCACGAGAACATCTTCTTCATGCCGGCGGCTGCTCCGGGCGCTTCCCGCGGCCCGAAAATCCTACGCGGGCGGGCGGCGGGGGGCCGCGGCGGCATCGCGGCAGCGCCGGGCACGGCGGCGGTGCTGGGTGCGGGCGCCCGGGGTGCTCGGCACCGCCCCACGCGCTTGCCTCCGGCGCGCTCCCGGCCCGGGCTTGTCCCGCGTGCCGGGGCGGGAGAGCCGGTCCCAGCATCCCGCGCCCGTGGGGGCCGTGCCGGGCGTGGGACCGCCGGGAAAAGCCCCTTGGCGCGGGTCGAGCGGCGAAATTTGCCCCCCGGAGCCACCTCGGCCACCCCAGAGCGAGGGGAGCAAGTGCTGCCTGGCAGAGGGGCCCATCACCCTGGCGTCAGGCCCCTGGCAGAGCTCTCCCACTGCCATCTCCGTGCTGGGGCTCCCGCCTGGCCCCGGAGCAGGTGCTCCCGGCTGGATTAGCCGGACGCAGGGGCTGCTTCCCCGGAGCGCTGCTGAGACCCGATGCACTCGGTGCACGGCTGAGGCCCGACCTGCTCGGTGCACGCCAGGACCGACCCTGCCACCCCTCCCGGCCCCCGGGCGGGTGCTGGCACCGGCGCAGTGAGACCCGGCCCCCCCCCAGCCAGCCACGCGCACAGCTTGGGTCCAAATGTGTCCATTTAATTAATCGCCTCTGTTTTTTGGGGTTTTTTTGCTTTTTTGTACAGTTAAACCAAGGGGAAACAACAAACCGATTAAAAGCGCCGCTTCGGGGCGTTGGGTCGGGGCGCCTTGCCCTGCGCCAGGGCCCCCCCGGCCCCCAAAACCGCTGGGGCGGAGGAGCTTCGGTAGGGCCGCAGCCCCCCCGGGCCGGGTGGGGGGTCCCGGGCAGCCCCCCCTCCCCGACGCGGGGTCATGCGGGGACATTGCTGCCCCCCCGGGGACGCGGGTGGGGGGTGGTTTGTGCCCCCCCAGCGGCGCCCGGGACCCCCCGGTGCCTCCTCCCGCCCCACCGAGACTAAATAAATAAATTAACCCGAGCGGAGGGGGGCATCGGCCCCGAAACACCGTGCCCCCCCCCCAGAGGAGGACGGGGGGGGGGACGGGACCCCCAGCCCCGACGTGCCCACGCGGCTCCTGCGGGAAGAGCAGCTCCCATGGGAATAGCGGCTCCCGGCTCGCTGCCCCCCCCCCACGCCCCCCCCCCCCGCAGCCGGCCCCTGGGGACGGGGTGAGCCGGTCCCTAAGTGTCCGCGGAGCCGCCGTCGCCCTCCTTCAGCTCCTGGCTGCTCTCCACCTCCTCGGGAATGTCTTGCATCCGCAGGAAATCTGCAGGGAAGCGGCAGCGCCGTCAGCCGCCCGCCCCCAGCGCTGCCCGGGGGGCCCAGGCGTCCGGGACACCCCCCTCCAAGCCGGGGGGGGGGGGTAAAAGGGGGCCTGGCGGCGGGGACCCACCTCGGGGGCTGGCGGGAGGGGAGTGCCGGCCGGGCAGGCCCTCGTCCTCCAGCAGCGCCTCCAGGGCGGCCTCACCCTCCCGCAGCCGCTCGCCGTCGCCCCGGTAGTCCAGCTCGGCGCGGGGGCACGTGCCGAACGCGTGGTGGTAGGAGAGGCCCCCGTGGTTGCCGCCGTGGCTCATCTGCGGGGAGGGAGGCGGCGGGCGGCTGAGACCCGATGCGCTCATGGCACGTGTGAGGCATCGCTCACCTGCGCCGGGCAGCTTGGGGAAGGAGGCGGCGGGCGGCTGAGACCCGACGCGCTCATGGCACACATGAGGCATCACTCACCTGCACCGGGCAGCTTGGGGAGGCGGTGGGTGGCTGAGACCCGATGCACTCACGGCACACATGAGGCATCGCTCACCCCTGCCGGGCGGCTTGGGGAGGGGGGTGGCAGGTGGCTGAGACCCGATGCACTCACGGCACACATGAGGCATCGCTCACCCGCACTGGGCAGCTTGGGGAGGGAGGCGGTGGGTGGCTGAGACCTGATGCACTCATGGCATGTGTGAGGCATCGCTCACCTGCACCGGGCAGCTTGGGGAAGGAGGCGGTGGGCGGCTGAGACCCGATGCACTCATGGCACGCATGAGGCATTACTCGCCCGCACTGGGCAGCTCGGGGAGGGAGGCGGTGGGTGGCTGAGACCCGACGCACTCACGGCACGCATGAGGCATCGCTCGCCCGCACCGGGCAGCTCGGGGAGGGAGGCGGTGGGCGGCTGAGACCCGATGCACTCATGGCACACATGAGGCATCGCTCGCCCGCCCCGAGCGGCTCGGGGAGGGGGGTGCCGGGTACCTGGGGGGGCGTGAAGCTGAGATAGAGCGCGTCGCCGGCGGGCAGGCTCCTCCGGCGCGGATCGGCGGCGCGGCGGCCCCGGGCGCCGGCCTCCTGCCGCAGGGCGGCCAGCTGCCGGCGGGCCTCGTCGAGCTCGCGCTCCAGCCGCCCGCGCTGCTGCTCGCCGTCGCGCAGGCGCCCCTCCAGCGCCGCCGCCTCCTGCGCCCGCTCCTGGCCCAGCTGCCGGCAGCGAGCGAGCTCCTCTTGCAGCAGCGCGTGCTGCCGCTGCAGCAGTGCCAGCTCCGTGCTGGGCTTCTCCGCGGGCTGCGCCGCCGCCCCGCCGCCTCCTCCGCCGCGCGCCAGCCGCTCCCGCCGCTCGGGGCCCTCCTGCAGCTGCAGCTCCAGCAGCGTGTCCTGCTGGCTCACCGCCGCCTGCGGGGCGCGGCGGGGGGGCCGTCAGCCCCGCGTCCCCCCCCCTCCTCCGTACCCCACCGCGTCCCCCCCCCCCCGCCCGGCGCGGCGCCCACCCACCTGCAAGCCGTGCAGCAGCGTGTAGAGGTTCATGAGCCGCTGCATCACCTCCTGCAATTGGGGGGGGGGGTGTTAGCCGGGGGGGGGGGACACCAAGGCACGCCAATGCGCCCCGGCCCCCCCCCCCCCCAACCTCACCTCCTGGGGCCCCTTCTGCAGCAGCTGGTTGCCGTTGCCGTCCTGCCAAGAGAGCGCTGCGGTCACCCCGGGACGGTGCCGCCGGCGGGGGGGGGGCAGCGACGCGGTGCCCCCCGCCCCGGCCCCACTCACCCGCTCCGAGTCGGCCCGGCAAAACTCCAGGGAGCCGTTGAAGGCGTCGCCGTCTGCGGGGAAAGCCGGGGGTGAGCACGGGGGGGGGGGGGGACACTCCACGCGAGCCCCCCCCCCAATGCCACCCCGCGTCTTACTGCTGGCGCCGGGGCTGCCGCAGCTCTCGGCCTCAGCGCTGGGGCTCTGGTCCCGGCCGGCGCCCGTGAACATCTCCTTGAGGCTCTCCACTGCGGGGAGAGGCGGCCTGAGCGGCGGGGCGGCCCCCCCGGGGCCGTCCCCCCCCCCGGTGCATCCCCCCCCCGGGTGCCCCTACCTTCCCGGATGGCGTCATGCAGCAGCCTCTCGCCGCGGGGCCCCTCGGCCGAGTCGGAGCGGAAGAGGGTGCGGGGGGCCAGGGTGGGCGAGGGCTCCTCGCAGCCGCTCGCCAGCGCCAGCATGTCGGCGAAGAGCCCCACCTTCTCCTCCAGCAGCTCCGCGATCTCCCGGTCGTGCTGCAGGATGCGGTCTGCGGCGGCGGGAGGGCTGAGCCGCCGGCCGGGGAGGGGGGACGGGGACGCGCCGGGGACGGGGACGCGCCGCCACCGCGGCAGCACCCACCTTTCAGCTTGCGCAGGGAGGCTTCGATCTCCGTCTCGATGAGGGGGAAGTCCTGGCGGCTGGGGCAGCTGGAGGGGACGGGGTCGGAGCGGGGACCGCGGCCCCCGCCGCCCCGGACCCACGGCACCGCGTCCGCCCTGCCCGGGTGGTGCATCCCGCACCGCTTCTCGGCCCAGTTGCCCCATCTGCCTTGCACCGGCCCCGTTGCACACTCGGTCGCCGTGCAAACCATGCACTCGCCGTGCAAAGCCCCCGGCCCCCCCGCGCCCGGCACTCACAGGCTGACCGTCTGCTGGATGACCTTCATCCAGTTGTTGCGGTCGTCGCGGGAGGCGGCGTGCACCTCGTACATCTCCGGCGGCGCGGCGCTGATGAGGAACATGCCCTTCTCCTGGTTGGCGATGTCCCGCACGATGAGGTTTTGCAGGGAGATCACGGCCGGCTTGTCCTGCGGGAGAGGGGCGGCAGGTGCTGACGGGGTCCCAGCGCCGCGGGAGCGCCCCGTCCCCGCCGCGGCTCACCAGCATGGGGAACGTGTACTTCTGGTCCTTCTCTTGCAGGAAGATGAGGACGTCGGTCATCAGCAGCACGAGGACGTCTGGGAGGAAGAGCAGGAGACGAGATGTCAGGGTGTGAGCAAGGCCATGGCGGGGCCGCTCCTGGGCTCCCCAGCTCCTTCCAGAGCTGGTGGTGGAGGGCGCGAGCCTCCTGGCACCCCTGTGCCCTGGCACTCTAGGTCCTGGCATCCCCATCCCCTGGCATCTCCTGGCCCCCTGGTCCTCCAGGACCTCCATCCCCTGGTGCCCAATCTCCTGGCAACACCATCTCCTGGCACCCTGGTCCCCCAGGACCCCAATGTCCTGGCACCCAATGTCCTGGCACCCTGGTTCTCCAGGATCCCCATCTCTTGGCACCCTGGTTCTCCAGGGTCTCCATCCCCTGGCACCCAATCTCCCGGCACCCTGGTTCTCCAGGATCCCCATCTTTTGGCACCCTGGTTCTCCAGGATCTCCATCCCCTGGCACCCAATCTCCCGGCACCCTGGTTCTCCAGGATCCCCATCTCTTGGCACCCTGGTTCTCCAGGATCTCCATCCCCTGGCACCCAATCTCCCGGCACCCTGGTTCTCCAGGATCCCCATCTCCTGACACCCTGGTTCTCCAGGATCTCCATCCCCCGGCACCCAATCTCCCGGCACCCTGGTTCTCCAGGATCCCCATCTCCTGACACCCTGGTTCTCCAGGATCTCCATCCCCCGGCACCCAATCTCCCGGCACCCTGGTTCTCCAGGATCCCCATCTTTTGGCACCCTGGTTCTCCAGGATCTCCATCCCCTGGCACCCAATCTCCCGGCACCCTGGTTCTCCAGGATCCCCATCTCCTGGCACCCTGGTTCTCCAGGGTCTCCATCCCCTGGCACCCAATCTCCCGGCACCCTGGTTCTCCAGGATCCCCATCTCCTGGCACCCTGGTTCTCCAGGGTCTCCATCCCCTGGCACCCAATCTCCCGGCACCCTGGTTCTCCAGGATCCCCATCTTTTGGCACCCTGGTTCTCCAGGGTCTCCATCCCCTGGCACCCAATCTCCCGGCACCCTGGTTCTCCAGGATCCCCATCTCTTGGCACCCTGGTTCTCCAGGATCTCCATCCCCTGGCACCCAATCTCCCGGCACCCTGGTTCTCCAGGATCCCCATCTTTTGGCACCCTGGTCGCCCACCTTTGAAGCGCCCGGCCGCCGTCTTCCAGAGCATGCAGCCGCTGTGCACCAGCTTGCGCCGCAGCAGCTCGTCCTTGCAGAAGACGCCGGTGCGGCTCTCCCAGTGCAGCGGCACCTTGGCGCGGCCGTCCACGCGCCCGTACACCTCCTGCAGCCGCGCGTTCATCTCGAACGTGTGCACCTCCTCGTTGATGGACGAGATGAGCTCCTTGACCAGCTTCAGGGCTCGCGACAGGTCCGCGTAGTCGGCCTCGTTGTCTGGGCGGGGGGACGGGACGCGGTCAGGAGGCGAAGTCCCCCCGCGGCCGGCCCCGCGCCCCCCCGTCCTGCTACCTTTGGAGTTTTTGAGGACGCGCTCGATGAGCACCGGGTACTTGGTGATCCTCTGCGTCACCAGCAAGATGCACTCGGGAACGCCGTGGCGCCGCAGCAGCGGCAACCGCGTCATCCTCTGGCGCGGCGGCGGGAGAGGAACGGCATCAGTGGCGCCGGGTGGCCCCCGGGACCGGGCACCGCCGGCCGGAGGCTCGTGCTTGGGGAAACTGAGGCACGGAGGAGGGGTTCGCGGCACGGCACGGAGCCCCCGGGGGCCACGCCGCTGAACTCACCCGGATGAACTGCTGGAAGCGCTTGTCCCGGGTGAGCAGCTCCTTGTAGAGCTTCACGGCCTTGTTGTGCCGGCTGCAAAACTCGGAGTACGCCTTCTTCAGCTGCTCCGCGCTGGCGCCCGAAAACTGCCGGGGCGACGGCACGTCAGCGAGGACCAGCCCGGCCAGGGGCCCCGCGCACCCGCCCCGTGGCCCCGGCCCCACCTGGTTGACGAGGATGTCACCAAGGCGGTTGATGACGAAGTTCTTGTTGCTGTCCTGGGCCAGGGACTCCCTGCGGCGCTCCAGGAGCTGGGCGAGGAAGCGCTCGTGGATCTGGCCCAGCTCGTCCACGCAGGGGAAGATGCTCTGCACGGTGGCGGGCTCCAGCTGCAGCTCCTCCAGCATGCCCTTGCGGAACATGTTGGCCATGATCTTCAGCGTGCGCACGTGGTGGATCTCCGTCTGGATGAGCTCTGCCGGGGGACGGGGCGGCGTGAGGTGGCCCCGTGCTTGGCCCTGCCCTGGCCCCGTGTCCCCTGCCCTGTCCCTGGGTCCCCCATCTCTGCGTCCTCATCCCTGCATCCCCCATCTCTGCGTCCTCATCCCTGCATCCCTCACCCACCCTTGGGTACCCATCTCTGCATCCTCATCCCTGCATCCCTCACCCATCCTTGGGTACCCATCTCTGCATCCCTGTCCCAGCACCTCCAACCTGTCCCTGCATCCCCATCCCCGCATCCCCACCTTGTCCCGCGCCCCTTTCCCCCGTCCCCTCGCGTCCCCCACCGTAGATGACGTCCTGCCGCTTCATGACGTCCATCTTGTGCTGCTGCAGGTAGTTGTTGTCCACGGCCAGGCTCCAGGAGTCGGCCTCGAAGTCCTTCTCGTCCGTCTCGAAGTCGCTCATCAGCTGGTTGAGGATGACGTCGGGGCCTGGGAGGAAGGGCGGCGTGAGCGGAGGGGCCGGCGCGGTGTCCCGGTGCCGCTGCCGCCGCGTCCTACCCTCGTCGATGAGCGACTCCACGGAGAGCGTGCGGTTGCGCATGTTGAGCGAGTCCGTGGACTGGGAGAGGATGCGCCGGATGCCCAGCGGCGACTCGTCGTTGAAGGTCCTGCGGGAAGCAAGGCGGGGTAGCGCCGGCGGCCGGGCCCAGGCGTCCGGGCGGCCCCCGGGAGGGGCGGCGTCGCCGGCCCCTCGCCCCCGCGCTTACCCGGCGATGTTGGTGGTGGAGACGCTCTTGGAGAGCGAGAGGGACGGGCGGCCGCGGCGGGAGCCCAGCAGCGTCTGGCGGAAGCTCTCCGAGGGGTAGATGGCCGAGTTGGGGCGCTCCCGGATGGTGGCTGGGGACACCGGGGGGGCGGCTCAGCACCGTCACCCCTCGCCATCCCCCCGCCCCGGCCGTTTCGGGATGCTCCGGGATGCTCCGACGCCGGGGAGACGTCGCACCCAGGTGACCCCAGCCCAGGGACCCGCAGGCTGGCGGCACGTCCCCGCGCCAGACCCACCGCGGCGTCCCCAGGCGGGGACGCGTCCCCCCCCCCCCCAGCGCGGCCGGGGGACAACCGCCCTCCCCGCGCCGCCGGCCCCCGCTCACTCTTGTTGCGCAGCGACACCGACTGCAGCGCCGAGTTGTTCTTGAGCAGCGCGGCTTTCTGCTGCTGCGGGAGGGAGGCGGAGGCGTCACGGCCGCGCCGGGCTGAGCCCGGGGCGCAGCTCGTGTCACGGGTGCCCGGCCCGAGAGGGCGCCGGGCCGCGGCGCTCACCTTCTGCTTGACCTTGGTGCAGTTGGGCAGCGTGTCCTTGCAGCGGTTGTGGATGGTGACGTTGCAGGCTGTGGGAGAGGCAGGCGTGAGGGCGGCCCCGGGGCCGTTCGGGGGCCGCCTGGGAAAACTGCTTTAAACCGTCGCGTTTTAAATACTCGTTTTTGGCCCCCGCTTCGGAGCCGGGCCCTTGGAGAGGCCGCCGGAGCCGCGGCTCCGCCATCCCGGCTGCGAAAGAGGGAGCCGGGGCGGATGCACACGGATCCCAGCAGTGACGCCAGCAGCCGGCCGAGCCGGCGGCGCCGGGACCGACGGCAGCAGATGCAAAGGGGCGGCGAGATCCCCCCCCCCGGGGGCTGCCGAAAGCCGCCGCTCGCCAGCTGCCGGGCGGATACACGGCGGCAGCGGGAGCATCTTCCCCCCGGCCGGTCTCGCTCGGAGCGAAACAGCTTCAAACGGGGCCGGAGCAGCGGTTCCCCTCCTGGGCCGGCGTTTGCCGCTCCCGGGGGGGGGGCTCGGGCCCCGCCGCCACCGGCAATCAGCCCGACCGCTAATTACAGCACGCGGCACCGCCAGGCAGGGAGGAGGCTGCCGGCTCGGCGCCGGCTTTTCCGCCTTTCCGCGGCCCGGGAACGCCGGGGATGCTGCGGCGGGGGCAGGCGAGCCCCGGGGCATCCCGCGCCGGCAGGGTCCAGCGCCCGCGTCCCCCCCCCGGGGCGTTTCGGCTACTCACTGGGGCAGACGAGTGCCTCCTTGGCCGTGATGCTCTTGTTGCAGGCGAAGCACATGGTCATGCCCGAGACGCTGATGGTGGTGAAGAGGTGGCCGTTGGTGTAGCGCGCGTCCTTCTCCTTGCCCTCCTTCATCTTCTCCTTCTCCTTGCCCTGCGCCGGGGGGGCGGCGGGGCGGCTGAGCGGGGGGCGGCGCGGCGGGCCCCCCACGGCCCCCCGCTCCGCGCTCATGCCCGAAACGCGGCGGTTTGGGGGTTTTTTTTCCGGGAAGGGGGGGTCCCCGCGAGCGGAGCTGCGAGCAGCAGTGCGGGAAAGCGCGTTGCGGGGGGGGGGGAAAAAAAACGCCCGGATATCTCAACTCTCCCGTACTTCCCTGCATCCCATAACCATGACAACCGCGCGGCTGCCGGAGAGATCCCCCCCGCCCCAGCATGTCCCCCCCCCGCAGGGCTTGGGGACGCAAGCGGTGGCCGCGGTGCCGGAGCCGCCGCCGAGGCCTCGGGAAGGCCCTGGGCCGCGTGCGGGACCGCGGGAAACCCCCTCGCGCTGCTCTGGCGCGATGCCGGGGGGGTCCGACCCCCCCGCGGAAAGCGGAGCCAGGCGCTGCCCGGAGCCCGCGGCGGCGGCGCATCCCTCTTTTTTGAAACGCCCGAACTCCCGGGGGCCGATTCGGGGCGTTTCGGCCCGGCCGGGGGCCGCGGCGGCTCCGGGGGCCGGGATAGCCGGGCGCCCCGCTCGCCCCGGGTTGCCATGGTTTTTTCTCCGCTAAAAAAAAAAAAGGGGAAGCGAGCCAGCGACTTCCTGCGGCAGGTTTCTGAGTCACCCGCGGGCGGCTGTTCCTGCCGGGGCCGAGCTCGCGGCACGCGCCCCGCCGAAGGCCGCGGGAACAACCGGCCTCGCCGGCGCCCGGGACCCCCGCGGGAAGCGGCGCCCGGCACCGCGGCCCGGCACAGAGCCGGCTTTGTCCTCCGGCACCGCCGCCGCCGCCGCCTGGCACCGCAAAACAGCGCCCGGAGCCCCTCGGCGCTGGGGCTTTTCGGGGTGCCCGGGCGGTGCGGCTTCGAGCTTTCCAGGTTTCCCTGTGTAAAGCGGATTAGAGGCAAAATGGGATGGGAAAAGGGGCGAAAGCGCTGCAAGGGCCCAGCAGCGCCCGTCCCGGCAGTGCCCGGGGTGCCCCTCGCTCCCCAGCGCGGGAAAACGCACGGTGGACCCATCCCGGGATACCCGGACCCATCCCGGGACACCAGACCCACTGGCATCCCGCCGGACCCGCTCGCATCCCGCCGGCCCAGGGAAAGGACGCGGACGCGGCCAGCGGGATTAGCCCGGCAGCGCCCGGCGCTCACCCGCTCCCCGCAGACGAGGCTCTCGGCCTCCCACTCCTCCGGCAGCCGGGCGCAGGAGCAGCAGCACATCCCGGCTCGGCCCCCCGGCACCGCCGGCCCCGTCGGAGCGGCCGGGCTGCCGGAGCGGGCTGGGAGCGGCGCCCGCAACATCTGCCCCGTCGGCTGCGCCGCGATTGTTCCTTGTGTTTTGTTGTTTTTCCCTTTTTTTTTTTTTTTCCCTGCTTTTCCCCCCGCCTCGGTTTAAAGGGAAGCCGGCGCCGCGCGGGCAGGGAGGGAGGAAAGGGCCCGGAGTTCCTGCATCCCGGCCCCGACCGCAGGAAACAAAACAGCCGGCAAGACAAAGGAGGGAGGCGATTTCCCTTCCTGCCGCCGCGATCCCCCCGCCGGTATCCCAGCGGGAAGCGGCCGCCGCGGCCCCGAAAACCGCGCGGCCCGAGACGGGCGACGGGCGCATCGCGCGGCCGAGCCCGGGGGCAAAATCCCACCTTCCCCCCCACCCCCCCGGCTGGTCCGGGCTCAGAGGTGCTTTTCACCCGGGTGAATATTCCCGTCTGCGCGCGGGGCCGAGGGAGCAGCGTCGCGGGCCGGCGCATCCGAGCGGCAGCCCCGGCGCGGCCTGAAAGCTCCCTTTGTGCCGGCGGCGGAGCGCGGAGGGGGCCTGGTGCCGCCGGCCGCGCCAGGAGCAGCCCGCGGGGCCACGGGGGTCTCGGCCCCCCCCCAGCGATGAACACCCCAAAGCGGGGAAAACCGGAGGGTTTTCCGGCCGCGCCGCCCGGATTGCAAGCCGCAAAGCCTGCAAAAACGGCTGTTTGACCAAAAACCCGCGTTGCGCCCACGGCTCCGCCGGGCCACGGATGCGGGAGGGCAGCGGAAAGTCGCTCGGCTCTAAATAGAGATTCGGGGCTTTTTTTGGCACCGACGTAGCGCGCGGCACGACGCCCATCGCGGACGCGTTTGCGCTGGCACAACCCGACGTCGCCCCAGACGGCTCCTCTCCCACGCGAACGCGGCCGCAGCCGGGAACCCCGAGCAGCCCGGGGGGGTGGGAGAGGCTTCGCCGGCCCCCGCTCCCCATCGCCCGCCGCCGGCACGTGGGGACCGGCCGGAGGCGCCGGGAGGGTTTTTCCCGGCTGGAAATGATGCGCGGAAAACGCGAGCCCCCCGCGCTGCGTGGCCTGGCCCCCCCCGCTGGTGCCTTCGCCGGGGGGGGGGGCGAATTTCCCAAGGTGGCGACAGCCGGCGGCGGTGCCCCCGGAGCTGCCGGGGACGGTGGCTGCTCTCCAAGCGCCTGCGATCCGTCGGCCCCCTCCCAAACTGCTCCCGCCCCGCCGGAGGCCTTGGTGGGTGGGGGGGGGACGCAACGGCGGCCGATGCCGGCACCCGGGGTGGGGCGAAAACGGCCTGCGCCGAAACTCGCTTTTTAACAGAAACCGCCATTTCCCCCCCCAAAGCGCGGGAGCTCGCCGCTGTGTGCCCCCCCCCCCCCCCCCCCGGGAAGGCCCAGGATGCCGGGCGGCCCTTTGCCCCCCCCCGGCCAGCGGCCCGCCGCCCCCGCGGCCTGCTGAGACCGGGGAACCTCGGTGCACGCAAGGCCGACGTGCCGCCACGTGAGCCCGGCCGCGGCCCCGGTACCGCGGGGGGAAACTGAGGCACGGAGGGGCGACGGGCGTCCCCGGGGGGGCCGCGGCCTGGCGCCGAGCCGCCCTCGCGCGCTGCCAGCCGGAGCACAAAGCCCTGCCAAGCGCCGGCAACACGCGGCACCAGCTGCCTCCCCCCGGACCCCCCCCCCTTCCCTCTCCCCCCTCCCCGGCCCCGAAAAGCGCCCCGGCGTTTCGCCACGCCAGCGATTGCCACACGCCCGGCGGGGCCGAGCCGCCCCGACGCCCACCCCGACGCCCGGGATGCTCGGGGCCCGCTCGCCTGGGCCCCCCCACGCCCCCCCCGTGCCTCAGTTTCCCCCCGGCCGCCGCCCCCCCTCGCCCCCCCCGGGCTTTGTCTCCGCCGGCTGCGCCAACAATAACCGGGGGCTCCGGTCTCGCCGGCCCGGGGGGCGGCAAATGACCCCCCCCCCCGCGCAAAGGGCGGGGGGGGGGGGTTATCTAATTTTCCTTTTTTTTCTGCTTTTCCCCTCGATTCCGCCCAAACGGCCCCAACTTCGGCGTAAACAAGCGGCAGGCGCGGGAACAATTGAGGAAGTTGCGACTCCGCCGCGAAGGCGCTGCGGCCCCCCCCGCGCTGGCGGCAGGGCCGGGGGGGCCCGGGGGGGCCGCGGCGGCGGCGCTTTGTCGGGCCGGCGGCACAATGGGGATTGGGCCGAGCCGCCGCTCCGCGAAGCGGCTTTTGTGAGCGAAAAACGGCGTTTGGGAGGGTTTCGGGTTTCTTTTTTTTTTTTTTTTTTTTTTTTCCTAGGGACACCCGCTGCCCCCCCCGCAGCCCCGGTAAAAAATCTCCCCCTTCTCAAAAAGCCGCCGGCCCGCGCTGGGTATCGCCCCGTGTCCCCCCCCCGCAGCCCCCGGCCTCACCGCGGCGCCCCCTCCCCGGCCGCCCCCGCTCCGGGACCCCGAAACTTTTCCCCCCGCCGCGCCTGGGCGGGGGGGGCAGATCCGGCCCCCGCGAGGAGCCCGGCGACAAAGCGGTGGGGGGGGGGAACAAAGCGGGGGGGGCAGCAGAGCCCCGGCCGGGACCCCGGCAGCCCCCGGCCCCGGGGGGGGGGGTGTGCAACCCCCCCGCATAGCCAAGGCTGGGATTTGGGGGGGGGGGGTGCAACCCCCGCGCAGGCAGCCGGGGGGGGGGATGCAACCCACGGGGCACGGGAGGGCGGTGCGACCCCAGCCCCGGCGGGGGGAGCGGGACCGGGGGAAGGGGGGGGCAGGAAGCCCGGGGGGGGGGGACGCGGCCCCGGGGGGGGCACGGGCAGGGCACCCACCTTGGCGGCGCTCTCCTTGGCCCGCTCGCTCCGCGCCCGCGCCAGCGACTCGATGCGGGACATAATCCGCGGAGCCGCCGCGCTCCCGCCCCGTCCCGCCGCCGCCGCCGCCGCCGCCGGGCTCCGGCCGCCGCCGCCGGCTCCTCCCCCGGGGCGGCCCCGCAGCGGGGCGGGTCGCGCCGCTGGCCCCGGCCTCGTGCGGCCCCGGGGCCCTTTGTTAGCGCGGGAGCCGCCGCGGCGCCCCGGGAACGGCCGCCCCGGAGCCGCTCCCGACCCGGCACCGCTGCCCCGGGAGCGGCTGCCCCGGTGGCTCCGGGTCGGGCCCTGGCTGCTCGGCAGCAGCCGCCCGGAGCCGCTCTGGCTGTGGCCACCCCTGGCCCCGAGTCACCCCGGGGACGGTCGCGATCCGGCCCGGCCACACGGGCACCGCTGCCCAGAGCCGCTCCGGGTCGGGCCTGATGCCCCGGGGTGAAAAACACCCGGCGTCGGCGCGGATGCAGCCAGCAGCGGGGGAACGGCTGCCCCGGAGCCACCCCGATCCCCCCCGGGGCCCTTCCGTCCCGGCCGCCCTCGTGCCTCGGTTTCCCCTCCCGCGCCGAAGCGGGGATGGCGGCAGGGGGACCTGGATCCCCCCCCCCGCATCCTCGAAGCTTTTGTTTCCAAACCAAGCGAACGGGCATCGCACCCCGCTCTCGGCACCGCGCGGCGCCGGGGGCCCTTCGCGGAAAGCCGCCTCCCCGGGACGTCGCAAGAGCCGCCGCGCGGGCGGCGGTGGCAAAGGGCGAGCGAGCCTCGGCGTGGGTTTTTCTTTGGCATGTTTATCCAGGCGCACAAACACGCCGCCCTCGGAAGCGGCCCTCCCGCGCGGGGCCGAGCTCCCTGCGGCCGCGGCGAGCCGGGGCCTCCCGCCTCCCCTCCGAACGGGACCGGGCCGGCGGGTCACGGCGGCGGGCTCAGCCCCAAGCGCTCGGCAGCGTCTCAAAGTCACCGTTCAGACCCGAAACGCGTCCCCTCCGAGGCATCGCAGCCCCGGCAGCTTTCCGGGGGGGAAATGGAGCCGCTTTCCCTGCAAACACCCCGGGATCGCGGCCGGCGCGGGAGGCTCCGCTTCCTTCCGGAGGCAGAGATCATCCCCACTGGTGTAAGGAGTAAAAAGTGGCATTTCAGGGTCTATTTCAAAGGGATTTTGTTTGTTTTTTCTTTCCTTCAAGGCAAACTTCTGAAACGGCACCGCGTGAGGATGGAGCCGCCGTCACGCGACGCTCCCCTCCGGGGCAGCGCGGCCCCCGCATCCCGGGAAACCTCCTCCTCCGGGAGCAGCAGCGCGGCGATACCCGCCCCGGCACCGCACCCACCCCGGCACGGTGCCGCCGGCCCCGTTAAACGTTAACTCGCAAATACCACTGGTGCTGGAGAGAAACCCTGGCACGAGCAGGAGCTGCAACCGCTCCGAACAGCTATTTCCAGCCTGAAAAAAAACCCTGGGCCAGGGCAGATCGATGGACGCGACCCGCGCGGTCCAAAGGCAAACGGTTGCCCCGAGCGAGAGCTCGCGGCGTCTCCGCTCCCGCCCGGCGGCGAAGCAGAGCTCGGCAGCCCCCCGGCACGGGCCCGGGCCGGGCCTTGTCCCGCTGCCAAGGCAGGGCTTTAATGAAGCCGCCTTGCCAGCAAAGCAGAACAAAACCCGGCCGAGCGCCGGCGAGGCTCCCGCGGACCCGGCCAGCGCCGCCAGGGAGGCTGGAGCCAAATCCGTGCCCGCTCCGGCGGGATGCTCCGGCACTGCGAGTCCCCGCGCTCGGCCTTGGCCTCCCTCTTCCTGGTGCAGCTGGCTGCTAATCCGCGCGGCCCTGCCTGGCCGGATTACGCCGGGGCGGCCGGCGGGGATTAGCGGCTCCGCGGCCCTCGGGCGAGGTTTGGGGGCTGCGTTCACCCCCCCGAGCGCGGGAGCCCAGCGCCTGTTCGCGGGACGGCGGCTGCACCCCCCACCCCCCCCGTGCCTCAGTTTCCCCCGCGCGCAGCTGCTGCGGAGGCAGAGCCGGGGGCGGCAGGACCCCGCGCTGGGCGCAGCCTAAGAGGGGTTTAACCCAGCAGCCTAAGCCAGGCTCATTGGGAGCGGGACGAGCAGGCTCCTCGGTGCTCTCCGGGGAAAAGCAACCCCCCCAGCGCCCCCCATCCAAGCCGGGACCCCCGCGGAAGCGGGATTTGCTGCCGTTTGGGCCCGGCTGCGCCCACACTAGAGGTGGGGAAAACTGAGGCACGCGGTGGGTCGGCGAGCGCGGGTTGGGGGCAACGGCGATGGCAGCCCGCGTCGCTGCAAAGCGGTGGCAGGAAAAGGGCCTGGAGCAGCGGGATCGCTCCGGGAAAGCGCTCGGCCGAGCCCCGGAGCCCGGAGGAGGGCGTGCGGGCGGCGAGCGGGCGGCAGGAAAAGCCTCACTTCCGCGGCGGCTGCGTGGGCCGGGCGCCCGGCCGTCTCCACCCCGCAGCCCCAAAGCGGACGGCTGCCGGGCCGGGATGGCTCCGAGCATCGCTGCCGCCCCGGGAGCCCTGGGAAGCACCGGGACGGCCCCGAAGCCGCGCGAGGAGGGATCCCCCTTCCCCGGGCTGCGCCGGCTCCTCCATGGCCGGAGTGGTGATGCCGGGGCGCTCGCCGCCTGCATCCCGGGAATGACTTCACTCCGAGCGGATTTGCTTTGGAAAAGGGGGAGCCGAGAAATCCCAGAAAGGCCCCGCGAGCGGAGGGGGGACAGAGCCGGCACCTGCCCACAGCGCCTTCCCCCAGGATCCTGCACCCGGCGCATCCGAGTTTTTCCTCTCCGGATTGCAAAGGACGGAAAACAGCCGGCGCCGGTGCCGGCCGGGTGAGGGAAACTGAGGCACGGCAGCGGGCTGGCGGGGGGCGAAGGCTCAACCACGACGCCGCGTTTTGGGGAGCCGAGGGGCCCCCGACACCCCCCCGGCGGAGCCCGGCCCCGAATTCGCCCTTCCTCCTACCTTGGACTTCGCCGCCATCCTCCTGATGAAGCTGAGGGTCCGGCCCAGGGGGGTCTCGTCCCGGCGCGGGCTCCCCGGCTCGGTCGCCAGCTGCCCGCAGCTCCCGGCGCCGAAGCTGCGGAGACGGCGGCTCAGAGGCGGCCGCGGGCCGGGAAGCGGGGAGCCCCCGCGGCCCCCCCGCCGCCTGCGCTAACGAGCCGGGCTCGTTGCCCTAATGAAGACGGGAATGGGCTGTGACAGGTGCCGGGGGCCGGCGCCGCGGGCACAACGCCGGGCCGGCAGCGAGTGAAGTGCGTCAGGTCTCAGCCCCCTCGCAAGGAGGTGGATGGCAGCAGCTCCCCCCCCCCCCCGGACGCCTGGGCCCCCTCGCTGCGCCCGGAGCAGGTCGGCTCCTGGGGAAACCGAGGCACGGGGCAACTCACCCGTTGGCCAGGCTCAGCTGGGAGGCGAAGAGGGAGATTTCTGCAAGGGAAACACAGAGCGGGTGAAGCGGGAGCCGCGGGCGCCTGGAGTGGGGGGGCCAGCAGCGAGGGGAGGAATGAGAAATAATTAACTTTTTTGGCAGCTCCCTCGTTTCGAGCTCGCTACAGGGAGGCTTCGCAAGGGGACAGGCACCGCCGAGGCGGCCCGCCCCGGGCACGCGGGGACGAGCGGCAGAGGTGCCTCCACTCACCGTCGGCGTCCGGGAAGCTGTCGATGCCGCTCAGGGACACGGACTTGGAGAGGGTGCAGCCGCCGGAGCCCTGCCCGGCCCGGAACGCCTGCAGCCGCTTCTCGTCCTCCTGCGAGCGGAGCCGGGCAGTCAGCGGTGGCCGAGGGGGTCACCGCCTGCCACCGCCGCCCCTGCCCGGGCAATGCCCTGTCCCTCGTCGGAGCCCACGTGCACCGGCGATGCACCACGTGCACGTGCATGAGATGCTCATCGTGCACGTGCACCGAGGGTTCATCGCGCACAGGGCAGTCACCGTGCGCGTGCACCATCGATGCATCGTGCGTGTGCACCGCACGGTCCCTGCACGCGTGCATCGGACATTCGTCGGGCACTTGCACCAGCGATTCATCGTGCACGCTTGCGCCAAGAGCTTCCCCCTCCTGCCCTCGGTTCCCCTTCCCCAAAATGAAGCCGCTCGCGGAGGATCGCACTCCGGACGGGAGCGCCCTGCCCGCAGCTGGGCGCAGGGTTCCCGCCGCGCGCCCCGGGGTCCCTCGCCCCGGCTGCAGCCCTGCTCCTACCCGCGCCAGCTTCGCGTCGGCCTCGTCCTCCTCGTCCTGCGAGAGCAGGGACTCCAGGTCGTCGCTGCTGTGGAGCAGGGGGGCCCGCCGGGGGTCCCGCCGGGGCCGCGCCAGCCCCTCGGCGCTGCCGTCGAAGGCGTCGGGGCTCAGCCGCTCCAGGCAGGCGCTGCAGCGGGGACAGGGGCACCCGGCACTGCGGCACCCGCTCCCTCGGCGCCGGCCGCCGGAGCATCCCGGCGCATCCCGGCGCATCCCGGTGCGGGCGACGCTCGTCCCGGGGCCGGGGGCTACCTGAGCTGCTCGTAGCCGGGGTCCCCGCGCAGCTCCTTGCCCGGCTCCCAGCTGTGCCGGCGGAAAGCGTCCCGGGAGCGCACGGAGGTCCGGAGCGCGCAGGCCCGCCGGAGCGGCACCCCTCGGAAGCGATCTTCGTCCTCATCCTCCTCCTCCTCCTCCTCCCAGGCGGCCTGGACGTCGGGCTCGGCGGCCGACATGCAGCGGCGTTTCGGGACGACGGTGCCGTCGCGGGGGGCCGGGACGAGGCCGGTGCCGTTCATGCCGCGCTCGGGGCCGGCCGCTGCGGGAGCGAAGGGCGGAGGCGTCGGGGCGGCCGCGGGACCTGCCTGGGCAGCAGGGACGGGGGGTCCCGCCGCCCCCCGGCTCAGCCCGCCGCCACCACGCATGGAACGAGTTGGGGCGGTCTCAGCCCAGCGCGTCGCCCCGGGGCGCCTTTTCGGCAGCTCCTCCCGGCTTTAAACAAACTGTGAAGCTCACGAGGGCCGTAAAAACGAGCTGCCGGTGCCGAAAGCCGCGTGGGGCCGAGCGGCCGCCCCCGGCCACGTTCGCCCCGGTGCCGCCGGCGGCTCGCGGGACAGCGCAGCCACGCCGTGTCCGAGCCTGGGCCCCGCCGGTTACTCATTAAACCCCCAGGAATCCGGCGGGCGGGCGCTCCGCAGCCGGCACGGCCCCCACGGCCCCATTTCGGTGCCGAGCAGCCGGCCGGTGCCCGAGCGGCTGCCGCCCCGACTCACCGCTGCGCTCGGCGGGCGCCCGCTCCCGCGGCCCCGGCCCGGACAGGCAGGGAAATGGGATGAGCTCAGCCGCTTTCCTGTTTTTGTGCTCCTGGCACAGTCAGCTGATGAGAAACTTTCCTCCCCGCCGGCCCGCGCTGCCCCCAGAGCCGCCCCGGGCCGGAGCGGGACGAGCCACCGCTTTTTCCATGAATCCGGAGGCAGTAACAAGGCAGCAACAAGTGCATGGGGCAAAATGCAGGGAAAGATGGAGAAAGGGGATGAGGAGGAGGAGGATGAGTGAGGAAGGGCTGGGGAGCACCAGAGCAGCTCCTACCCTTGATATTTTGGGAATGGGGAGGGAGATGCAGCTGGGGAGGGCAGGTCTACCCAAGGGGGCACAGAGCCCCCCAGGCTCCCGCGCGTCCTCGGAGGGCACCGGATGCAGCCAGGTGCGTCCGCCTCCCACTCCCGCTTCCGCCAGCGATAAAGCCCGGCTCTCCCCAAAGGCACACAGGGCCAGCTCACCACTGGCGCAGCCACCCGCGCGGCCAGGAACTTCCCGCTCCGTGGCGAGAAAAGGGGCCGGGGAGCTCAGGGCGTCGAGGGCAGCTCGGGGCACAGCCCGGCGCTGGCGTCTCCCCCCCTTGCACCTTCCTCCGCCTCCTCATCCTCTCAGACCCCACGCGGGGCTCCTCCAGGCGCGGAGGGGAGCCGCCGACCTCGCGCAAAGCCGGCGCCGAGCGCCCCGCCAAGTCCTCGCTTGCATTTCCAGCCCCCGAAAACATGTCGGCGGGCGGCAGCTGGAGAGCGGCAAAAGGGCTGGGGATCGCGTTACCGGCACGGCCGGGCGGCCGCACGCCGTCAGCAGCTTTGTTCGCGCCCGCTCCGACATGACGGGGCAGGGGAGGGCGCAGGGCTCCCGCGAGGGGAGGTGAAGGTGATGGGGAGGAGGGTTTTGGGGCAGACATCCTCCTCCTCCTCCTTCCCCCCCCAGCTCTTTGGCTCAGTGCTGAGCACTGCCACGCTCATCACACCGGCTGCCCCCACCTAGCGCACGCACAGGATGGGACCGGGGGCGGGTTGCGGGGGCAAAGCAGGCTCTCCCCCCTCGGGGCACCCGCCGAGCCGCTCGCCCCGCGATTCCTACCTGCTGCGGCCGGAGCGGCCCGGCCCCGTGGGACCCCGGTGCGGCAGCGCGATGCCCCCGGGTACCGGCCCCGCTCCCGCTCCGGCGCTCTCCTCCCTCTCCGCCCCGGCCGCTTTCACGCACCAAATCAACCAGGAACCACTTGGCAAATCAGATCCTGTGGCCTGTTAACCCTTTGCCCTGCACCGCCGGGTCCGCGGCACGCGGAGGGAGCAGCGATGCTCCTGCAGCCGCGCGGATCCGGCTCTTTTCCCCCCTGTTTTGCTCCTTCCTCACCCCTCGGCCGCGGCTCTGCGCAGGGCACGGAGCAGCCCTCATCTCCGCCTGCTCCATCAGGTTCCCGCGTCCCGGACCGGCCCTACGGCCCCGCCGTGGCCCCTTTCCAGCTACCGGCCACCCGAAATGCCCAGGACCCGAAACGCCCAGGACCGAGGGGTATTAAACGGTCAGAGCAGGCAGCGCGCGGCCCCGTGCCTCAGTTTCCCCATCCGCGGGAGGGCAGATCGCCCCGCCGGGGAGCGAGGCCCGGCTCCGGCACCGGCACCGCGGGATTTCGCTTCTCCGACCCCGGGCGCCGGCTCAGGGCCGAGTCTGGGAGATGGCGGCTACGGGGGGACCGGCTGCAGCCCGGCCCTGGGCGGCGAGGCAGGCGGAGGGTGATAAGAGCCGGCCACCGTGGAGGTGACTCAGGCCCTGCCTTAACCTGCTCGGGGCCGGGACAGAGCACGCACCTTGCCGGGCGCCGAGCGCCTCCGGATCCAGAAGGGATTTGACAGCCGGAGGAAAGAGCCGGGTCGGCTGCGGAGAGGCCGAACCTCTCCCCCGCGCAAGGCACCTGCGATCAGCACCCCGGCGCACTTAATCCTCATCTGCCAGAAGTGGCCTAGAGGTTTTCATAGAGCTTTTGTTCGGGGCGTCCCGGCTCGGCTGTCACATGAAGCACCAGGTCAGCAGAAAAAAAAAGCGCCATGTCCCCGCGCGCGGCTCAGGCGCCGTCGCTCTGCCCGCGTCCCCGGGGAGAAGGCAACGAGTGCGGTGGCTGCGAGCAAACAGGTGGCACCGGGACCTTTGCGCAGCAGGAGCGCGGTGCCAGGAGATGAGGCGTGCCCGGAGCCCCGAGCTGGCACGGCACGGCATGCTGCGCCCTGCCCCGTGGCGAGATAAACCGCGGCGGCCGGGCTGGGAACAAACTCCAAGGTTTTGCAGAAGCCCTGGGAGTTTTGTCGCGGCGGCGGAGGGCCCAGAGCCTCGGTTCGCACGGACGGCTCCGCGACCAGGGTTTCTAGCGCCAGCACGACACAAAGACCGAAAAACACTGATATTTTAGGGATACTAGACAACTATGTTTGAATCAGGCTCCCATCAAAAACCACAGCCCAGAGGGCGGCTTCGGTAAGAGGCGTTAGTTACCTTCGCCCTTCCTGGCCTCCACTCTGTCCCGCTGCGGATCCCCAGGCGCAGCAGGGACAACGGCAGTGTTTTCCAGGGAGAGCGGCCTTACCTTGGCGTGCGAGGAAAGCTCCGCCGCCGGGCGCATCCGAGGCGAGGCAGCCCCGCGCGGGGAAGCGGGCTGTGCCGGTCAGACCCGCTGGCGACCCCCCAGCCCTCCTCATTCGCGCCGTTCGGCATCAAACAGCGACCGTCTCCCCGATCCCACCAGCTGCGACACCCAGCAGGCAAAACAAAGGGTGCAACCGGTGGCAGCGAAGGTTGGGACGAGGGGGTGAGGAATCCCGGCTTGGAAACATTGTTCCGGGAACAAAGGCACTGTGTTTGCTCCAGCATGGCCTGGGATTTTGATCCACCAACACAGATTTCTCGGCTGCCACCACCGCGCGGGCTCCGACGCCCGGCCGGAGGGGACCAGGCAGCACCACGGGAGCCCTGCGCACCGCTGCCAAGCTGCTGCCCAGAGCTCAGGGCAGAAATCAGCCACCTCTCCCCCAATGCGGACACACTTGAGGCCTGGCCTCTCCCCAAACTTCACCCTGCCGGTCACTGGCACCACAAACACCTTCCTGCGCCTCCACTCACGCATCTCCGCTCAGCAGGGCTGCTAAGGGGCTCAGCGAGCCTCGGCGTGGGCCAGGCGCAGCGCTGCCGTGCTCGAGGCCAGCAGGAAAGCCGGCGTGAGTCACCGGTCCTTCAGGGAACAGGGAAATGAATCTGAGAGTGACTTCTGCCGTCCACCTGCTCAGCCTGCCCTCACCCTTCCGGCTATTTTACCGACGGAGGTTTCATAGCCACATCTGCAAGAGCAGGGGAGGGGCGAGGAGAGCGCCACAGAAAAGTCTTGGGATGTTTTTAAGCTAGACCAGAGGTGCTGCAAGCACACAGTATGCCCATGGGCTGCTTCTGGAGGCAGCCGCCTGCCTCCAGGACCTCCCGGTAAAAGAAAGGCGGCCTTGTTTTGTGGTGTTCGTTTTATTACAAAACCCTCAGTACCTCAACCCTCAACAGAGCGACCAGAAAAACAGAAACACGGCAGTTAACTGCTCATTGAAATACAACGGGGCTTCCTAGAGAACAAGCATCACCGCGGGCCTCCCATGCCCCATCTAGCACAGCAGCAGCTCTAACGAGCCTCTGTAGAAAGGAGGCCTGTTACTGTCACTAGACAGAGCTTCTTCCTACGCGCGTTTCTGCGAGGTGGGCAGCGTGCAGCGCTTGGAAGAGCAGGGATCCAATGCTGGTGCAAAATTTAGGGGTCCAAGGAGACTGCGGCAGGCTGAGATCCACTGGGCTGAAAGGAGTCTGGAAGGCAGCAGAGATGCCAGAAATGCTGCAGAGCTGCACCCCCACAAACAAGCTCCTCTGCGCATTAACACATTCTTATCACAGCTGCATCGGTGCTTATCTGCAACGGAACAAGGCGACTCTGCTCCAGATACGCAGACAAGAGGATTTGGTTGTGGGGTTTTTTGTTTGTTTAAGGGAGGAGGCAACATGTCGCTGCCAGTGAAATGGCTGGCGGCTCCCCCATCGCTGACGGGGCAGAGCTTAGGCCAGCTGCTGCTTGAAGGGGTTGGTTGTTGCTGATCCAAACACACCTGCTGTTCTCAGTGCGTGAATGTTTGTTCTCTCCAGAGCTCTGGGGTGCTGGTGGCATTCGGCTCTGCTCAGTTCTTTTTGGTCTTGGGGGTGTCGTACTTCCTCTTGCTCGAGTACCACAGCAGCAGCGGGATCCCGATGGAGGGCAGGGTCATCACGCCAAAAGCTGCCCAGTCCAGCTAGGAGAAATCGTTAGAAAGGAGTCAAGACAAATTGTACAGAGCCGAGCATTATAACCACCAGATCTTCCACCCTCAAAGCTTCTGTCCCAAATCCCACAGCGCCAGCTCTTTCTCAGAGCTGGCTATGACGAAAACTGTTTGCCCTTTCTGTGATATTCTCTTCTGCAGAACTGATGCCAATTAACCACAATCCCCACTGAGCATTTTCCAGGTGACTGTAGCACCGAGCAGACGTACCACAGACTGGCACGACATCCCCCCGTGCTGGGTTACAGTCACGGCAGTGCAGCACGCAGACAAATGAACTACCAATTGGAAAATACTTACAAAGTGAGGAGAGAACCTCCTGTCAAACTCACGCTGAGCCAGGATTCCTCCTTGCCCAGGCGCACTAGTGAAACCAACCTGAAAAAGGCAGGGGGAAAGTTAGTATTTGCCACCTTTCCTTGTTGCAGCACAGGACAGGTTGTCTGAGGATGCAGGGACATGCATCAGCCCCAAACGAGCAGCTCAGATCACAGTCAGGCCTATCTGCTGTTCAGTTTGGGCTAGGATCCCACGGACAGTCAAGTAAAGGCACTCACCACAACCTGTCCGCCCTCCTGTGCCAGGTACGTGATGGTAGCAGAAGTGAAGTTGAAGTAGCCGGCTTTGAGAGGCCGCAGAACCACGGTGTGGGACACGTTACTAGCTCTGAGATCCCAAAGTTAAGGCAAACGGCTGCATTTCATCAAAGCGTGGAAAGTAAGAAGATAGGTAAAACACAAGACTCAAAGCAGGTGGTAAATTCAGCCCGGCTGACAGATCCGAGTCCCCTGCAGTTACAGATATCCAGACCCATCCAACGCTGATCCACCCACTCCTCTTTCCCAGTCCTATGGACCGCACAGTGATCTGACACCATTTGCAAGGAACTTTTCACACAGCACCTTCGAGGAGAAGCGAGGTTTGCATCCAACGCCTTGGCCAGGGTACAGCGAGCTGGAATTCCAGTGACAAGGAATGAAGATAGGTGAGCTCTGGGTTGCTTAGGGATAAAAACAAGCGTTGGGAGGAGAGATAATTTCAAAACGTAAAAAGATACGGAGCAATCCTGTCCCACTTGACGTTGAGCATCCCAGAGACGATGCCAAAATCCTCCGGGGGAAAAGAATCATCCGACAGCTCCACATCTAAAGCAGCACTAAATGCAACAAAAAATAGGGTCAGGAGAGTCCTAGACCCAATGTTCTGCTCACTGGGGACTGCACCACAGAGGGATGGCACTCCCATATTGGCAATTCAGTGGCTAAAACTGACTTTTGGAACATAAGACGACACCAAGACAAGATGGGGAAGAGAGACAAAGTGTTATTAGAAGGAGGCTGCAGAGCACGCAGGTTCTGACATAAAGGAGGAAGGCAAAGCTCAGAGAAGCTGCAAAAAAGGCAAGGAATTGTGGAAAAAAAGCTCACGAAGCCAAGAAAGGGAGCGTGCATACTCAGGAGCGTAACTGCACCGTGCTGGACAGAGCTAGAACAGCCAAGAGGTGAAAGCGGAAACAGCGAAAGCGGGACAATGGGACAGGAAGGAAAAGGCAAATCGCAGGGTCAGACCTTCAAATGCTCGTGGTGTGAGCTCAGAGTGAGGGGAGCAAAGGCAACAGCACATCAGGAACGAGCCTAGGAACAGCCTCAGGCAGTTCACTGAACACCGATTTGCTCCTCACACCTGTAGGGATACACTGAACCCCCTTCAACCCCCCCCAAAATCATATGCCCTTCCAAAAGGTCACCTGTAAATCTCATCTTCATTACTAGGAAAGCCTCTCACGGCCAGCACCACGCTCCCAAGGAGGAGGCACAAAGGAAGAGGCTCAGAGGAGTTTCATAGCAGACTCCAATGAGCTCAGAAAGGGGAGAAAGCAGACACACTTCTGGAACAGGAACGTGAGCCACTCTCTCACCAGGGCAACGTCTTCAGCGCACATCTCACACCCTCAGCACTACCGCAGGAACACGCCAAGGGCTTTTACCCTGGGCCTCTCCCCTCATCCCAACCTGCCCACACACACTGCAGAGAAACGCACACAAACGCACACAACATTTGCCCCCGCCGCCACCAGCAGCACAGGCGAGGCTTACCTGGAGCCGACATTGTAGATGTTGTACTGCAGGGTTAAGTCCTTGCCCTCCACGGCGTATCTGTTCAATAGGGACTTGGAGGCCAGCAGCCTGGCCCCTTCCTCACAGCGGGCCACGTAAAGCAGGGCAAACAAAGCAAGAACCAGGAGCTTCATCTAGAAGGAAAAGAAAATGAAATGTCTTCGATGATTTCATTGCAAAGAGAACATAAATGGTACAGCTAAAGACAACAATACAGATGTTAATGTGCAGAGAAACATGAACAGCTGCATGCTTCACAGCAACACTGATAAGGGATCATCTCACAGAGCAGGGAGAAAAGGACCCTGGCTCCACACAGGCCTGCAACCGCCCCTGAAATTCCTGTACCCCTTCCTCAAGAACCCAAGTAACGGCATAGCAAGGGCCCAGATCCGCAGGCACGGGAGGAAAGATGGCTTTCTCCCTTTTCAAAGCCCCAACACGTATCTCTTCCCCTTTATCGCATGGCAGTAATTTGCAAAGGTCTCAGACCACAAAGCCTCTTCCAATAACTTTGGGAGCAACATTTTGAATTAAGAGTTAACTGTGTCCAAGAAACCTTCTATCATGGCTGATAAAAAAAATTAAAAAGGCACAGCAAAGTGTAGCAGCTTTCCATCACTGTCTGTGCCAGCTCTTACAAACAGAGCTGGTTCTTTTCCCCACCAGCTTCCCCGTTCCTCTCAGAGAGCACGAGCTCATTTCCGACGTAAATTACTCTCTTATTCCCTGCCAGCAGCTACTACCAACTCCCTCCAGCGGCCTTTCGCTCCCTACAACTCCCTGCTTCAGGCCACGTGTCCCCGTTTCCCTGAGTCCAGCATCTCCAGAGCTGCCCCACAGACAGCATGAGGAGACCACGCAGTGATTACACACGTTACCCAGAAGGGGCCTTGTCAGCTCTTTTCAATGAAGAGCTGCTGACACGTCAGAGCGTCTGCTCTCGGTGCCAGGAGACCCTTCTTTTCCTTCAACACCCCCTGGCTTCCCTCCCTACATTCCCACCCCCCCCCAGCTGCTCCCATACCCCACCCAGCCCAGAGACCCAGCGCCAGCTCGAGCTATTGCTCCCTGCAAACCCGGGGCAAAGAACCACCCAGTTCCACTGAGTGGTGCAGACGGGAGACCCGCAGCCCAGACACTGGTGCTGCCCCCAGCCCAGGGACACCCCTCCCCCCTGCAAGCTGCTCCTAACAGCCTGCCGCCTCCCGACAAGGACTCCCTCACCCCTTGAGGGCTCCTCTTGCCCCCCACACTCTCCCATACAGCTCCCTGCTTCCAGAAACCCCCCTGCCCAACTCCTCCCCCCTCCGTAGCCACCCTCCTGCCTCCCACGTCTTCCTCATGCAGCTCCCCGGCCCCATTGACGCCCCAGGACTCCCTCACCCCTAAGCAGATCTCCCTTGTCCCAAAAAGCAGACCCCCTCTTCCCCCAAGGTCCCCCTCCAGAATGCCTTCACCCCCCCCCCCCAGGGCTATCTTGCCCCCCAGAGAAGCCCCCCCCCCGGCCTCCCTTCCCTCGCGGAGACACACACTCCCACCCCCAGAGCTCTCCCCATGAACCTCTCCTATCCCTAAAGACCCCCTTCCCCCAGGACTCCCCCCCATGGCTCTTCTCTATCCCTAGAGACCCCCCATAGCCCTCCCCTGCCCCACAGACCCCCCAGGACTCCCCCCATGGCCCTCCCCTGCCCCACAGACCCCCCCTAGGACTCCCCTCATGGCCCCCTCCTGCCCCACAGACCTCCCCATAGCCCTCCCCTGCCCCATAGGTCCCCCCCAGGACTGCCCCCATGGCCCTCGCCTGCCCCACAGCCCCCCACCATGGCCCTCCCCTGCCCCACAGACCACCCCTAGGACTCCCTCCGTGGCATCTCCTGCCCCACAGACCCCCCCAGGACCTCCCCCCGTGGCCCTCCTCTGCCCCACAGACTCCCCAGGACCTCCCCTCATGAATCCTCCCTGCCCCACGGCCCCCCTCAATCCCCCGCCATGGACCCCCCGCTGCCCCCACGACCCCCGGACGCCCCTCACCGTGTCCGCCCCGCTGCCCCGCGGCACCCAGCGGAAGGCCGAGTCAGCACAGAGCGACCGGAAGTCCCCGCAGAGCGGAAGGCGCCGCGCGGCCCTCTGGGAAATGTAGTCCTTCCCCCCGCCCCGGGACTCCGCGCGTGCGCACAGCGCGCCGCCGTGCTCTGCCTGCCCCGCCCTGCGTCCGCTTTCGGAGCAGAGGCTTTGCCCAAGGAAACCTGGCAGAAGCGTCTGCGAAACACCAGCTTTTAGCCCCAAAAATAGCAATAACCACCCCTCCCCGGGGAGAAACGGAGAGCTGCTGCCTGCGCCAGGCCCCGCTGCCCCGGGGAGGCGACTGGAGGCCGGCGCCTGGAGGTGCACGGGGATTTGGCGCTGGTAGGACAGGCTGGTGCCTGGGAGGGAGAGCTGCTGCCCGAGGCGAGGCACTGCCACCTCTCCGGGACCTGGCTGCCCTTCATGTAGCGGGGGGCAATGACCTGAACCTGGAGTTCAGGTTTGCTGGAAGCCCGTTGCTGAAGTTAGTGCTTTGGGTGCGGAGAAAAAGCTGCCAACCAAGGATGGAGCATAGGAAGCCAGAAAAAGTCCATACCTCCCCTCTTCCTTTGGCTACTGCTCCCGTTTCTCTCCATCTGTTCTTCTGGTTTGTGTATTCCTCCTCTCTTCTCGCTGAAGAGCTCTGGGCACAAGGGGGAGAGGAGGTGCCTTCCCCACTTTCCTGCCTTCAGTTAGTGACGAGCAGGTAGAGCAGGAACCCGATGACCACCACGGCTCGGAAGAGCGCTTCGAGGAGGAGCAGCAGCGTGCCGAAGACGAGGCTGGCCAGCAGCTCTGCCCAGCTCACCAGTAATGACGACTGCATAGAGACTCTGCAAAATGACGAGGGAGAAGAGGACCAGAGCAGGGAGTGGGATCAGGGTTCAATTCCTTAAACATGAGCTTGGCAATGTGGGACACCGCTGGTCTCCCAGCGCACCTTCGTATACTCGGGCCACTCCGCTAACTAGCCTCACACCAGAGAGGCTCCACCCTTCTGTTTCCGACAGATTAGGAAATGTACTGACTTCCCCACTGCAAAACCGGCAAGCAAAGCAAAAGCTGCTGGCTCAGTTTCCAGGAGGAAGCCTTGAGAGGTCCCGTGTTGCTCAGGCAGTTACCTGCAGACCTCTGGTGGGAGGAGGGCCATGAAGGCATGAGAACCTCCCCAAATCCCAACCTCTGTGTACAATGTTCACACACACACAAATAACCCATGAATCCACCTCTCCAGAGACGTCCCAGCCACAGGCTCCACGGACCTCCTCGTACTCCTTTTATCAAGGTCCCCCACTCCCAACTTTTGGCAACATCCCTCCATGTACCCGCTTTCTTCTTTCCCCCATGAACCAGGGCAGCAACGGAGCAGGAGACTGGGAATTAGCGGTCCTGAAACTGGGCAGAGCTTAGCCGAGCCACAGACTACAGGAAGCGTCACAGAGCTCAAATCAACGTTAGCCATCGGCCACAGACACAGCATAACCACAGGCTGGGTTCCCCTCTGCAGCACCTCAGTGCAGGCCCTTTTGAAGAGCCCTGGGGAAGGCTATGAACCATTTGAAGAAAAACTCGCACAGAAAATAACTGATAATAATTTTACTTCCCGTTCCAAGGGTAGCCCTGCTATAGTCACAGTAACAGGGACCGTCATGCTCACACCTCCCCGCAGGATGTACACAGGAGAGGTGCCTGGAGGGCAGAGACTGGGCTGGGTCACTGGGGGAAGAGGCTGTGCCCTGCAGACCTGCTTCCTGCTTCTCCCTCTCGCGCTGCTGGCTACGCAGCAGCCACCGCACCATCTACTGCGGCCAGGATGCTCAGAGAGGCCTGAGCCATCTTAGTCTGGATCTGGAGGTTGTGCTTGTGCTCCCGCAGAGCAAAGCGCCCCTAGGGTTGCTGGTCAGGGGCTGGGGAAGAAAGGACAGGAGCATCAGGCTTTTGCCCCTTCCTCCACTGAGGAACAGGAAGTATAAAATGGAAAAATGACTCACTCAAGACTAACTACAGCTGCAGAAACCCACAGAGTAAGAGCCCACTGCTGCACCCTTTAGGCTACACTCCCAGCCTGCAACTGGAAATAGACTCCCAGCCACCACACATACCAAGCTTTGGCTCACACATGTATTTCCCTCTCCTTGAAGGATTAGCATTGTGAGGAGCTGCAGTGAAACTTCAGTATAGGTAAGATATTTATCAGTAGGATTTGCTCTAGTGCCAGGAAGCCCAGTCACAGACCAGGGCCCCACAGGGGCAGCTGTCACACAAACAGTGCAAACACCTGTTCTTGGTCTAAAATGCTTAGGGCTTTTGAAGGGAGGAGACTTGAATTTCTCTGCAAAGCACCATATTCAAACAGTAGCTGGATATTAAAGGATAATGCATCCAACCTACTTTTACTGCTTGTTTTTCCTCCTGGCTAACTGTTGGTGGCTCCATGAGAGCAGAAAGAGAGCTGATAACTACAAGAGAGGGAAAAAAGAGCCACGTTACTCAGTGAAACAGTTCAAGGAAAACAAATTGGAAAAGCTGAAAACTTCTCTGCGCACACAGGCTGCGGATACCTTTGTGAAAAGGCAAACAGAGTTTTCTGTGTGTTTTTCTCTATAATTACGATTTGACGGCCTGGATTACAAGCAGTGGGACATAGCTGGCTGCTTTGGGCTCAGGGACTGCTAAACCAGGAGGGACCACGATAAAGCAGGGCCCTGGGGAGGTCCCGTAGCCCAAGGGTCTCTGCTCCGAGGTGGACCAAGGCCCTGGGGAGGTCCCGCAGCCGCAACCCGAGGGTCTCCGCTCTGAGGCAGACCAGAGCCGGGGCCCAGGCCCGCGGGGGAACTCCGCCCTCAGCGCGGCGGCCCGGCCCCTCGCCCCGGCCCTCAGGCGGCGCGAACTACCGCTCCCAGCATGCCGCGCGGAAGCCCGCCGCTCCCAAGATGCCCCGCGGGGCGCGCTGGGCGAGACCACAGCGTCTACGGGGGGGGGGGCGCAGGTTAGCGCTGAGGTCTTCACTCCCACACAAGGTTCTCGGAGACCCCCTGTCTCCTTTCTATATCGTCTGTGAATCCGTTTCGTCCCGTTCCGGTGCCTTCTAGGCGCGACGAGGAGCGCAGGATGAGAGCCTCGCCCATGGGCCCTTTTAATGGAGGCGCCGAGCCCTTATGCGCAAGCGCAGCGGTCGCGGGGCCGCTCCCCTCCCCGCACAGTCGGCGCGTGCGGCATACGCATGCGCAGTGCCGCCTAGTCCCGCCCCGCGGCCACACGCGCTGGGACGTCGCTTCTCAACCGAACTTGCTTCAGGGCGCCGGGGGGGGGTGGGGGGGTGCTGCCTTCTTATTGGGCGTCGCGGTCGCGTCGCGGGTGGTGATTGGCCACTGCGGGCGGGAGGCGGGGTAGGGTGTCGCGGCACGGTGAAGCGGCACTTCTCGGCGCGGCCGCCTCGCGCTCGCTGTCTCCAGAAGGTTCCGCGCCGGGCGCCGCGCTCCAGCCGCCGCCACGATGATGGGCCCGCGCCCCGTGCTCGTCCTCAGTGAGTCCCACCGGCGCCGCGGGCCGGGCCCCACCCCGGGGAGCCCCCGAGGGTGGGGGAGGGGGCTTGGGGGTCCCCCTTTCCTCTCCGCCGCCGCCATGTTGGGTCCCCTCAGAGCCGGGCCCTCCCTCACGGCCGCCGCCCCCCGGTTCCCCTCTGGGGGCGGGGGCCTCCCTCTCCTCCGGGGGGGTTTCCCTGGACCCGCGGTCCCCGCCCCTGACACGCCCTGAGCTTTGCCCCCCCTAAATGTCTCACTCCCCGGCCCTTCACAGCCGCTGCCCAGTGCCCAGCCCTGGCTGGGGCCTTGCCCCCCCCCCCCCCCCCCGTGGCTGCCCCCCTCCCAACTCCTTCCCCCCCTCCCTCCCGTGTGTCTCAGCACTTTGCTGCCCCGTTTGAGCCCCCTACACTGTTGTGGTGCTCTTGCCTTCCCCTGATGCGAATCCTGTGGGCACCTCTTTCTGCTGGGGTTTCTCCTCCTTCCCTCTCCCCCTGCTCCCTTCGCTGTTAACCCGGGTAGCAGGCTGCCATAGCCTTCGCTGCCGCCCCCCGCCTCTTCCCAGTGCTGCTCCTGGCATTGCGCTCTTTTGTTCTGTCTTACAAATCTCATCAAAACACGCAAGCATCCGCCACTAAAGTAAAGCTGTGCTCGTCCCGTCTGGGCTTGTAGTTAAGGAAAAGCGACACAGACCTGGTCGGGGTGGAGGTGCTTTAGGGAAGACCCCTTTGACAGCTGGTCCCTACTGTGGTCGTGAGGCTCTGGTATGGTGATGACTGCTCACACTGTGGTGCTGAAGGCTGCCCATCACTGATGTATAAAACTTAATTCTATAATGCTGTTTTACTTATTGTACATGAGTGCCAATAGCTTTTCAGACTGCTGAAAACTACTGTGCAACAATTTGTATGCTCTATGGGATCTTACAGACTCTAGTGAATCACTGCTTTTTGATTTTGGGGGGGGGGGCATAGGTCATATTTTGGGTGTGCCAAGATTTGTCTTAGTTGAATTATGCTGATAACCAGGAATTCTTTAATGCTGTTTCTCATTAATATTCTTTGAGTATGCCTTCTTATCCTGGCAGTCATATTTATCTTGCAAACCGTTAATTTAACACTAGTCACAGATCCTCTGTGCGTGACTGGGATGGTATCTTTGGTGCATTGTCAGTATTAGTGCTTCAATCTTGGATTTCTAGTATGATCACATTTCAGTTATATTCGGGCTGTTACTATTTTTTTTCCCTATGTGCTCTAGGTCAGAATATGAAACGCGAGTCTGGAAGAAAAGTCCAGACTGGGAACATCACTGCTGCTAAGGTACCATACTATTATGCCAGTTTTATTTTAATTAAGAGGGAAAACTGGATTTGGAGAGTTTTTCTTTAGCCTGCGTGAGTCTAGAGTAGAAGGAGCATAGAAAATGAATTCTCAGTGTTAAAACAACAGGTGTTAACAGCGTAACCAGACACTGAGGGGTTTACTGCAGCAACCAGCAGCACCCCACCAAAACCTCTTTCTCTGCAAAATCTGAAAATGTACAAATAGTGGCATCTGATTTAGACAATAACTTGGGGGGATGCCAACACTATTATAATCTCTGTGTTTTCATTCCCACAACTTCTGCATCTAAGTAACCATAGAATCATTGGGTCACTTAGATTTAATGCAGTGACTGCCTGTTTCATGTAGATTATGGTTTACTAGAAGCTCTTTTAGACTTTGATGCCTTCTTATGTTGCCTAATTCCTTTTTCCCTCTTAGACTATTGCTGACATCATCCGAACATGTTTGGGACCAAGAGCTATGATGAAGGTAAGACCTGCCGAAATCCCTGTGCTGTGTGCTGGCTAGAAACACTGCACGTATTACAGGTCAGGGCAAATATTGTTTCTCCCTTTCTGTCGCAGATGCTTTTGGACCCTATGGGTGGGATCGTGATGACCAACGATGGCAACACTATTCTTAGAGAGGTGAGTTTCTCCTAAAGGATTATTTTGTTTAACACACGAGTCAAAATGTTCTAGAATACAGTGAAGTAGCTGCCAATGGAACTGCATTATTTTGCCTTTGGTCCTGAAAGCCAACAAGTAACTAAACAGCAGTACCAAGAAGGGTGCTTATTGGGGAGGAATGAAATATTTCTAGCTAATTCTTCCTCCTCAGGAAAGTAGAGGTTGGCCCCAGAGGAGTAAGTTGTGGTAATTTTCCAAGATTGGTATAAATTTGATGTTAATTATAGTTATAATCACTCGTATGCATCAAAATCTAGTGAGTAGATGATTGCTTTTGCCATGCAAATAATTAGACCAAGAAATTATTGTCTAAATAACATCACAGAATTTTTAGTGCCTAAAAAACTGTGGGAGATAGAAAATAAGCCCTTGTGTTTCACAGTATTCCATCTTTGAAAAGAAGAAAATTTGTTGCCAGAGTTGGGTAGAATGCCTTTGGTCGCTTAAAAGGTGTGGTGTTTGTTCCGTTGAGTAATACAGAAATTTCAGCTTTAATACTTTGGACCAAAAGCATGCCGTTTGCCTCCCTACAGATTCAAGTCCAGCACCCAGCTGCAAAGTCAATGATTGAGATCAGCCGTACTCAGGATGAAGAAGTTGGAGATGGGACCACATCTGTAATTATCCTTGGTAAGAAGAGTGACTAAGACGTGTGCTCTTTATAAAAGGGTAAAGCTGAAGTTCGTCCTGTTTCAGGCTAATTTAATTCTTGTATGTGACAACGTTCATGCGATCAGATACTTCTGATTAATATTGTGCTACTTCTTGGCCTGGCAATGTTACATACTTTGTCATCAGAACAGTTAGCAGCAAAACATTTTGCTTTTGCTCTCAGTTCTCTGATTAGATGCAGAGGAGTTATGTCAGAGGACTCTACTCCATAACCTTTGGTGCATCTACTGCTTTTTTTTCCCCTTGTTTCCCACACCTGTGTTTGCTCATCAGAACCCAGTGAGTATGTCTTGATGAGCCACATAGTTATGATTTCCCTACCTTGATTTTTTTTTTAACCATTAAGAGCGTTAGGTTCATTATATGCTTGTTATGTGACCAGCTCTGTGCTTCAGAGGGTTGTATTCTTTCCCCAAAATAAGAGCAATTAAGTACAAGGGAAGGTACAGATGGTGATAAAGCTCTCTGCGGGGACAGCAGATACTTTTTGTCTGTGGTGGTCTCGTGTCTTGGCTGATGATTGTTCTGCTAACTCACCTGGGGGGTTTTGATGTTTGTTTAGCTGGAGAGATGCTGTCCGTTGCTGAACACTTCCTTGAACAGCAGATGCACCCGACTGTGATCATTGGGGCTTATCGTAAGGCCCTGGATGACATGATCAGTATTCTAAAGAAAATTGGGTAAGTACGGGCTGTGGGAGCTGGAGAAAAGGAGTACAGCGTTTCATTACTGCTTAAAGATGATTCTTCAGGGAATCACACTAGTAAAATATAATTAAATATAATTAGGGAAGGACAAAATGGAATTGTGAATAGGTTGTAGCTTGGAGTAATATTCAATTTACTGTTTTTTTCCTTGTCTCAGCACTCCAGTGGATGTGAACAACAGAGAGATGATGCTTAAAATAATAAAGAGTGCTATAAACACCAAGGCAATAAACCGCTGGTGTGACTTGGCCTGCAGCATTGCCCTGGATGCCGTCAAGACAGTGGAGTTTGAGGAAAATGGCAGAAGGGAAATCGACATCAAGAAATATGCTAAAGTAGAAAAGGTGAATATGTCCAGTGGGTAGAATTTTACGTGCTGCTGATCTGCAGCCTGCAAACATAACCCTTGAAGATACTTTACTGAGTGCTATCAGTAATGCTGGTGTAGAGTGGAAAGAATGGGGTGCTTATTTCAAGGTTTTAGAATCTCTGTCAGAAAGATCATTTCAGTTATTTTGATTTGCATTTTCCAAAAACATGTTGCTAGGCGGTAGGATGTGAGCAGTTTCTCGAGTTCTTTCATGGCTTTTTGTGTAGTAATTTGTCAGGGCTCTTAACGTTAACTCAGATTGTGATACAGGTGCCATAGTTATTCAAGAGACCCTTCCTTTTTCTTCAGTATGTGGGCTGGATAGTTTTAAGAGCACAGACATACGTGTTTTCATGGAGTAGACTAACTCACCTTATTTCCCTCCCATTTCCCCCTTTCTTGTGTCTGTCAGATTCCAGGTGGTTTTAGTGAAGACTCTTGTGTTTTGCGTGGAATCATGGTGAATAAAGATGTAACTCATCCCAGGATGCGTCGCCTTATTAAGAATCCACGCATCGTCCTTCTGGATTGCTCGCTAGAGTACAAGAAAGGAGAGAGTCAGGTAAAGCAAGTCCTATTAGAGATATCTGTGACTCTTTTAAAACTAGTAAGGTGAACAAATTCACGTGACCAGCATGAGTGGAAGATGATCTCAGTTTACTTTTTCCCCCTTTTTCTCCACGGTACCGAGCCTGCAGCAGAACTGGCCTGTAGATGCAGCAGGTTCCTAAAAGACTGTGTTGGGATCAGTTAAGATCACTCAAGCTGGGGGAATCTGTGTTTAACTCGGTACAGGGTTGGGAGGAATACATTAAGATTTTGGCACCTCTTTCTGTGCAGACTGATATTGAAATTACTCGGGAGGAAGACTTTGCCCGCATCCTGCAGATGGAGGAAGAATACATCCAGCAGATTTGTGAGGATCTGATCAGAGTCAAGCCAGACCTGGTCATCACAGAAAAAGGAATCTCTGGTAATGACATTTGTGATCCTTGCTTGCTTTGACTTCATAGCTAATAAGGTTGATGCTGTGTTACGTGCAGTATCCAATGATTGAAAAAAAAAAAAGATGATTTGGAATATGACCCCATTTCTTAGCTTTCTAGAAAACAGTTGTGCAGTGCAGGTGTTACAGTTGGTTCTTGAGGTTGCCTTATGAACATGGACACTTCTAATAGTATTTTACTATTCCAGCCTTTGGAAACAGTATCAAAATATAAGGGAGGTTGAGTCTAGCAGACCATAGGAAACTGCACTGGAATTTTGCCTTGCAGCTTGGTTTAAGAAGCAATGTTTAGGTGTTTCCTTTCCATGACCCTTTATGGGTCTCTAAAATAGCAACAAGTTTATGATGGTGCTGCTGATTCATCAATAAAATTATACAAACCTGATTTCAGACTTGGCCCAGCACTACCTGATGAGAGCCAACGTCACAGCCATCCGCAGAGTGAGGAAGACGGACAACAACAGGATTGCCAGGTGAATGCTCCCTCCTCGGAGTAGAGTCTTGCGGTCCATTGCACTGAGTTGTTTCATTCAATCTCAGCCTTTCTCCCCGGTTATTTGTGAGCATCTAACTTGTCTGTCCTTTGGCTTGTGGCCCAAACTGTTGTGTGACCTCAGGGGTAGATGGACGCTCGAGCGTGTGTGACTTTGCTGCAGCTCAGTTTCAGGAAGAGACCTTGACTGCCGTTTGTGTGCTAGGGCTTGCGGAGCTCGCATTGTGAGCCGCACAGACGAGCTGCGGGAGGAGGACGTGGGAACCGGAGCCAGGCTCTTTGAAGTGAAAAAAATAGGAGACGAGTATTTTGCCTTCATCACTGACTGCAAAGACCCCAAGGCTTGCACTATCGTTCTGCGTGGAGCCAGCAAGGAAATCCTAGCAGTAAGTTATTAGGTGTTTCTGCTTTCCCTCCTGTCCTGGCCACCTTCTTTGTGTCAGTAAGGCCTTGCTTCCTTGCGAGGAGCTATTGTGTGTGAGTGGAGCAAGTGCCAGTTTCCTCTGGGTTCTGGAGTGAGGATTTGGAGCGACAAAGAATCCCTGTCTCGTGCTGTGTAGTCAAGGCAAAACTTTGTAGTGCAGTGTGTGATGAGCCCGGCAGACCTTGGGCTATGCACTCACTGCTGGCGGTGAGCTACAGTTTATTTTGCAGCCAATAAATCTGTGCTTTTGCCTTTGTCCGTTGCAGGAGGTGGAGCGCAACCTCCAGGACGCCATGCAGGTGTGTCGCAACGTCCTCCTCGACCCGCAGCTGGTGCCAGGAGGGGGAGCTACCGAAATGGCCGTTTCTCACGCGCTGACAGAGAAGTCCAAAGGCATGACGGGCGTGGAGCAGTGGCCCTACCGGGCGGTAGCCCAAGCTCTGGAAGTCATTCCCAGAACGCTGATCCAGAACTGTGGTGCTAGTACCATCCGTGTGCTGACCTCGCTCAGGGTAAGGCACGTGTCATGGGATCTTCCTGAGAGATTGGGCCTCTTTGTGCCCCGTCCTACCTCTCAGATCGATCATACTTCCGTGTATTCTGATAGCAGCTTGCCATACTATCCAGGGTGCAGCTTTTTTGTAGTTACAATAGGCTTTTTTACACTAAAGGAACCATTTTTGAAATAACCTATCTGTTGAGGGTGATTGAAAGATTGGGGTTTGGGGGGTTCTTTTGCATTAGCTGGTCTGCAAACATTTTTACCAAAATTTTGTGCCAAAATATGAAAACAGGAAAGGGGAATTATATAGCTTGTTTGTCCCAGAGTTGAAGTTTGAGGGTGAAAAAAATCGAGGTCTTAAACTTTGAGATTAGGTCGGGTAGCATGAGAGGGAAGGGGTTTACATCGTGCTCTGTAACAAATACTTTTGTATGAACTCCGCAGCTGAGAAAATTCTAATGATTTCTTACCATTCTGGTAAGCATGTGATCAGTTCAAGTTCCTAAAGCTGAATTTGCTGTCTTACTCTGCCAGAGGTGACTCCGGAGTAAGCTTTCGCTTTGTTTACAGGCAAAACACACTCAAGAAGGCAGCCAGACGTGGGGCGTGAACGGTGAGACCGGAGCCTTAGTCGACATGAAGGACCTGGGGATCTGGGAGCCTTTAGCCGTCAAATTGCAGACCTACAAAACGGCAGTAGAGGTAAGGAAGAAACCAAGTGAATCTCCGTAGCGTATCTTTTGGAGAGGGGCGTGTTACTGCCCGCGTGCCCAGATGTTGGGATAAGCCCCACAACTGTGGCACGTGCTAATGTGTCAGCTCACATCTAGCCAGTACAGGAAGCAACGTGATAAGGGATGCAGCAGGTGTGAGTGGCCAGAGCCTGGACTCTGGCGTTCAGCGGAGTTGTTTTGATCCCTAGCCTGAGCTGAAATGTGTCGTTCTCCACTGTTACTGCCAGCTGAGCTTGTTAGTCTCGCAAGGACGGGCCGTTCTGTGCAGGGGCCAGACTTGGCCGTGGCTGAGAAATTCGGTGTCAGCAGTATGCCAGAATCCAGTTGGTGACACTGGGAGGTTCTGCGCTTTGATCATCCGACTGGCCTTGTGCAGGCGGTGCTCCCCCTCTTAAAGATCACATTTTGAACGCCTGGTCGCTGGTGTTAGATCAAAGGCAGTTGCTCAAAGGGATGCGCTTCCCTTTCCTGTCAGTCAGTGAGAAACACTGGTGTCTCCCCTTTCACGGGATGCAGAGCCGCTCGCTGCTCCCCCCAGCTTTCATGGGTCCGGTGTCCTTTCCGCTGTGACATGTTGCCACCTGCTGTTCAACAGCCCTGTGGTGAGAGATCATTTAATTAGAGGCAGCTGGTTCCTTGCTGTGAAAGCCAGCTAGGTTGGATTTTACTCTTATTCAGGATGGGCCCCGGACTAGACTTTAAAATAGCGTTAAGTAGGGCCCTTGTCCCGGGCCGCAGCTTAGTCTAGACACGAAGTCAGCGTGATTCCTATGAAATAGAGACCGGGTGGGAAGCTTGTGCACATGCAGCTCTGCAGAGGAAGCCGGTTAGCTCTGTACTGCCAGAAGCCCTGCAGCAAGCTCCTCTCACCTGGCTGTGGGGTTTCTCCCTAGACTGCTGTTCTCCTCCTCCGTATCGATGACATTGTTTCGGGGCACAAAAAGAAAGGCGACGATCAAAGCAAGCAGCCCGCAGCTCCGGAGGCAGCCCAGGAGTAGAGGGGTCAAGTCACCCACGGGAGGAGCCAGGCGCCTCGGACTCGACCGCGGGAAGAGCTCAGCGGAGCGGCGCAGCTTCTCCCTGTCCTGAGGCTGAGCCGGGGCAAAGTCCGAGAATTAGTTTGTCTAAAGTCTGTGGGTGAGGAAAAAAGAACGTGAATGTGGCAAAAGAGCCGGTGTCACGTACGTGCCCCTGTTCTGTTTGGAGACACTGATGCTTAATTTAAGTCTATGCTGTAACTTCTCATTGCTGTTTGCCTCGGTAATAAAACACGTCACTTCAGTCTGTTTTTCTGCACGTTTATTGCAAGTTTGCGGGGGAGGAAATGGGGAACTGCTCGGTCGTCGCCCTGCCGGCTCGGTTCGAGGTCGGGAAGTCCTCCCCCACCCTGCTGCCGGGGCAGCTCGCCGCGGTGATCGGTGGCAGCCTCAGCAGGGTTTCAGGGTGGGGACGGACCAAGCCTGAGCCCTTTCCTCCTCCTGAGATGCGGAGCATGAGGTTGGAAGGTAATTACATGAGTTAGGAAAACATTAGGTGCCTGGACTTGATGCTGTGGGTGCAAAACCTGGCCCCGGCGTGTCCAGCCTGCTGTTTCTGCTGCCCCTGCCCTTCCCCTTTCGCTGGAAGGAGTTGGGGGAGTTGGGACAAGTGGCCAAATTGCTGCGGTTTGTAACCAGGCTACAACTTCCCAGCGTGGATACAAAACTGCTGGGAAAGGAACAGGTTCTTGAACTGAGACGTCCCTGGAGAGGGAGCGGAATGAGCTCCCGGCGCCAGCAGGCAGCTGGCAGCATCTGTCCGGCTCCAGCTCGCGCCTCGCGCAGCCGCCTGGGAAATCGGTCGCCGGGCGGTGGCAGTGGGGCACGTTGGCCGCTTGCTGCCAGCGAGGCAGCTGCCCTTCGCCGCTGTCGCTCCCCGTGAAATCCCGTGGCAGTGGGGCCGGCCGTGGGTGTCCAGCTGCCCCCAATGCAGCGCGACCCCCCTGTCCAGGGGGGTCGGTGGGTGCTGAGATGCAGCTCAGGCTGCAGCCGGGTGCCACCCGCGCTGGGGGGACTCACCCTCGGCAGGGCCACCCCGAACCCCGGCTTCCACCGAACCCGGCCGGCGTCACCCCAGCCGCCGGGGAGGCCCCCGCGGCGATTCTTTTAAAGGCGGCGGCTCCTTTAAGAGGCTCCCGCGCCTTCGCGGCGCTGCGCCTTTAAGGGGGGGGGGGGGGGAAGGAAAGGAAGCAGCTGAGCGGTCACGTGAGCGGGGGAACCGCAACACTGTAGCGAGCATGTTGCTGCTGGCGGCGCTGCTGGCGGCGGCGGGCGGCGGCCGCCGGGAGGTGCGACCGGGACCGGGACCGGGGCCGAGCCGTGGGACCGGGGGGGGAGCCGTGGGGCAGGGGCCGGGGCCGGGGCGGGGGGTGAGCTCTGGGTCTAGGACCAGGACGGGGGAGCCGTGGGCCGGGACCTGGGGGTACCGTAGGACCGGGACCGGGGGGGTAGCCATGAGACCGGGACCGGGACTGGGACTGGGGGGAGGAGCCGTGGGACCAGAACCGGGACGGGGGTGGGGGGGGAGCTGTGGGACCGGGACCGGAACCGGGAGGGGAGCCGTGAGACCGCGACCAGGATCAGAACCGGGGGTGGAGCCGTGAGACCCGAACCGGGACCCGGGCGCAGCTGTGCAACCGGGCGGGGCGACCCCCCTAGAGCCAAGCTGCCGGCCCCGGCACAGCGGGGGAGCTGCGCCCGGGCAGCGGGGCCCCGCCGGGGGCTGGGGGGGGACTATCGGCCTCCGAGGCCCCTTACAGCACAGCGGGGGGGGCTGGGGGAGGCGAGCGGCTCGTCCCCGTCTAACCGGGCGGGGGCCGCGGGTTGGGGAGCCCCGGGGCCGCCCTGAGGGTCCCCCCCGTCCCCCCCCCCCCCCCCCCCGCCGCAGGTCTCCATGCAGTACAACCCCGGCTGGAGCAACTCCTCGGTCAACCTGCTGCACGTGCGGGCGGCGGGGCCGCGCGACACCCTGCACTACGTGTGGAGCAGCATCGGGGCACCCACCGCGCTGCTGGTGGCCACGGGCAGCCCCGGCAGCGCCCTGCGCATCGACTGGGCCCGGCTGCTCTCGCCCGCGCCCGCCGGCGCCGTCCGGATCGAGCCCCCCGGCAGCGTCCTCTACTCCACCGCCGTCGTCTTCACCAAGGTAGCGGCCGGCAGCGTCCCCGGGTGCGGCCACCTTGTCCCCGTGCCCTGCCCTGAGCCGGCGCCTCCAGCCGAGGCGGCTCCGTCCCGGGCTCCGTCCTCTCCCCGCCGGCATCTCCCAGCCCCGCTGCTCTGCTGTGGCCCCAGGTGTTCGAGTACCGCGAGGCCGGCAAGTCCGGGGAGCACTTCTACCCGCCCTACGACCTCTCCGGCTTCTCCTGGGGCAGCGTCAACGGGACCCTGAACCACACGGCGCTGACGGCCGAGTTCCTGGGCGTCCCGGCCTCCGACCCCGGCGGCAGCTTCTCCAACGGCAGCCTGGCTTTCCGGGTGCGTCCGGGGGCGGAGAGGGGGATCCGCCGCTCCGGGGGGAGCGCGGCCGCCGGCGCCCCGGCCCCGGGTCACACTCTTCCTCTCGCCCCCGTCCCCGGCAGGTGACGGCCTACGAGGCCGACGGGCGCGACGGGCCCCTGCCCAGCCTCCTGCACACGGCCAACAGCTCCAAGGTGGAGTTCGTCCTGGCCGGGGTGAGGCCGCGGGGCAACGGCTCCCGCTTCGCGCTGGAGGTGGCGACGGTGGAGGAGCCGGGGGCGGCGCGGCGGCTGCGCTCGGCCCGCTCCATCGACGACGAGTACACGCCGGCCGTCTTCGAGGTGAGCGCGGGCCCGGGGGCGTCCCCCGGGGCGGGTGGTCCCAAGCCCTGGCTCCCCGCCGAGGCTCCGGGAAGCCGCTCTCCCTTCAGCCCCTCTCGCTCTCCCGCGGCTCAGACGCTCTCGCTGGCGGCCGAGGCCCGAAACGGCAGCGCCACGCTGAGCTTCCTCCAGTGGAAAGCGACCGCCTACGGCTCCCGGAGCCCCAGGCGCGAGGACGGCATCCGCTGCCGCCCCCGCGGCCTGCACGCGGCCAACTGGACTCTGCCGGCATCCGCCCTCGTCCGCGCCTACTTCGGCGAGGGCCTGGGCAGCGCCTACACCGTCAGCGCCATCAACATCTCCTTCGGCGGCGAGGACGGGGAGGTTTACCAGGAGAAGCGCTACCTGAGCTGGTGAGCGGGGCCCGGAAACCCCGGGCCAGGGAGCCGCCGCGGCTGGTAGCCCTTGGTTTGTGCCTCCGTCGGGAGCTTGCGGTTCCCCCCTGACCCGTAGGAAGGCGTTTGGCAGTTTGTCCCAATCCCTCCTCTCCCTGCTCCGCGTGGGATCCTGCCGGGAAATCCTGGGGCTGGGAAATCCTCCTCCCTGGGGAGGGACCATCGGCTCTGGCCCCATCCCCACGCGTGTCGTCCCCTCCGGCAGGTCGGCGCTGCTGGGCTTCGGGCAGCCCCCCCAGGACGCCTTCTCGCCCCTCGTCATCTCCATCGTGGCTGTGGCGCTGGGTGCCCCCGTGGTGCTGCTGCTGGTGGGCAGCGTCGTGGTCCTCTTCGCCCGGCGGAAACGCTACTCCGAGTACGAGCCCATCAACTGAGCTGCCCCGAGGGACCCCCGGGACCCTCCTTGGCCCCGCGCGGGGGGCCGCGGCTGCCTGCGACGCCTGCGAACTCAGCTCTGCCCCCCGGGACCGGAGCAACGCTCGCTGCAGCCGCCTGCGGTGCATCCCTTCCTCCCGCTGCCCGTGGCCTGGACCCGATCGCGCCTCTCCCTCCGCTTCCCTCATCCGCCTCCCTGGGAAGCAACTGGAGGAGGCGGTGGCTGCTCTGAGCCGGGGGGAAAGGCTTTCCCTGCCCTAAAGGGATAAAACCACTGCTGGCCTGTCCTCGGCCAAGCGGCCGGCTCCGCTTGGAGGGCTCTGAGCCGGGAGCGGGGCTGGCGCTGGCACCGCTGCCCCTGGCACAAGGTGCCACCGGGACCGGGGAGGGCTGATGTGGCCTCGCGCTCGGTTACCGTGGCCCTGGGGGGGCTGCGCCGCTCGGTGCTCCCGGGGCACCGCGGGGTGCTCTGCGTCTTCGTGTTCTCAACCACTGATTGTCTTGGACCAAATAAAAGGGATTTCTAAGAGTGGTTTCCCATGGGAGCGTCGTGCTGGGGAGGGCAGCGCTGGGGCCTCGCGGGGGTTAAAGGATGCTGGAGCGGGGAAGGAGCCGCTTCTCTTTTTCTGGGCGTGAAACCGTGCGGCTAGGAGCAGGAAGGCTCCTGCTCTCCCAGGGAGAGAGCTGGGCCGTCCCTCTCCCACCCTCGCTCCCGGGGTGCTGGGGGGTGCAGGCTGGGTGCCCGGCCTGGGGGGCAGGATCGGCTGCCCCCCTTGACCAGGCGTCAGCAAGGCGGAGGCCAATTAACCCAGCCTGGGGCCACCTCGTCTCGCCGCGTCCCTCCCTGGGGCAGGGCTCCCTCAACCCGGCCGACCGGTTTGTGAGCCAGACGCTGAACCTCTGCCAGGAGGAGGAGGAGGAGGGACGCGCCGGCCGGCTGAGCTGCCGCGCGGGATCCGGGAGCCGGAGGCAGGGATGGGGCTGGGGCAGGATGGGGGAAGAGCTGTTTTTCCCCCTCTTGGAAGCATCATTTTGGGGCTGGATCCCTGGGGCCAAGGGTGAAGCTGCAAGTCCCGGGGAAATTCAATCACGGAGCCATCGGGTGAAGGGTTTTATTAGGCAAAGCCGGCTCCAGCAAGGGCTTTGGGTCCCTTCCACCGCCCCGTCCCCGTGAAACGGGTCCCGCTGCTTGCTGGGACTTGCTGTGGGTCCCCTGTTCGCACTCCTGCGGGAAAGTCCCAGCCCAGCCCTCGGCATCCCGCGGGATGGCGCCGGCTCCGAGCAGGGACACGGCCGGATCCGCCTGTCCCCGTCCACCGCCGGGGCTCATCCCGGGGCGTCTGCCCGGCGCGAGGAGGACTCGGCCCCTCTGCGCCCCGGGGGCTGCAGCTGAGCACCCCGCGGCCCCTCTCACCCCCAGAATCGGAGCTTGCTCCCGCTCTCCTTGGAGGCACCCTCGGCCTTGGCGCCCGCCACGGCGAGGAGGTTTTCGGGCTCCAGGACGAACATGCCGTACAGGTTGTAGAGCAGCATGGCCAGGAGGGGCAGGAAGGTCATGCTGAAGCCGAAGGCGCGGAAGGAGTGCCCGACGGCGTACAAGAGCCAGTAGATCAGCCTGGGGACGGGAGACGGGTCGGGGCTGAGCGAGGGCACGCGGGAGGTGACGCGGCCGTGCCGGGGGCTCAGCAGCGCCGGCGACAGCGAGGGTTTGCCAGACCCTGCTGCGGGAAGGGGGACAAAACCCGGGGCAGGGAGTTTTCCAGGACTGACGGATCCAGCTTGGTCCCTCCGGAAACCTCCCGCTGCCCAGGGAGGGGGAAGGCGACGCCGGGGTGGGGGGCGAGGAGCCGCTTACCGGGAGATGGCGAAGAGCCCCGTGAGCAGGGGGACGAGTTTCAGGGCCTCCTGCGGGAGGTAGGTGGCCAGCACGGCCATGTTGAAGAAGTAGAGGATGAAGAGGTGGACGGACTGGGAGACGTAGGCGCGGTGGATCTCCACCTCCGGCTGCGGCTCGCCAAAGGGCTCCAGCGAGGAGGAGCAGAGGCAGGAGATGCCGTGGACGATGATCCCTGGCGGGGCAGAGAGAGGGGCTGAGCAGGCGCGCGGGGGCCAAGGAAGCCGCGTCGGGGAGACAGGAGCGGAGAGGGGTGGGAAGAGGGTGGGAAACCTCGGAGCTGCTCACCGAGGACGACGGGGAAGGTGGCGAAGGCGGCGCAGCGGAGCGTGTAGACCAGGCGGGCGCCGAGGGTGGGCAGGAGCGGGGCGTCGAAGGGCAGGAAGACGTAGGCGCCGTAGACGAGGCAGGGGCACAGCAGCAGGGCCCCCACCACGGACGCCACGGACCTGAGGCCGTCGGAGCTGCAATTCACGGCGCAGGGGCACCGGGACGCCTCGGCCGCCGGCCCCTCGTAGCCCCGGGCGTCCCGGTAGCCGAGGGGGACGAAGACCTGCTTGGGGCGGAGGCCGTCGGCTCGGGGGGCCGCGTAGCCCCCCTCGCCCTGCTCCCGGGGCCGCGGGGCCGGCTGCCGCTTCCGCTCGATGCACTGCGGGTCGACGGGCACGAAGACGTGGGCGGCCACCACGGGCGGCCCGCGGGGCTCCTCATCTTCGGCCTCGCCGGGGGGGCCGGCCGGGGCGGCCTCCTCGGGGTCTTCGCGGCCCCCCTCGGGGCTCGAGCGCCTCTTGGCCTCGGCGGGCTCCGGCTGGCCCCGGGCGCCTCGCTGGTCCCACGGCAGGGTGGCATCGGGCTCCCCGGGCGGCTCGTCGCGGCCGGCGGGCGCCTTGTCCGGGGGGGCGGCCGCCGGCCCCAGCTCCAGCAAGGCCACCTCCTCGGCGGGCAGCGCGGGGACGGCCGCGGCCATGGCGTTTCGGGGGTTTCTCCCGCGTTTCGGGGCGGCGGGTGGGGACTAGGAGGGGGAGCCCATCCCTGCGGGCCTCGCCCTGCCCTAGGAGGAAGCAGACGGACAAAAAGACAAGAATGAGAGGTTTTGGCCTAGGAATTCCCCCCCCACCGCCCGCCCCAGCAAGCGCCCCAGGGTTTCGGGCCGGGAGCTGAGCCACGCGGCTCGGGAAAGCTGGATCCCGCCGGGCCGATCCGAGCCTGGCTCCATCCGGCACCAATCACGTCCCGACATGAGGACGGGCTGGTTTCGTTTCCAGCTCGGGGGAACCAGGAGCCACCTGCTCCGGTGGGGGGGAGCGGGCGATCCGGGTGGAAATCCCAGATTTTCCCCTCTGAGCGTGTCCTGGCGGGAGGCTCCAGCTCTCTCCGCTCGTCCCAGCCCTCACCAGCCGTGGGGGCCTCCCGCGGGGAAAATCCCGCCCCGGGCGCCTGCCTTCCTCCACGCGCCCCGGAGGAGCCCCGGCGCTGGGGAAACTGAGGCACGGCGCCGCACTCCCACCGGGCGGGATGGCGGAAGCAGCTCCCCATCCGCGTTTGGCCCCCCCCCCCCCGTCTCCAACCCCCCCGCGGGGCAGCGGGGACCGGAGCGGAGCCGGGCTCCCCTCGCCCTGGGGACTTACGTGCGGAGAGGGCCGGGGGGCGGTGGGAGCCCTGGCGCCGCCGCCGCGGCCTCTCTGCCCCGGACTTCAAACCTGTTTAACCGGCGAAGGTGGGGCCGGGCGCGAGGGGCCGGCACAGGCACCTGGCCCCACGCAGCGCCCGGCCCCGCGGCTCTGGGGCCTGGGGCCACGCGGGTGCAAGGGGCCCAACACGCGTGTGCAAGGGGACACGCGTGTGTGAGGAGACATGTCTGTGCGAGGGGACACATGTTGGTGTGGGCACAGGGGAGGTGGCATGGCGATGGGCCGCCCACCCCCATCCCATCCCAGCCCCTTGGCCGAGCCTCCCCGGGAGGCCGCGGCGCGTCCCGGACCACCCGCTTCCCCTGTTGCAGGTTTCGGAGCGGGGGCCTGCGCCTTGTCCCCTCTGCACCCCTCCCTGCCCCAGGCCTGCAAGTCACCCCGAAAGGCTTCGGCGCTGGCGGGGAGGGGATAAAATGGAGGGCAGCCCCCAGGCCGGGCAGGCCCGAGGGACACCCCAGCACGGTCACGGGGAGCGGGGGGGACTCCCAGGGGGTCCCTTGGCGCTCATGGAGGGAGCTGGCATGGGGGAGTCCCCGAGGGGCTGGGGCTGCCTGGACGGGAACGGTAATGGCGACGGGGGACGGGGGGAATGCTTCTCCCTGCGACCCCAGGCCTGGCCTGGCCCCCTCCCTCCTTCCAGCCCTGCTGTGCGTGCCCGCCGCGCAGGGGTAGCAATAAAGCTCGTTGAATGAAGCCGGAGAGGCCGCCATGTTTGCCAGCACTCAGTGCTGGCAGTGATATGGGGGAAGTCTCGCGAGGTGAAGCCGCGCAGCCGCCATGTTTGCCAGCACTAAGTGCTGGCCCTCAAATGGAGGGAACTCTCGCGAGGTGACACCGCTTCCCCCCCCGTCTCGTGGCAAGTCTCGCGATAGCGCGGCGCCAAGTCTCGCGCGGCGCGGGGCAGGGGGCAGCGGCGCAGCCATGGCGGCCGAGCGGGGCCGGTGGCGGCGGCGGCGGCGGGCGGCTGCGCGGCGCGGCCGGTGCTGAGGGGGCCGCGGGCCGCGCCGGGCTTTGCCCCCGCCGGGCGCCATGAGCCAGGGCGGCGGGGCCCCCGGCGAGAGCGGCGAGCCCGAGGCCAAGGTGCTGCACACCAAGCGGCTGTACCGGTGAGGAGCGGGGCCGGGGGGAGAGGGGCGGGGGCCCCAGGGGAGATGGGGGCCGCGGGGGAGGAGATGGGGAGGGTCAGGGAGGATGGAGAAGGCAGCGGGAAGGAGATGGGGGGATTCGGGGAACATTGGTGGGAAGCAGGGGGAAGGAGGTGGTGGGGATCGGGGCGACGGGGGCAGCTCGGGGAAGATGGAGGGGGATGGGTCTGGGGGAGACCGGGAGGGCCCGGGGGAAGGAGACAGGGAGTCGGGGAGGATTGGGGGTGAGGAAGATGAGGGGAGAATTCAGGGAAGATGAAGTCGTTGGGGGAAGGAGATGGGGGGGGAGCAGGGGTGAGGGGTTGTGCGGGATCCAGAGGTGATTGGGCAGGACACGGGCGGGCACTGGAGGAAAGAGGCCTTGGGGGATCCAGGGAGCTAGGGCAGGATGGGGGAGATCCACGGGGTAAGGGGGAGAGCAGGAGGAGGGAGATGGAGAGGATCCTGGGGGAGTATGAGGAAAGGAAAGGGGGTGTGGGGGATCCGAGGTGAATCAGGACAAGGGGGATGGAGGAGGGATGTGTGTGGGGTGCAGAGGGATGGAGCAGGACATGGTGGGGTGCACTGAGGGAAGGAAGTGTGGGGGGTGCAGGGGGATAGGGCAAGATGTGGGGGGATCCAGAGAAAGAGGGAGCTGGAGAGGGAAATCGTGGCAGTGGCAGCACACAGGGAATGCCCGGGAAGGGGAGGAGGAGAGGGTCCGGTGAGCAGGCGCGTGGGCCAGGGCACGTTCCACCTGCGTGGAGGGCAGGACAGCTCTGGTTGTAGATCCTTCCAGTAAAACACTTGCTGGGGCTCCGCTCTCCCCTGCGTCTCTGCACTGCGTGTTCGAAATGTTGTCGGAAGAGAAAATTCAGGAAATCCCGGTGGCCTCGGTCGCTTGCCCCGGCAGGGACAAGGTGCCGTTGCGGCAGCACCGCGTGGCAGTGCCCCGCACCCAGCTGCCCTGGGCGCTGCAGGAGGCACCTCCGGGGAGTGGGAGCGGGGGCCAGGCCAGCCTCCGCTCTGCTGGTGACTTGTTTTGCGACCGCGGCCCAGTCATTGCCCCCTTCTGTCTCAGTTTCTCCATCTGCGGAGCAGATTCATACTGGAGTTTCAGGAGTGACGGTGTGGTTTCTAAGATGAGCAAGGGGGTGAAGGCAGGAAGCAGAGTTCATGCTAGGGTCCGTTTCCAGTTGTCTCGCTGACTTGCTCGATGACATTGGGCATGTCCTTTCCTCCCTTGGAACCTCACTGCCCACCTCGCTTCGCCTCCCTCTGAGAAACGTGGTGAGATCCTTGCCTGAAAGTCCAAAGCAGTAATAGCAGGTTTGAGTGCTAGCTGTTCGAATTCGTTTCTGTGTCCCTAGTGTGCTTCATGCAAGCTTGTCTCCTGTGCTTTGAAGTTATATTACTTTTTTTTCCCTTTTTTTAATTGCAAAGCTTGTGGTAAAATGCGATGGCTTGGGTTATTCAAGGTGCGGGCTGTGCTATCGCGCTGGAAGCGCCTCCAGGGCCGTGGAGCGCTGTATCGGCTGCCAGATCGAAACACCCCATTTGATCTTAGGGGTGTCTTCCCACACCCGCTCGTAACTGCGCTAGCGCAGCGTAGCAATGCGCCTCCTGTCACCCGAGGTGCGGTGGCAGGGATTGGAGAGGATGTGTGCGCTCCCAGGGCATCCTGCTTGCAAAATAAAACACATCTTGTTTCAAGCACCTTCTCGTTGGTTTAAGACATGTTTTACGCTGCGGTTACAATGGGCGAGGAACGTGTGTGGGCAGTGATCGCTTCTCAGCTCACCTGACACGCGGTAACTCACTGCTGCTGAAGCTCGCAAGTGAAAGTCCCTTCTCATGTGTTTGGTCATCAAGGCAAGGAAGAGGTGGTTTTCTGTTTACATTTTTATGGCAGAATTAGGTGCGTGCTCGCTTACAGCATTTTCACAGCAGAAAACCCCATTCATCTAGTCATCTCTTTTCTTTTAGCTTGAAGTAAGTACTGTGATTTTACTGCAGCGTTTACAATATCTGCAGTGGTCACAAATTTTCTTGCTGTGTAGCTGATAGGTCTCGTAGGAAGCTTTCTACCTTAACAGCCTCTTGTGAGATTTTCTGTTTCAGCCTGGCGTTTGGTTAGGCGGGGGGTAAGTTACCCTCCTGTGAGAAGTACTGTATTCGTTGCACTTTGTGTGATGGCTGACTACTGTCCCTGGAAACTTTGGCCGCCAGGTTAGACTGTGCCTTTGAATCGCAGATGTTTGAATGTCACAGTCCTGGCTATAAACCGTGCTCGCACAGGATCAGCTTGGTGCCAGCTGGTTTGTGAGAGCAGCGGGAGTTGAGCTCAGGTCTCTGCAGTCCTTGGCCGGTGCCTTAGCTATGACAGTGTCCTTTTGGAAGTGAGGTTTCCCACCTCCGTTTGTAGGATGGCCTTTGATCTTTTCCATTTGACTCTTCCTGGGGTGATAATCCCTGAGTTTCACTGGGTTGTACTGGGTGCTGTTTTGCAATGTACTTTTTAATTTAGGGTGACCATATTTCTTTTACCTGATTCTGGGTAACTGTTGCTTATTGACTTTGCATTACTCTTCTTTTTATTCTGGGCGATATTATTTGTGTACTGACATGCCAGAATACAAGTGAATGGCTGCAGCTCCTCTCCTTGAGACATGTTGTACTCCTCGGAGGCTCTTACTGATGTGTTAGATAAAGAAATAGAGAGCATGAATAATTCTCCCTGCCATCTTGCCCCCGTCCCAGAATGTTAATGGCACAGGAGGAAAGCGTTGGATCTGTTCCTGCGTGGCCGAAGAGGACTTGGCGCTGGACTCTTTCCACCCTGCTTGGCATGATGTGCTGCACTCGGTTCTTTTAATAGCCTGGTGTCTGATTTGTTCCCTCCGTGGTTCTGAGGTGCTGTCCGAAAGCAAGGTTTAAACGCAGCAGGTACAGAAATGGGTGCTGAGACAAAATTTGACGACTTAACCCCTCGGTTAATTCAGCCCATGGTCTCAGGCCACCCAGGGCCCAAACTGCTAAGCTGCATTTTAAGCAGCGCGCGGTCTGCCTCTCCTGCATCGGTATTCCCGAACTTTTCGAAGTGAGCCCGTCTCCTGTCCTGTTGTATCCTCGTCGCGGCCCCTTTCCTCACTGCCCCCAGCGAGGGATCCCTGCAGCTCTTTGCTGGTTGTCACAGCGTCGTCTTCGCAGCGGCCCCCGCTTCCCCCAGCAGCAGCCTGGAGCTCGCGCTGTTGAGACCTTCGAGCGTGGGGTCTGCCTTGTGCCTTGCGGCTCAGCAGCCCGCGTCCTCAAAGATAAATCTTGCCGCCCTGTGGCTTTCAGGTCACCAACCCTCTGTTTCTTTATGAACCCATAAAAAGTAACAGAAAGGACCAGTGTCTCCAAGCACCGTCCCTGGCTGTTGTAGGAAGCGGTGTTGTGTGGGAGGTGCCCTTTGGGATGCCTCCCGCCCTGTGCTGGAGGGGAAGGTGAAATACCCTCCAAGGTCCCGCTGAGATCGTCCCTGGAAGGAAACTTTCCCGTACTCCACGTTTGGCAGGCGTCTGAGCCCTGGCGCGTGTGACAAGACGTGGTCCTCAACTGCTCCATCGCGTTTCTTGCCCGCTGACAGCGCTGGCAGCCGAGTAGCTGTCTGTTTGCTTGACTCCCAGAGAGGGGCTCTGGCAACCGCCTTTTGAGTAATTCATGTCATTTCATGGTGTCACATTGGGCAGTATCGAGACGCGTTTCTGTTGCTGCTGAACTCAACCAGATCCTTAGGTGAGACTTTTTGACACTCTTCTAGATATTAAAAAATAGAGTCTTGTTTGATACTACCGAGCAGTGAGGGAACTTGGACCTTGTGCCCATAAAGGGAACTGAATGTAATAAATGTCAGGAGAAGGGGCCGGTGTGGGGCCTTCGGCTACAGTCAGCTTGTGCTCGAGGATGTGTACCCAGGTTCATGCCTGCGTGTGCTGGTGCCCATCCTAAGGGCTGGCCGTGTCCTTGGATGCAGGTGTCTAGTGCTTGTAGTCACCGTGAAATCATTTCCCACTTGAGATGTCAGAGCTTGCACCAGCCGCACTGCAGCTGCTGATTTGGAGCACAGAGAGAACATTTTTAAAACTACTTTGGAGATGCAGGGACTACCTGTTTGGGGAATTGAAGCTCACAGATTTCCTGCACTTCTCTTTGGGAGTCAAATGAATCAGCAGTTCCTTTTTCTTCTGGTCACCCTTCTGCCTAGGAAGCGGCAGCTCGCTGCAAGCCACGCTGCTTCCTGCTGCAGCGCTTGCTGCAGAGGGTCTTTGGGAGCTGCAGCGACAGGACGGTAATCACAGGTTGCAGCGAAGAAACGTCCGTTGCCTGCTGCTTTAGTGAGATCTGTTTTGGGGAAGTGAGATGTATGTGTGATCTTTTCTTTTTTTTCTCCACCAGTATGCTGTGAGTGTGCACTGACACTTTACAGTTAGTTCCTTTTACATGCAAGAAAGCATTTTACTTGCTTTTGGAGGGTACGAGGTTGTTGGATAGAGTTTGCAAAGGACCTTCAGGCCCCCTGAGAAGGATGCTAGGGAGCAGGTGTTGCTGTGGATATCAAGGTTTGTAGCAGACTCCTGTGTGTGATTCTCACTCTATACTTGGTTTTCACGATTATTTAGGAAGAAGTTGGTTCAACTCTGTGGTGTTTCGATCTCCCAAACCATTGTGTAAGGTTATCCTCTTCCTCACGCTCCTCTTCCTCTGTCAGGTTCTGTGGTTTACTGAAAACCAGTGAGAGGTTTTCAGTTAGTCTTGGATGAAGGGTTTCCTGAGACTTGTCATGAGATGGCTCATTTTGTCCCCTTGAGCTCCTGAATGTTCTGCTTTTCTTCTCTGGGTGAGACTCCTTTTGGCGTGGTGGCTTGGGGAAGGAGACCTGCCTCGCGAGTGAGGGGCTGGCGTCTGAAACCGTCGGTTACTTCACAGTGAGATCTGTCATTTTCAAGGCGGCAGCATCTGGTTTTGCATGCTCGTGCTTGCAAGTGCCCGTGCGAGTGTCCTGTACGCAATCTGGTGACCACTTGTGCATGCCGAGACGGTCTGGGAAGTTTCAGGCGTTGCACAGTGCTCCGAGCGTGACGAGGAAGTTTGCTTTCTGCAAGCGGTGGAGGTTTCTGTGGGGGAGGCTGCTGGGAGCATCTAACGGCTCTGCTTTGCAGAGGTTTGCTCTGATCAGGTCCGTCTCATTCGGTATTTACGAGGCTTCTTGCTTGTCTTCATCTCGTTCAGTGTGTGGCACTCAGCAGGAGGAACGGTAAAGGTATAAGAGCAAATGAGGGATGCAAAGTTGATGGGGAAAACAAGAGCAGCTAATGGCTGGGGATGGCTTGGAGGACACGTTCCTTAAAGAGGAGCGTGTAGAGCCAAGAGCTGGGGAAAGCTAATTTCAAGAGTCGGTGCAGTGACATCAAATAAGGCTCAACAAAGGCAGAGGTTTGGAGATGATCTCCCTTGGTAGAGAGGGTATAACGTGGCTTTTCGATTTTTTGCTTTATTGAACTGTCCTTGAGCTATTGATGGGTGCACTCTCTGTCAGTGCTAATGCTTCTGCAAGTCCCTGATTTTATTTCACGGCGGTGTCCTGGAATCGTAGCCTGCTTTGTTCATAGCTTCCAACTGTTGCGTACTTGAGGTTTTACACACGGTGGCATTCCTCCTCCGGGAGACTGGAGAGTCTCGGGCAGTGACTCACAAACGTGGTTTTTGCTCAGACACTCGGAAGTTGCTTGGTCTGTCTTTTAGCCGGCTTGGGGAGTGTGTGGGGGAACTCTTAATAAATTTGGTATTTTAGAGTGTTTTTGTGTGTCCGTGTCATCCTCATCCAGAGATCTCTAAGAGCTTTAATCAATGAATCGCTCTAACAAAGATCAGGAAGCTGTGACAGATGGAAATGAAGCGAGTTGCCTTCTTTCGTAGGCGAGTTGGTGAGGGAGCAGGAAATGGTGGACTTTTGACCCTTGTCCTACCAACACAGTAATCATTAGAAACAAATCCATTCTTTAATCATACAGTTTACTATATCTAAATAACCTGTATTTGTGTATGTATAATATGTTTTAATTGCAGAGGTTAAAGGTTACTATTATGTCCAAAGACACTTCTGACTTTTTTTTTTAACTGTAGAAATAATTGGCATTTTTAACCACACAGATAGTGATAATGGCTGATTTGAAGCAGAAATATTAGTATATATAACTCTGGTTTTTTTTCTTCTTTCCCTAAGCTTTTCAAAATAGTGTGCAGAAAGGAAATCGATGAATATTGTGTTTGTGGTATAGTGCAGCTCATTAATAACAGAGTTAACTAGGCTGGTATGGTTCTGCACAGAGATCTAGATCTCCTAAAATACTCCCAGATAACCGGCCGTTCTGAAACTCTTCTTTCTGTGTTACCTTGCAGGGCAGTGGTAGAGGCTGTTCATCGGCTGGATCTCATCCTTGGCAATAAGGCGGCGTATCAAGAAGTGTTCAAGCCAGAGAACATCAGCTTGAGGAACAAGTAAGTTTGGGCAGAGGATTTATTTTTTATATTTGACCAGGAAAAAAATGTGTGTGAATTCACACATCAGTAGTCATACCCGTTGACCAGGGATTCCTCCAGGTTTTTAGAGCAGAGGCCATACTTTGGGTCTGTAATTGAATGCACCTAGTTGTAGAGGCCGGGTGCATGGCTGGAGGCTTTCCTTAGTGCCGTCGTAGTACCAATAAGTCATCTTCGTGTTGGCTAATGACTTCCTTCTAATTATCTTAAAATACCTATATGGTGAAGAAACTTCCTATATGTGCATGAAATCTTTTATCAGGTTTTGGGGGTGCCTAGAAAGGGTGGTGGGTTTCTTTTATCTGTGGTCATAGACAATTTATGACATTACTGCGATTTCGAAAGCTACCGATGGCCAACTGAGGCAAGATAACCGATCGAGTGTGTGGCTTTCCCAGCTGCTGCTGTGTGGGAGTGACACAAGCTGCACCATCCCCAGATGGCCTAGCTCATCCATAGGAATCGATTCAGATTTTCCTCTTCCCCGCTCATGTAGCGGCAGCTGTATTTGAAGCTGCTGTAGCTAAATGTGCATTCTCCGCTCTGTCCCAGGCTGCGGGAGCTGTGTGTGAAGCTGATGTTCTTGCATCCAGTGGATTATGGGCGAAAAGCAGAAGAACTGCTCTGGAGAAAAGTTTACTATGAAGTTATCCAGCTCATTAAAACAAATAAAAAGGCAGGTATCTGTGGCTGCTGCATGAGGAGGTCTCCGGCCATGCAATGGGTCAGACCAAATTAAATGCTTTGTTTGCCTGGAGAAGTTGTGGTTTGAACGCAGGGCAGGAAGCCAGGCACTCCTGAATTTTAATCATGGAGCTGACATACGCTTTCTGTCTAGCTGTGGGCAGGTAACTTCTAATGATCTCCCCAGAGAGTTGCAAGTGCAGAGGATATTTCAGCTTTGTTTACTTAGTTTTTGTCTTCCCGCCTTCAAAATAGGCATATCTCAATGTAAAGTGAGTGCCAGTGATAGTCTTAAGGGGCTTTGTCAGTGCTGATTAGTTTTTCTAGAGTCGATCACTGGAAAATACTCAAGACACTCACATTTAGTTGTATTTTCTAATGCTCTGAACTCTGTCCTGGTGATCTGGTTGTCTGAATGTAATTAAGGTGTGCTCTAACCAGATGTGTTAATCTTTTATTCTTCATTGCCGCAAGTGCTTCTCCTTGATATTGACCCTTAGTAAATACCACTAGATACAACATCTTTGAGCAAGAGGAGGTACAGAACTGCAGAAAAACAATTACAGCTGAGATGCCTGCTGTCTTGCTGCATGCCTGGGTATAACTCGGGTTGCCAACCTAAAAAGTTACGTGGATTGCATTAACACGTTCTCGCTTCTCCCTCCAGCACATTCACAGCCGTAGTACTCTGGAGTGCGCGTACCGGACTCACTTAATCGCTGGCATAGGATTTTACCAGCACCTTCTCCTCTACATTCAGTCTCACTATCAGCTGGAGCTGCAGTGCTGCATTGACTGGACTCACGTGACGGACCCCCTCATAGGTTAGTGTCCGGCCTGTCGGGCTCCTGAATCCCAGACAGGTGGCTTCCCCTTCTGCCAGCCCCTCTTCGGTTTAGCATTCGAGGGATTAACTTTTTTTCTGATTAGCCCATTATCTGTTTAGAACAACCTGTCTGCCCTGTTCTCTTTTCCATGGCTTTCCTCCCCCCAATATCTGTACTGAACTAGGGAAGCAGGAAGGGTTGGAACATGTGTCAGAAAGCGCTTGTAGAAAATCTTTTACTAAATGTTTGGTGATGGCAGACTCTTATGCAATTTTGGAAGAGTTCCTCCAGCTGTACAGATTGTTTTAATAGATAGAAGAAGACAACACGGTGTTGGTGGGAAGAGGTTCTAGAAATCAGCAGACTTTGTCAGAACACCTTATTCACTTAGATGTAAGATATTGTTCCTGCTCCTGGTCCCCTCTCTGTCTGTACTTCTTTTACGTACTTCCCACTTGTGCACATGCTACATAAAGCTTTGAAACTGCCATTGACTCTTGGACTGAGAACCTAAAGAAGCTACTGTAACACAGTAAGCTGCTATATGTTGGCTGTCTCAGGTAACTGCCTCTGTGCGTGCCCTTAGATGCCGGGTAATGTGAGGTATCTTACCTCTTGGGGAAGAGGAGGAAGAGTGTTTACAGGCAGCAGTCGTGAAGCAGCTCTAGGCTGGGTATGCATTCGCATCCTAGATTATCTTGTAATAAGGCGCTCGTCTTTGCTCCTGTGTTGTGCTCCGTATCTTCAAGGCACGTATTTCCGTCAGGTGGATCCAGCTGAGAAATGGAGCCTCAGTATTTTTTGTGAACTGTATTAGCGAGGGTTTAATTGACATTTTTAAAGCTGGCAGGGGGAAGATGACACAGAAATTGGAATAAAAGAAGTTAGTATGTCTTTAGTAATAGAACATTTTAGTTGCTGGTATCCTATTCTTAGCTTCTGGGAGATGATTGTGTCATGATCAGCTTTGAAATGTCATTTTAAAAGGCAGATGTCCCTGGCAACTGTTGCTTTGAGAAATGTAGCTTGGTACTGCAGAATTAGTAAATGCTCAAAACGCACATTCCAGCTGGGTTTGTACTCTGTGCTATGTGATTGCATTTAAAAGATTCCCCTTCCTCAGATTTCTTAATTTGTTGGGGCTCTTGTAATTAAAATGATGCAGCAGAGGAATTTGTAACTGGACATTAAAGATGAAACCTTGCATATCCGGAAATGATGTATGTGGAAGAATCGCATATGAAATACAAATTAGGGTGGACATAACTTTATGGTTATGTAAATGGGCACAGGAGGCTTCAAAGCAAAATAGGGAGGGAGGGTAGATCCCGCCGTGTCTGCGGGCACAGCTCGGAGGCGGTGTGTCAGTATAGTGTGACTCATGCGATGCCTCTTAGTAACTGGGAACCATTCCTCACTGGTCGCTTAATCCTTCAGATTTCATTTCCACCCTTTTAAACTAAGCCAAGAGGGAAGCAAGTCAGACTGCAGGCTGGACCGGTCTTCTCAAAAATATCTTCCTCTGGGATTTCTGCTTGAGGGATTTTTCTCCTGCAGAAGGTGGGAGGCCTTGGGAACAGGAAGGCCGAACCTAGGCTGGGCGCTCTAAGCCGTGACACTGGTCTGCCCCGTGGCAGTCAGTGCTCTCCGGAGGGAGACGGCGGGCGCGGTAGACTTCCTCCCCAGCTCCAGCTGAACCGCTGCCCCTCTGGCTGAGGAGCAGGTGGGCTGGGGAGTGGGACGGTGTCTTGCCAGGGGCAGCCCCTCCCAGGAATTGAGTCATGTTTGATGGCTCAAGTTAGTCAGAACAGCTGGCTGGAGCCTTCTCCTGTAGCTTTTGCTGCTTTCCACTGAGCTGCTTTTTTTCTGGCGGTGATTGTCCCTGCCTGACTGCAGATGCCCTATCTCCAGCCCAGATTTCCCTTCCTGCTTTTTCCTTGCTTTACTTCCCCTCCTCCCTTTCTGGCTGGCCAGCCTGGAGGTCATTCAGCACCGAATCCAAACCTCAGTCTTGATGCAAACGGGCCGATTCCATCCTCGGTGTCGGGGAGGGTCCGTCCACGCTGAACGTCGCTGCCAGGTGCAGCGTGCCCAGCCTTTGTTCCGGCTCCCGGGGATTTGCGCCAGCCCCTATCCAAAGGCCTCGTTAGCCATGCTAACAACATCAGCCTCTCAACAGGCCTTGTTAGCTTGTGCTCGATGCTGTGTTAACACGATCACGTGGCTTGTAGACAGGAATTGGCCTCTGTCCTCTCGTCTGAGTGCACATGGAGGCAGCTCTCTGTGGCATACCTCGCAGTCAAACTGAGTGACAGTCATTTCGGTGACTGTCAGTGATGCGGTGACATGCGCTGCCCCTCATCAGCAGGGAGCTGGAGGAGGAGTCTGTGTCAACGTGCGTTTTCCACGTTTTGACAGCAAGGGTCTATAAGATGTCACAGACAGCAGCCAACGCTGTGGTCTGAACATGTGATCTTTGTTTTCACCCGCTGAAATGTTGGGTGTCTCGGGCAGAGGCGTAGGCTGCTCGTGTGTCTTTCCAGCTGCCTTTATCCAATGGTGTATGTGATTTTTGCATTTCTCATGTAGGCTGCAAGAAACCTGTGTCTGCATCGGAGAAGGAGATGGAGTGGGCACAGATGGCATGTCACAGATGTCTGGTTTATCTGGGAGATCTAGGTAAGAACAGCGTCATCTTTCAGGGCAACCTTTAATGCAGAAAAGATGGTGCCTGTACAGTGTGCTGATTCTGTGATTGTTAGTCAGCTGCCATAGTTGCTTGCAGATGCTGTTTTCTCTTGGACCCATTTGTCAATGACTGGTTTAAGGTGAAAGCCTCACGGATAAGTGAGCTGCTGCAGATTGCAGAAGCTGTGTTTTAGTGCCAGTAGATGAGTTTGCTATTGGCAAACAACTGAATCTGTGGCTGTGTAAGAATGGAAGCCTCGACTTTATTTATGTTGCTTGGACAGTGCAAAGGAAGCTCGAAGCGGGGTGACTTCTCAGCTCAGATTTGCTTTAAGGTTGCCTTACAGAGCCGCTGTCACCAGCGTGAGCATGAATGAAAATCGGATTTGTTAAGCAATATTGTTAACTGATCCGGAATGATAGGCCACTGCAAAGCCCCAGGTTCTTTGTGAGTGTCTGGCTCTGTGTGTCATCCTTTATATAGCAGATGTGTCTACCCCACAGTCACGACCTCCTAAGTGTGTCAGCTCCTTGCTTGATTGTGAACATGTGGGTGTGAAGGCAGTGAGAAAACATGTAACTGTGTGAAAAACAGCTATTTGAAGTGTGGCATGGGTAAATGTGCTTGACACGCAGCAGCCTTCAAATTCTTGAAAGCTATTTTGGCATTGTCGTTGTGCACGAATCAGCCTAAGAATGCATTGCAAAGAGTGTCATATGGGGGCAGTAAGAACGACTTATCTGACTGGTGGGAGAAAAATGTGCTCCCCTCTTTGCAGTCCTTTCACCTAAGGTTTTCAAGATGCCTACTGTTATCCAAAAGGATAATGACTGATACGGTCCAGTCTAGACACCAGGCATTTTATTAAGTCAGCCGACTTTAGATTTCACACTCTGCTGTAGTAGAATATGGTCTGTTTGGGGTGCTGGAAAATGGAGCACAACACTGAGTTATTCCAAGGATGAATGAATCAGCACTTAACACGTGGAGCAGTAGCTCTTATTCCTTTTGCTTACGTGCTGCCACAAGTGTTGAGAGATGTCCCCTTTGCCTGGAATGGCAGGGATTGTGATGTGCAGGACAGTGCAGTTAAAATAGAAGTGTTGCAGACTGTCCTGGCAAGCCCTGTACATTGCTGTGTTTTGCCAAGAGCAGTTCTTATTTGATGGATTTGTTGACTTGGCCAGTATTTCTAGGTTTGTGGTATTTTTAATCTGTAAGGAAACCATGCTTCTCTGCAGAAGGGAAGAAAAGGCAGTGGCTTTTGATTTCTGATGTGCAGTGTGTGGTTTTTCTTTCAGCTCGCTATCAGAATGAACTGGCAGGTGTGGACACAGAGTTGCTGGCTGAGCGATTTTACTATCAAGCCCTTTCTGTTGCACCACAAATTGGTGAGTGAGTTGCCGTGAATTTTCATCGTTCAAGTCATGCTGCCATAACCTAAAAGCAATGCTCTGTGACACTGCTCTATTTAGGTTTACATCTGGTTGCTGAGAGGAGAGTGGTTTTATTCCCCGGTTAAAACTAGTTTCTTCTAGTAGAATCTCTCTTTGGCAGGCAAGCCAAAGAGGGGAGTTAAAGTGAAGGTGGTCTTCTCAAATGACGTCAACTTACTCATCTGATTAATTCGGAGAGGCTTAAACTTCCATGAATGGGGTAAAATCATGTTTGTCTGGCTCAGGGAAGATCCAGCTGTCCCTTGCTGGAAGCAGAACATTACTGCTCATCCCCTTGCTCTGACAAGAGCAACAACAACAAATTGCTCACGTGCTTCTTTCTGCTTCAAGTGATTACTTTATGGAAGCACGCTGTGGCAAGAGTTGAGTGCCTATCTTATCTTAAAAAGGAAGCAGTTCCAGAAGGATGTTTTCTTTGCCCTGTCTTTGCGAGGCTCTTCCGACTTGTTTGCTGTGGCTGATCCCAAATACCAGTAACTGACCAACGTTTACGTAGCATGGTTGGCTGGGACAGAGCACTTGAATGCTGATAAGATGTTGTCCATGTCAAGAGAAATGCAACATATTGGGGTCAAGGCCATGTGCTTATTAATGGAGAGGACGAGACAGAACTGTTTGCTCTGCTTTCTTCTGCAGACAACCAGCAGGAAGCTGGGGAAGATCTAAAAACACTGTAAAACAGGGAGAAAAAGCTAAGTGGCTAAAGGATCAGGTAGTCCAGACTTTTGGTCTGCAGTTATACTATTGTTTGTGCCACTCGGCTTCCCTCCCATATGGAAATGTAGTGAGAAGGAAGGGATTCGCTTTCTAGCGGGGAGAACTGGGGAATTGCAAATTGATTCCCTTGCCCCTCTCTTTCCTCGCAGGCATGCCCTTTAACCAGCTGGGGACGTTGGCGGGGAGCAAATATTACAACGTGGAAGCTACCTATTGCTACTTACGCTGGTGAGTGCCTGTGAGGATCTTCTTTTTTCTGGGCAAGGAATCAGTGCGCTGTGGTTGCTGTTGCCAGATTTTCTGCATTACTTCGGGCTTGTGACTTTTTCAGTGGATGAGTTTCAGGGGGACGGGGAAGGAGGGGGGTATTTCACCCTTGAGCAGGACCGATAGTAAGAGTGAGCCCTGGTCAAACCAGATCCTCGTGCTGGTCGCTAAACAAACATGCAGGACTGCAGCCGGAGGGCAGGCTTCCACCTGCGACCCTGTGCCCGGGGTAGAGAGAGCCAGGTCTGAAGGGGAGTGGTGGTGCTGTGTGAGGCACTCAGCACGGTGAGGTGGGTGGAATTCAGTTATCTGAACGTGGCCTTAAGGCACAGATTTCTAAAGGTGTGTAAACATTGCAGATGGAGCTGCAGTGCAGCTTGGAGGGGGTTTGCAGACATCAAGGGGAGTTAAGTACCCCAGCATGTTCAAACAAAAGCGCTAGGTACCTGTCTTTGTATTTATATGCCTGAATATCTTTCTAGTGAAGTAAAGCCATAACACGTGAGCAGCCTTGTGGCAAAGTAACTTTTGATGTGTTCTGTTTTGGTATCTCAGCATCCAGTCTGAAGTGTCCTTTGAAGGTGCCTATGGGAACCTGAAGCGGCTGTATGACAAAGCAGCCAAAATGTATCACCAGTTGAAGAAATGTGAAACCAGGAAGTTGTCTCCAAGCAAGAAACGGTAAGAGCCCAAAGAAAAGGGAAGCGATACAGGCTGAGAGTTTGCAATGCTATCGGTGTCCTCCTCTGGGAGAGGGCGGTGTCATTCCGGGCAGCAGGCACCTGGCCCTTTCAAGGCAGTGAGGGTTCCCAGAATTTGAGAGCTTTTTCTTTTTTTTTTTCTTCTTTTATTTTTTCCCCCCTCTTTCTTTTAAACTGCCCCAGTGTAGATCCCATTCTTGGTCTCTTAGGTCATGGTCTCAGGAGAGAAGCTAAAGGCTGGATAGGTGTAGAGGTTGAGGCGAGGAGTTTCTCACCCTCCACTTGAGCTGGTGCCTGTAGATGAGGGCTGAGATATATTGGTGGAAAGTAGAAGCATATAAACTGACTTCTCCTATTTCCTCAAAATGTAGATATCAATTGAGACCTGATTCACCTGTTAATAGAGCTGTGTTAGCCTCTCCCATTTCTGTGATGGGATACCTGCTTTACAGTGTTTTCTCCTTAATTTTTTTAGGTGCAAAGACATTAAGAGGTTGCTGGTGAGCTTTATGTACCTGCAGAGCCTTTTACAGCCGAAGAGCAGGTAAGGTTACGACAGATTATATCTTCTATTGATAACTCACAGTAGCAAGTATTTAGAAGTGGAAGAGATTGTTCCCTGCAGGATAACAGTGTCTGTGCTGAGGCTTTCTGCCAAAAAATCCAAGCCTCGTAAAGCCTTCTAACCTTGCAGTGAGAGCGAAGATGATCATCTTTCAAGGGAAGTTGAAATACCAAAGGGTTAAATACTTTGTGACTCTAGGTAAATTGAGCCAGTAGTTGAGTCCTGAGCCGCCGAGCTCGTCTGTGCTCTGTACCATGCCTTTGGTGTGTTCTAATGCCTTTTTCAGTCATCAAATGCTTTCTCCTGGCAAGCGCCAGATTTAGGCTGATTCGACTACAAAGAGTCACCATCTGCACGTGTGCAGAGCAGTTCATTGCACTCAGAAACCTGTAACCAAATACCTTGTTCAGAGGAACGAATAACATAACCTGTTTGTGTTGGAATAAATGGAAAGCTTTGTACAGCTGTGTGGCTTTTCCTGGATTTTCTCTGTCTCTGCTGGGAGGTTTTCAGGTGGTTCTAAATTAACCTCTTACTGCTTGAGATAGAGTAGGTATTTTAGAGGCTGAAATTAAATCCATCATAGAATAATTTAGCTTGAAAGGAACTTCTGGAGGTCACCTGGTCCAGTCCTCCCCCAAAGCAGGGCCTGTTTTGAAGCTGGATTCAAATTCGAAGTTGGATCAGGTTGCTCAGAGCCTCACCCAGTTGAGTTTTGAATATGCGCGAGGACAGAGATTCCCCACCTCTCTGGTTTCTCTTGCAGTGTTTGACCACCCTCACTGTGGAATCTTTTTTCCTTGCATCTCATCTGTTCTTTCTGTGACTTGTGCCCATAGCTTCTCTTCCTTTTGCTGTGCGCCTCTGGGAACAGGCTTACTCCCCTGTAACCACCTGTGTGCTAGCTGAGGACAGATTATATCCCCTCAAACCTTCTCTCTTTCAAGCTGAGTGAACCCAGTTCTCTTTGCCTCATCTTATCACCATGCGCTGTAGTCCCCTTGATAGCCTGCTGCTGGCCTAAGTCCAGTTTGTCACTGGGCCCCCAGAACTGGCTGTGGTTCTCCAGGTGCCATCCCACAAGTGCCAAATAGAGAGGAATAATCACTTTCCTCAAGCTGCTGGCTATGCTTTTGCTAGTGCAGCCCTGTATGTGGTTAGCTTTCAAATATTGACTTATACTAGAGCTGAACTTCAAGGCTCATTTAATATCCGCTTAACACATGTTTAGTGCATAAGAAAATAGGAAATTACTTCAATATCCCAAGTATGTTGCCTTCTGAAAAGGATTTACTAGATGTTTTGCAGACGGGTTTTTTTTTTTTTTTTGTTAACTAGGAAACTCCTGTAGTCCGTTATACTGAATACAGTGAGGGCTTCCTTTGAAGTAGCTCATGGCTGCAGAGGATTTTGAAATGTTCTTGTGGGACTGCAAGTTAGGCAGAGCCATGGGAGGAAGAAAAGTTGAGTCCCTGGTTTGTGTGTTGCAGTGTAGTGTTTTAAGTGAGCAGTGGATCTGAAACTTTTGCTATTTTTAACATTAAAGTGCACTGTGTATCTTAATGGGTACTGTCTGAGCTCACAGGGAGAAAGTCATCCAGTAGTTATTTAGGTTAAATATAAAGTATTTCTGAGATATGAGCTAGAGCAATGCGAAGAATGAGTTTAATCTCCAGATTTTTGTCTGATTTTAAACTAATAATTCATGTTTGGTGACATGAGTCCATTACACTAAACAGTGCTGAATTAGCTGGCTGTCCTGCTTAGTGCCCTGAGATGTGTAAATGAGGGCTGTGTTTGTTCCTGCTCTGCAAAAGTGTCGTTCTAGGCCTGGGAGTGTTTGAGTCCCCCCCCATATATTTGCTGGTGACCCATCTCTTTGCAGGGAGGGGATCTAGTTACCATTTGTCTTTAGATTAGCTGCTTTGGAGAGAGAAACACAATCTGATTCATCTCACTTGCTTCCCATAGCTGTTGCTGCCTGCAGTATTTTCCCTGCTGCTTTATCATGTCTAGTGCTAAATGACCTAAGTGAAGCCTCTGCCAGTTTTGGTTCAGTTTCCATGCAGACATTGCCAGGAACTTGAGTCTTGAATAATAATTCTTGTTTATTTTTCCCTCTTGCTAAGCTCTCTGGATTCTGAGCTGACATCTCTCTGCCAGTCCGTGCTGGAGGATTTCAACCTGTGCTTGTTCTACCTGCCTTCTCCTCCTAATCTGAACTCAACTAGTGAAGATGAGGAAGAGTACGAGAGTGGCTACTCCTTCCTTCCCGACCTCCTGATCTTCCGCATGGTGATCATCTGCCTTATGAGCGTTCACAGCCTCAAGAGGGCAGGTAACCAGTGCATTATGCAGCCATTCAGCTCTTTCATGAATAGAAACCAAGTGATATGGGTAACCCTTGGGATTCCACTTAGGCAGAAGATCTGATCTTAATTGGCGTCCGTTTTGTGGGATAGTGGGAAGGTCAGTCTCCTCCACCTCATTATTCCGTCTCGTTGCAGGTTCCAAGCAGTACAGTGCAGCCATCGCTTTCACGCTGGCCCTCTTCTCTCATCTGATAAACCACGTCAATATTCGCCTGCAGGCAGAGCTAGAAGAAGGGGAAAATCCAGTCCCAGCCTTTCAGAGTGACGGCACAGGTAAGAGGACAGAGACGATGCAAGCTGCATCTGCCCAGTTGCCTACCTGTATGGGTGGCTGTTACTTCCCTTTCCTAAACCCCCTGGGCGTGGGCTTTGTAGCATAGTGTCTGAGGGAATGGAGTGGTGTTAGAGGTGTCTTGATGTTTCACTGTTGGGCTGAAATCCCCAATGACAGGTGATTTATTGAGACAGTCTCCACTCAGAAGTTCTCCAAGAGTTTCGGGATCATCACAGGCTGAAAGAGTTGCTTTCCTTGTTGTAAGGAATTATCTTTCTGTATCTCTTGGCATCTCATTCATCATCTGTCTGCTGCTGTCTGTGCTCTGTATTTTCTGTCTCTCCGTTTGCTGTTGTTTACTGGATTCTTTTCTCTCCTGTTGAGGAGGTGATCTCGGGTGAGACACCTGGGCAGAGCAGTGTCTCGGGGAGGCAGGCCCTGCTCTGCCCACCTAGTATCTGTTCAGAGGAAAACAGGTCTTCTGTTTCCAACACAACCTGTTGAGCGGAGTTCAGCTGAAAGAGAATAAAACCCCTGAATCTTTCCCTTCAGATCAGTTGATTCATAACATTTAGCAGAGTGTGAGAGTAGAGTTTTCTTGGCCAAAAGTGACAATGAATGACTCCTCCCCTGCCTGGGTTTTGAAGCTGGCAAGGTGACGTAGACTTGCAAAGGCTCTGAGCGTGGTGGTCGAGGAAGGGGTTGGGTCAGCTCAGTCTGGTTACAGGGCAGGGTGGCTGGTTTAATCGAGCTGACTGGCGCATGCGGTTGCCCTGCCTGGTGGCTCGCTGGGCTCTCTGACCACAGAAGGCTGGGGAGAGGGTTCGAGATTCACATGTGGAGTTTGTGCTGGTCTGGCAGCATTCAGCACTGAGCTGTCTGATAACGGAGCAATACGACTTGAGCAGTAGGAATCCAGGCTTCCCAAGTCTTTCTGGCTGCCTTTTAGAAAGCGAGTCACCCTCCCAGGGCTGCTGTTACTTTTTCTCTGGTGGAGGACGCTAATAGAAGGGATGGCTGAAACTTGTACGGGTGGTTCCCTGGGCTCAGGGCTGGCAACCAGCTTGTGTCACACATCGGTGCTCTTCTAACTTGTGCTCTCATTTTAAATGCCCGCAGATGACCAGGAGCCACGGGAGCCCTTGAACTCCATCGAGAAGGAAGCCGAAGCTGACTTGGCCAATCACCAGCCCAGCGAGGAACAACAGAAGAATGACTGCAAGAAAAGCAAGAAATACTCCCGCCTCTCTTGTCTGCGCCGCCGCCGCCACCCCCAGAAGGTGGACGAGAGTGACCTGAGCGAGGGCTTTGACTCTGACTCTAGCCAGGGCTCCACAAAGGGCAGCGATGGCTCAGAAAGTGGCTCAGAGAAGAGTGATGAGGAGGCAGAAGCTGCTTTTGATGTGGAGACGGACTCTGACATGAACAGCCAAGAATCTCGTTCTGACTTGGAGGACATGGAGGACGAGCCGGGTGAGGAGGGAAGTGGCCGAGGCAAAAGCGGGCCCAAAGAGGCCTTAAAAAACTGTGTGGATGGCAGCGGGCTGGGGGACTCTAAGAGCCCAAGCATCTCTAAAATCGAGACTCCAGATCCGGCAACCAACGGGCCAGGGTCCCTGAGCACTAATGATGCAAGCATAGCCAGTAATCTCCAGGCCATGTCTACCCAGCTGTTTCAGACCAAACGCTGCTTTCGCTTGGCTCCCACTTTCAGCAACATCCTCCTGAAACCAAACAGCGAGCCGCCTGTCTTGAAGGATGGAGTAGACAGCAAGCCATGTGTCAATGGAGATCTGGAGAAGCCCGGCTTGGCGGAGCAAGGTAAGGATCAGAGGTCTGGTTCAGTGTGGTATTTGTTGTTGCAGTCCTGCATAGAAAACTGCAAGCTGTAGCAGTCTGTTTTCTAAAATTCGCCCCTTTCCGTTGCGCAAGTTCTCCTTCAGTCAGGTTTGGACCGGTAGGTCACCTAAGAGCTGGGCCAGACGTGTGTTGGCTGTTTCCTGAAGGAGTTTTACTGTTAATGCCGGATGTCCAGGACCACATGCGCTGAACAAAAGGGCACCTGCAGCTAGTCTGTGTTATCTGCTGTTCTGCTCAACAGGCAGAGTAAGATTTCCAGCTAGATGCTGAGCAGCTCTAATAATGCAGAGGATAATTCCAGCAGGAATTAAAAGTTTGGCTTATCTTCCTTTTTTCCCCCCCTGTAATCAAACACTTATTCGCACTTCTGGTGATGGGCAGAGCAGACGCAGTCCAGCTGTGGGATTACAAACTGCAAAGCTCTCCTAGGTGCTTGTCTGCGAGTCGGCAGATGTGACCCAGCCGCGTGCGAGGGGAGTTGAGAGCCGGTTTCCGTGAGCTTCTGCCTGCTGCGTCGCTGAGTGTTTGGGGCCGAACCCAACTGCGGACGCGCAGCAGGTGGAGCTGCACGCTGCAGCGCTCTTCCCACGCGCCCTACAAAACGGAGCAACGTTCCGGGGGAAAAACGGCTCGAAAAGGAAATCAGATGCACTCCAGGGCGTTGTTTATGTTTCAGATAAAACCACATGGGCCCGTTTGGTCTTGTTTGTCATTCCTCCCAGCTTCCCTGGAGCAAGGAAACATTTTGTGTCCTGCTGCCAAACTCATGGGCCTGCAGCTCTGGCAAGATTCAGGCATTGCTTGGGCTAAGATTTGAAGGGGGAGCATTAGATCATGTTAGCGTTGAGTGGCTCCCAGCATTGCTTCGTAACCACTTGAAAGAGACGAGGGTAAAGGAAGAAACAAAGGATTTTTGGTCTGTTTAACATTTTCCTTTATATATTTGCTGGGTTACACAGATGTTGCTGCTCCAGGAATATATTTGAATAGCGTGGCCGTGATGTCTTTATAGATGTAGGAACTGAAAGGTTGAATTAACCTGTGTGCTTTTTTCTTTAAGCTCTCCTTGCTTCGGCTGGGCTGTTTCAAAACTCAGGCACCTTTGTGCTGTCTCTGTCTCTAAAGCTGAAGGACATTTAATGGTTTTAACCCTCTGCCCGGGATGGTTTCTGAATAAATTGCTTCCTCCCTTTTGATAATGAGGGTTTATTGAGGAGTAATTGCTGTGCTAATAGGCAGGAATGACTGCAGTTAAAATAAGGCACTGTAGCAAAGTGCGTAGTAGATCCTCGGTTTGCTGCTACCTTGACTGCAGGTCACTCGTTTAGGCAGCCTGGAGCTTCATCCAGAGAAGTTACTGTGTCCTGGCAGCTGGTTTTGAGATCCTCAGGCCTGTGGAACTAAAAATTGCAAGGCATATTGGCTATTTAGATTCACCACCTGCCCCCAGCTAGTAAAATAGCCTGGCTGTTTGCTTCTCTTGTGTTGCCTGAAGGTTGGCACACAGCGTCGCAAACAGTGGTTGCTGGCTGTGGTCTCTAAAGCAAATGGTGTGGTCCTTGCTCTGGGATGTGCTGCCTCCCCCTGCTCTGTTAGTGGGTGCCTCTGAGGCTGCTGCAGGGCCTGGGCATTTGTCAAGTTTTCACAGGGAGATTTTAGTAGTCTTCTCCCAGGGAAAAGTAACATTCAACAGTGAAGACCCTCTTATCGACAGCACAGAGGACAAGGAACTGCTTTTGTGAGGATGCGTGGAGGAACAGAGGAGTTCAACCCAGCTCTTCCCAACCCAGTGCTGTTCTCATACCAGTAGGGCTTTGGGGTTTAATGCTTGCCATCCTGCTTTTCCCTTTCTTTTCCAGATGATGTATCGGACTCTGAAGAAAGCATTTCAAGCAACAAATCCTGCAGGAACGAGCGATCCCTTCAGGAGAAGCTAGAGATCGTGACCAACGAGGGGTTGCTTCCCACTGTCAAGGTGTTTCTGGACTGGCTGAGGACAAACACAGACCTCATCATCATGTGTGCGCAGGTAGGAGCTGGGCTCGGCGTGTGCAATCCGTGCCTGCGTCTGTTCAGTTCTCCTGGGCTGGGGTGGTAAGGGCCTGCTGAAACCACTGGCCCGGTCCCACTTCCCCCAACGTTTCCATACCCCAGCCATTTGAATTAACCTAATTTTGACCTCAGGAAGTATAGTGAAGTTCACTGTTTGTAAAGCATTTTTACAAACTGTTGTGGAAGATGATGGAAAGCCCGAGCGGCTGGTTATTGTCTGCATCCATCCTGATGTTTTCCGTGGCCTGTTGTGTTTCGTTCTTGCAGAGCTCTCAGAGCCTGTGGAACAGGCTGTCTGTGCTCCTGAACCTTCTGCCTTCTGCTGCAGATCTGCAGGAATCAGGTACTGGAGAAAATAATGGAAATGTGGCGTTTTAGCAAGTCTAGTTATCAGTCGTTTCCGTGGTGTGGGACAGATCCTAGAGTGAGGGCTTTGCCAGTAGCACTTATCTTATAAGCACAATGGGAAGCAACTTCATCCATGTGCCGTTTTTGTGTTTAAAAACCACTCTGGTTAAATACTGCCCTACAAAGCTTATTAATCCATTCTACATGGCTGACAGTATACTGAAACGCTTGCACTTGTGTTCGTGAAGTCCCTGCGTAGTCAGCACGATTGAAACGGACTGTCAAGATTATAGATAGGAGCATGATTTTTGTCATGGCAGTCATGGAAACTAGTTTTGATGCCCCAAATGCTCATGATGTGCCCTGCACCTCAGCCTGAACATCCCCCTGGGATGTGAAAAGCGTAGCACAGACAGGGATGCTTGTCTGTTGGAAAGAATAGGAGCTCTAATCCTCCAAACTAGTTTCTCGGAGGCATTACACCTCAGCAGGTCACTTGAGACAGTTACTCTTTGTACTTTGGGTGGCCTTTTTATTGCTAATGTCCCTGCCCCAATGTGTGCTCTCATAGTACATGTATAATTTACTTAAAATCTTCTGCCTTTGTTCTTTACACATCATGTGCCTTCAAGCATTTTCCCTCTTTGTCCCTACATCAGTTGTTTCAGTCACCATTTATTGCTGTCTTCCCCGCTCTCTGCTCCAGGGCTGGCCCTATGTAATGAAGTCAAGGACATGCTGAGCAGCTCTGAACTCCCAGACCTGAGCGCCAACTTGCTGCTCCCCGAAGATGTGGCCCTGCGCAATCTGCCCCCTCTGAAAAACGCACACAAGAGGTTTAACTTTGAGCAGGACCGACCCATTTTCTCCGCAGTGGAGGAGGTGAGTCAGGGTAAACTCAACCTTGGCGCCAGCTGCATTTCCCTCTTTGGAAGTGCAGCTAGTCTTGGTTATGCCGGTGAAGATCTAGGTTGGTTCTTGTCAAAAAGACCCCAAACTGATTCAAACTTTTGAATCTGAGGCTAGTTCACACTGTTGGTGGTTGCTGCAGTTATCTATCTATCCAAAAGTCACTGTTGAAGAAATGAAGCACAGTCACATGTTGGCAGCTTTGCTGCATGAGGTCTCCTGACCTCCCTGTCTGGACAAAGGCGTTGTTATCTCTGCCCTTCCTGGGATGAAAGGGGATGTGGTCAGGGCTGCAGGATGCTTCCTGTGATCCTGATTTAGTAAATGCAAAAGTCAGTGAAATCTCTCTCCATGTGGCACCGTCTGCCCTCACAGAGCACGTTTATATTCTGTCCCAAGTGCAAAGGGCCAAGGTGGTCGTTTCTGGGTAGCGGATGTGTCTGCAGAGAAAGGTGACCGTTCTTCTCTCGTCTGGTCTTGCTAGACCAGTCCGCTCCCTTCTGGGGTGAGAGAGCACATTAACATCTGTCTAGCTTTGAGGACACTGCTCTGACCTGTGCTGTGGGAGCCATGTTTATTAAATCAGAGTCCAGCGGGGTGAGTTCTTGAATGTCGTCTTAAGCTGCTGAGGCAACTGGAGTGAAGTTCAGCAATCTCATGTCCAGCATGAGTTGCCTTTTGCCAACCTTGCTCAGCAGTCCAACCAAGGAACATACACTGCTTTTAGAGCAGGCACTAAACTGTCTCTTCATTTGGTTCCTTTTCCCAGCGCTGAGGGCTGAGCGGAGATTTGTGGGGAGAAAAACAGCTGTTGTTTTCTCTGTGGTTTTCTCAAGTTGGGGAAACCCTGTTTGCAAACACTTCTCAGCTTTCTGGCCAACCGTAGACTTTTCTGCAGCTCTCTCCACGTGGCATTGCCTTCAGAAGCATGTTTCCATCAGAAATGTTTCCTTTGGACTTTTTTAATAACAGTTTCTGTCTTTTCCGAAAGTGTAAGCTCCAGGGTCGGAGCTGGCTCAGGCTACAGCCCTCATGGGGAAACATGGCTGATGACTGTCTGCTTCTTTGCAGTCTGTTGTTCGGATTTGCTGCATTCGGAGCTTTGGCCACTTCATCACCCACTTGCAAGGCAGCATCCTGCAGTTCAACTCGGAGCTTGGGATCTTCATCAGCATAGCTCAGTCAGAGCAAGACAACCTGCTGCACCAGGCCCAAGCCCAATTTCACATGGTGAGTTGGCAGAGGTAGGCTAATTCTCTGTACTATTAGATGGTAACTACAGAATTTGGAGATGAAAGTCTCACTCCTGCTACCATCCTTAAAGCGACTCAGATGTTCCCTTTTCTTTTCACCCTGTTTCTGAAATTGTGTGCTACTGCCAGCTTATGTGTTTCCTGCTAATTGATTTGGAAGTTTGCTTTTATAACTAGGCTGCAGAGGAAGCTCGTCGGAACAGGCTAATGAGAGACATGGCTCAGCTTCGACTGCAGGTAGGAGATGCTAGTTGCAAGCTGAAAACTGGGAGTGGTGCTGGCTGAAATGTATGTGAAATTAAGAAGGAAAGAGAGAGCTCCCTGCTCCCATCTCATGTGGAGGTGGTTCCTCTGTTCTGTCAGGACAGAAGTGATGGGTAGGCTGGAACTGCCCCGCTGTCTGTGTCCAGTCCTCTGCTGCTCGGTTGAACCTCTGTGTGCTGGGAGGTTGGAAGGGCCTGGTGGAGCATTGCAGGGGCTTCTTGTCCCCTTTGATCCTTAATTTCAGCCTAAATGCCAAGCAAGTCTCTCTCGCTGCCTGTGTTTTTCAGCTGGAGGTTTCTCAGCTGGAGGGAAGTCTCCAGCAGCCCAAAGCCCAGTCGGCCATGTCTCCTTATCTCGTCCCGGACACCCAGGCCCTCTGCCAGCACCTGGCTGTTGTCAAGCAGCTGGCCACTAGCGGGAGGTTCATAATCATCATTCCTCGAACAGGTATGGGGACTCCTCTTCATGTCAAATAGCTGCGTCTGCCTCCCCTCATTCCCTCTTTGCTAGGAAGAAAGGCCTCTGGGCCAAGGTGGCTGCCGTGGTCCCTTCCCACCGCAGGAGCAGCTGAAACATGCTTCACACATGTCTTTTGGGGGCCTGTTTCCTTTGTGGTGCATGCTTGGAATCCAGTGTGGTTTATTGAAGAACAGCTGGAAAGAGGGAGGCCCTGTCCACCCCCGGCTTCGTCCACCTCCTCCGGCAGCAGTTGCTGCTGTGCATCGGGACAGTTCAGCAGGATGTGGAATCCTTGTCACATCTGGGTCAGCTTGCCAAAGTAGAGCTGTAAGCCAGATGTTCTTGCTTCTTTCTTTCTGTTAGTGATTGATGGCTTAGACTTCCTGAAAAAGGAGAACGCAGGTGCTCGGGACAGCATCCGATATCTGGAGGCAGAATTTAAAAAGGGAAACAGGTGAGAGTGGGAGAATGATGCACATTGCCCTTGGTTTTAGAGTGGGTATATTTTGGGATGGAAGAAAGTGTTGTTGGGAACATGCTTTGCATCCCTTAGAGCAGAGTGGGAAGTGGACCTGGAGAAAGCCAGGCCTCAGGAATGCACTTGGCAGGAGGGGTGGTAGTGAAGTAACAGATTTGGCAGCTGGTTCCCCAGACACTCTCGTAGTTGCTGCTCAGCTGTGAAATATAGCTGTTCCTGAGGGGTGGCAGGAGTTGCAGCTCTTTACTCGTGTGTGAAACTGAGCTGTACCTCTTGCTCCGCAGTGCTAGGAGAGCTGTACTGCGTTAGCGCCCAGGTTAGCTGCAGCAGGGCAAACAGGACTGCTTTTACAAAGACAAACGGCACCTTCAAAGCCTGTGTCGGGGCTGAAAGCCTTTAAAATACTTGTGGTACCGTGACGTGCAGACAGCGATGGTGATGAGATAGGGGAGGTGAACTGAGGGAATCCTTTGGCAGGCCCTTATGTGTCTTTTTGGCAGATACGCGCCAGCATTGCCAAAGGTGCCTGCAGGCGTGATAGAACTGTGTAGAGTGTTGACTTCTGCCTGTGTGACAGTCGCCATGTGGGCTCAGTGACTCCGATCTTTCCTTAGGTACATTCGTTGCCAGAAAGATGTTGGGAAGAGCTTTGAGAGGCATAAATTGAAGAGACAAGATTTAGACGCCTGGTAAGATTACAGCATCTGGAGATGTCTGAGCCTGATTCCCAGCAGGCAGATGGATCTGGGGAAAAGTGTTAGCTCTGGGACCGTTCGCACAGCTTGCATGATTTGGTGCTTTGTGGGGGTGACTATAAAATTCCCCAAAGAGAGTGGCAAGGCATGCGTCTGTGTGTCCCATAACACCAAACACTTCTGGTCCTTAGAGTGGTCTCAGAGAAGCCCTCAGTGGGCAAGAGAGAAGCAGCCTTGCTTTCAGCGCGTCCTCCTGAGCATACATGAAACTGGTGCCCGTTTGCACAAACAGGTGCTCTCCCCTCAGACTTTCTTGTCTTTTCTTGCATCCGTGTGGCAGGAACCTCTATAAAATACTGGACAGCTGCAAACAGCTGACGGTGTCCCAGGCAAGCGGGGAGGATGACACCACAGGAATGGTCACCATCATCACGGGCTTTCAGCTGGAGGACCCAAGCGCGTTCTCGGTGCCCATGCAGGTCAGTAGCTCTCTGTTCTGGCTGAACTGCACCTTCCTGCTTCCCAGCAAAGTTAAAATCTGGTTGTTTGGTGACAGATTGTTCTGGTGTTTTCTGCCTCGGGTAGTAACTGTCCTGGACTTCCCAAATCTAGTTTGTAAGTCATGGTCCCTATTCTTTATTTTCTTGAAGGCCCCTTGATCTGTTCATGCTTTTGTGGTGCAAAGTATCCTGGGGGAGGAGGGAGAACAGTAATTTGCATGACTACAGGCTTCTAATGCCAGAGTTGTGTAAAGCAACGTTAGCACGATGGAGAATTAGGCCTTTTAGCCATGAAAAGCTGTGCCTGACAATCTAGAGTTGTGAAGGGCAGCCCTCTTGACAGGGCGGGGAGAAGATAACCCCCTGTGTATGTGTTTGCTTGCAGTCTGCCATCCAGGCAGCCGCCAATGCCAGCGTAGAAATAAAAAACGTCCTGGAGTTCTACAAGCAGTGGAAAGAGATGGGCTGATGTTCAGAAGGGCATCGGGTTGGTGTACCTTTCTCTCCCCCTCTCGGAACGTGCAGCGTCTGAACGAAGGAAACAAAAATCCAGGTGACACTTAGACACGAAGAAGCAGCAGCAGCAACAATAAGAAAAATACCTACAAAAAAAAATTAAAAAAACAATCCAGGCACGCACACGGACACCCGCCACCCACACCCCGACCAGACGGCTGTACATCTCCAACGGCGCTAACTGCTCTGAGAAGAGAGAGGCACCTCGGCACGGCTGAGGCAGAGCTCTGCCCTTCTCCCAGTCGGCAGGGATGGGCGAGACACGGGCAGTCGTTCATTCCCCCCTCCTTCCTCCCCAAAGCTTGCTTGGTCATCTGAAACGGACAGGCGGCTTCGAAAGCGTGGACTTCACTTAAATGAAACCAAACCGGCGCAGCAGAAATGGAGCCCTCCTAGCTTGGGAAACGAGATCCGAAGAGTGTTTAGCTCTTGCTTGGCAATCTGGTGACAGGAAAGCAGATGATCTTTTTTTTTTTCTTTTGAGTTAATTATTTTTCAAGGTTTTTTTTTCCTTTTAATTCTTAGTTTTATATATATAAATAATATTAAAAAAAAGAAAGAAAAAGTGGAGTTCCTTTGGGGTTCTGGATACTCTTCCAATGTTAGAAAAGGAAACAATGATACTATTTAAAAAGAGGGGGAAAATGAAAAAAAGCTCTTAATATAATTTTTTTCTTTTTCTTTTCTTTTTTCTTTTTTGGAAAACATATTTATTTCCCTTCCCTGTCCCCATGGAGCGGGCTCAGTGCAAAGGGATGTTGGCCTGCAAGGAGAGAGCGGTCCGAAGTGCCCCCGTGGGCTTCGCGCACATCCTTGCTTTCTGTACAAGCTGCGTGCTTCAACGAGAGTTTGGCCGGGCTGCTGGAGAGAGGTGAAAAGGACTCTCTTCCCCCTGTCTTTTCCTCCTCTTCCCCCTTCCCCAGTCCCTCCCACTTTGCTTCCAGCATTAGGCCTTGGAGAAAAGGAGCTGAATCCAGCAGAATCGCTGGGAGAGGGAGAAGAGCCATGCGGGATTTAAACACCGATAAGGCTCAACCGCTTGGTTGGAGTGCTGTGACCATGGGATGGATGGAACCAGCAGGCATCTCCCAAGGACCCAAGCCTCTTTTTTTCCTTTTTTTTTTTTTTCCCTTTTTTAATCTTGCAATGGGGTGTGGAGGAGGAAGGAGGATCTCGAAGCCATTATCTCTTCTGCTGGCTGTTCTGACACCGCTGCTGCTACGTCATGCTAGAGAGGGTGGCAGAACTCGTGTGGTCGTATCCCCCCGACACCCTGCTCCGGGGCAGGCAAAGGCAATGCAGGGACTGCCACGGTCCAGGACTGAGCCCACAAACCAGTCTGTGCTTTTAGCATCCCAGAAAGAAGGGAAGACGCTACCTGGGCGGATGCTGGAAGAGCTGATTTCCCCTTGTGACCTGCAAGGGACCGTGCAGACCTCCATCCTGACGGCATCTCAAGGCAACCTGTGTCTGACTTCTGTGACGCTGATGCTTGGAAATGAAGAAACAGGTTGCTCCCAAGACAGCTGAGCAGCGGGAGATAGGCTGAATGGCCTCTTCGTAGTTCATCTGTGTCGGTGTGCTCAAGAAACAGATGTTTCCATCCACGTGAACTAACAGCAGCTATGCAAGTAAAAACCACTAGTCTTCTACGTTTGATTGTTTTTTCACATGGGCCAGCCAGAAGCTGCTATAAACGGGGCGTAATATGGAAAGACAAGTAACATACTCCAATCTGTGCAGACTTCCTAGCGCGATGCATTGTACTGGAGTGGCAGGATGTTCCTTGTTTTCAGGTTAAAAAAAAAAAAAGCCAGCACAAGTCCCAGATAATTTGCATGTATTGCAATTTCAGTTCCTTTGCGGCATGCAGCCCTGTAGCATGGGCAGAGAGAAATGCAGAGCATTACGTTACGGCTGGAGCTGGCCCTACAAGGTCCTCATGCTTGAGAGGTGACCTGAAAGGCAGATGGAGGGGGTAGACTGGCAGGGCTTCCCGCTGACTTTTCCCTTTGCAGCTTCTCCTGAAACTTGCGGTGCTTTTCTAGGCTAAGCCAAGGAAACAACATCAGCAGAAGGGCAGGTGAAGGACTGGCTCGACTCGGGCGTTCTTAGAGGTCCAAGATGGACTGTGAAGCTTGGCAGTCGTTCTCTCCTCCAGTGCTATCAGTGATTTTATTTAAAGCCATTTGTTTGTCTAGCTCATTATTTTTATTTGATGGGGATGGGGAAAGAAAAAAGACTCACTCTGAGACTCGTCCTTCGGTGCACGAGCCAGAGCACTACGGTGCGGTGGAGAAAAGATTCGCCTCCCCTTCCGCCCCTCTGACGTGGAGAGTGCTGCTCGGCTGGGCTGAAATACGCTCCTTGTCCTCCCGGAGCCTGGCTCCACGGGCGCCTGCCTGGGGAACTGTGCTGTGTCCTGTTGCTCAAGAAACCCGTCCACCCCCTCGCTGCACAGCACATCAGAGGGGGCTGCAGAGGCGGAAGCTCCCCGCTCCGAGGGCTGCTCGAGTGAAGCCCAGCTCTGTCTGGTGTCACTCTCTTTTGGTTGCGTAGTGCAAGGTGTGCACTCGGGTTTGATGGGGAGAAGGATGTTAATCTGAAATCGGAAAATCAAGGAGCTGGAGACGTTCCTTGGCTTTGCCCTGGGCCAGCTATTTCCTTGGCCGCAGCTAGAGCTTGAGGGGGGGAAAAGAGCGATGCAAAGGAAGCAGCAACCAAAAGGGAATGCTTTCCCTGCAGCTAGCGCGTGTCTCAGTCCCTGCGAGTCCCCGGGCTGTCCATGGTGCAGGATCTGTGCTGGGAGCCGAGCTCGGCGGGGTCGGGATGCTGGCAGGGCTGCAGAGGGCACGTGGAGGTGGGAGCCCGGGCCGTGTCCCCGTGGAGAAGGTGGGCTCGCACAGCCCACGTGTCTCCCGAATCGCCTCGGGGGCTGTTAGGGCTGGATAGAGAAGGCAGTTGGAAAACAAAAATGAGCAGAGCTTTCTGGAGCAAGCAGTTGTTGCTGAGCTCTGACAGCCCTGCTTGGGGGCCAGGCAGCAAACCCAGAGCTGCTTTTTAAAAAGCAGCGAGGCTGTTGCTGCATCTTCTGCATCAGCACATCATCCCTGCTGGCTGCTTGGTCTCCTAAGGGCTTGTTTCGATGTTACCCAAAGTTTTGCAGACTGAGAGAGGAGGAAAGGACCCCGGGCTGCCTGTCAAAGGGAAATCCTAATAACTGTCCCGTGGCATCGTTCAGCCCCCTCCCTGGGTATAAAGTGACCCAGCTCTGCTATGCCCAAGGGCCTGGGCCCGTTTGCCCCCGTGCGGGATTTGGTGCATCGCTTCCCAATCCCAACCGCGAAGCCAGAAACAGGAGGCCGGTCTCCCTGGCCTGTCACGGTGGTGGCTGATGCTAAACACTTCTCCAGGGACAGGGACAACTTGAGTGTCGGTGTGAATCCCGGCTTGCCACGCTGCCTGGGCCCTGGCCGCCGCGGTTGGGGTTTCCCCCGCGGTGCCAGCCGGAGGTGCAGCCACAGCCTGACGTGCCAAGCCGGCATCGCGCGCCGGCCGAGCCCCGGGACCGCCAGCTCTGCTCCGCTGCTGCTCCACATGGTGCTACTCCCGTGCCCGCTCCAAGCTTGCTAGGACCAGCTCCCGGCTCGCCCCTTGGGCTGAAAAACATTGTTTTTAATGCGTTTCTGTGTGTTTCTGGGCTTCGGTTTTCTTTCCTTTTCGTTACCCCCGCAGGTGAGCTCGTGGTGGGTTGGGTGAGTGCGCGGGGTGCCGGTGGCCACGGCTTGGGTTTCTTGCGGGGACGCTGGTGGCAGCAGCGGTGCTGGCGCCCGCTGGGTTCCTGCACGGCGTTTCCCTGGGCTGCACCTCGTCCTCCCGCTGCCTTCCTCGCTGCCGCCTCGGCTTTCCATGCACATCCCAGACTTCCCCTTTGCAACGTCCAGGTGGACTAGCTGCTCCGCACGGGAATGCCGGGGAGGGCGAGCCGGGGGCAGCCGCGGGGATGGGGAAAGGCCGCAGCTCGGCGCGGGACGCGACACCCCTTTGGTAGCACAAATCCCAAATCCGGCCGGTGGGTCGGCGCTCGGCCGGCTCCGGCGTGGGGAAGCGCCCCGGCCGTCCGGCCCGGCCCCGGAGGAGCCGGCGGCTCTCGCGGCACGCGTCTGACTGTGACCCCGACACGTTGACTGGCTTAATAAAATCTGAGATGTTTGTACCCCTCGTTTGGTGGTGGCTCCCGGCCCGCGTTGCTCCTGCTCCTGCGCGGCAGGACTGCAGCGCTGCGGGGGCACTTCGGGTCTGGGGGGACGAGAGGTGTTTTGGGCTTGGTTTTAAAAGGGGATGGGGAGAATCTCTGCTTTTAAGTGCCTGGGAAGTAGATATTCTCAAAAAGCATCACTTTAGCCACCTTAAAGGGGTTTGGTTTTGGGGCCAGGGCTGGGCTCGACGTCAGGCTCGGCGAGGGCCTGCGCCGGATGCCGGTGGCTCGGGAAGCGGGTTCAGAAACCAAAAAAAAGGAAAAAATCTTCCACTCGCTGCATTCATTTGCCCCAAAGCTCCTTTATGTGCGCGGGTAGCGGGAAGCGTCGAGCTGGGAATGATTCCCTCCCCCTGCCCGGCCCTTTGGAGGCTGCCAGGAGCGAGAAGGTGGCAACTCTGGATTGGATTCCCGGTGGGAATAACAAGGCTTCTGCTTCCCATGGGCTGGGACGTGCCCTGGGCCGGGACGTGCCCTGCTTCCCAACGCCGGGCGCTGCCAAAGCGAGCTGCCGCCTCCGGCCGGGCGGGTCCCTGCCCCGAGTGGCTCTCGCAGGCGGCCACTTTCCCGCGCCTCCCCTGTGGGACCCACTGAGCCCCCAACTCCTTCCTCATCCTCCTCCTTCTCCCTCCTGATCCCGGGGGCTGATTTGGGGTGTGTTTTTTTTTGTTTTTAATTCAATATTTTCCCTTTTTCCTTCTGCTAGGTGAGTTTGTGGATGGGGCCGGGGGGGGAATCAGCACTCCTGGTGCCCCCCGCCGCCGGCCCCATCCCGTGCCTCAGTTTCCCCAGCCGGGAGACGCTCCCCATCCCCACGTTTGGCGTCTGGAGGGGGGGGAGCGGCTTGAAAGCGTCCACCCCAGGCGTCCTCATGGCTTCACCCCCCCCACACACACCTCGCCAGCCACATCCCGACCGTGCATCCCCGGGGGGGGGCTTTTTCCTGGCATCCCCCCCATCGTGGGTCACGGTGGCGTGACGGGCTCCACCGCGGCCCCATTTCCACAGGACACGCGCTGCGCCCGGCCCTGCCGTGCCGAGCATCCAGCTGCCGTGGCTCCTCGGGGTCCTCCAGGCGCCGCGGGGACGTGTGGGGCCGGGGCCCCCCAGCCCCGCTCCCGTCCGCCTCCCCTGCCCCCCCCCGGCGTGGCGGCCCCTCCGCCGCAAGCCGAGCTGTGCCTCAGTTTCCCCCGCCCTGGTGCTACGGCTGACGGTGCTCACCGCTCCCGGAGGGCCTCGCGGTGCCCGCGCTGCGCCTAACCCGTGTAGCAGCCCCGCCGGGCACGCGTGTGCATGCCTGTGCATGTGTGTGCATGCGTGTGTGTGTGCGCGCATGCGTGCGTACACGCGTGTGTGCAGCTGCAGCACTCACAGCTCCATTCCCCCCCCCCCCCCCCCCGTGCTTGCATGGGCCCATTACAGCGTTCATGGCCCAATAGAGCGTGCACAGCCCCGATGCGGTGTGAACAGCCCTGATACAGCGTGAACAGCCCCGATACAACATGCACAGTCCTGATACAGCGTGAACAGCCCCAGTACAGCATGCACAGCCCCAGTACAGCATGCACAGCCCTGATATGGTGTGCACAGCCCCAGTACAGCGCGCACAGCCCCGATGCAGCGAGCACGGCCCCAATTGCAGCGTGGCCACCACCGAGTGCCCAGGGCAGCCGAGGGCTGGCAGCAGGACCGAGGGGGACAAGCTGGGTGCCAGGGGACAGAGGCGATGGCTGGGCTGGGGGGACAGGGGTGCCTGCGCCCGGCACAGAGGTGGCCCCAGTGTCCTCAGCTGAGCCAGGCCGCCAAGGGGGCAGCACGGGGCCGGGGGGGGGGGGGGGGGGGTCCCATGTCTGGGCCCCCGGGATCGGTGCGCAGGGCATTAGCGCAGCTGCAAGGGGAATTTGGGGAAGGGAAGCTGGGTCTCGAGGTGGCACCGGCCCCTGTGCCAGGGGCTGGTGACCCCATGTGGGGACCTTGCTCCCAGTGGCGACGTTGCAGGTGGGTTGGAGGGGGGAGGCGAAGCAGAGAGCTAGTGAGATACGTGTGTGCGCACGTGTGCGTGTGTGTGTGTGTGTGTGTGTGTGTGTGTGTGTGTGTGTGCGCGTGTGCGTGTGTGTGTTTGCACGTGCACGTGCACCCCGTGGCCTTGCCGAGCACCGTGCGCCATCCTGGGGCCCCGAGCTCCAGCCAACCCCGGCCTTAACGATGTGGTTTATTAAGGCGCCGCTGCCGGCCCGGACGGGAGCGGGACTGTGGGGCAGGGGGAGAGGAGCCGCCGTCCCCGATAACCCCCCGCTTGGGACAAACAGCTTTAAATTAAACTGGACTAACGCTGGTGCTGGGCTGCTCATTACCGGGGACGGGGGGGAGCTGGGCACTGCTCGGCTTTGGGAAGGGGAGGAAGAGCCTGGGAGCCTTCGGCCTCACAGGGAGAGAGTGGGTGCCCGGATGGGGGTGGCAGATGGGGCCCAGGCATCCTGCCTCCAGGGAAAGGGGGGGGGGCAATCGGGTACCGGGAGCCGCGGGGAGGGGGGACCGAGGCCCCGCTGGCCAGGAAGGAGCCGGCTGCACCGTTCGCACCTTTATTTCATTGCGCGCTCAGGACCACGGCGGCCGGGGGCATCTCAGGGGGCCGCGGGGGGCCGGCGCGGGGGGCCGGCGCAGGGCTAGACCACGGGGCCGTAGAAGCGCCGGTACGCCTCCTGGAAGCCGATGTGGTCGGCCAGCTCGTCGCAGTCGGGGTTGAGCTCGCAAACCTCGCGCTGGGCCTCCAGCGGGTCCGGCGCGGCACCGTAGGAGCTGCGGGAGGGAGCGGGCGGTGGGCGATGTTGGGGGGGGGGGGGCAGCACCACTGCTGCAGCCCCCCGGCCCTGCCGGCCCTTACCTGCCCACGGCGAAGCTCCGCTTGTGCCGGCGCACGAGCTCGACGCTGGCGCGGCGGGAGATGAAGGCTGCGGGAGGAAGAGCAGAGGCGTGAGGGCAGCCGGATCCGGGTCCAGCCGGCGGGGGGGGACATGGAGCCGGACACCGGGACCCACCTTCGGAGCTGGGCGAGTCGGCGGCGCTGGCGGAGCGGTCCGAGTCTGCGAGTGGAGCGCGGTCAGGGTGCGGGAAAGCCGGCCGTGCCGCTGCGCCTTCCTCCCCGCTCCTCATCCTCCTCGCCGGGTCCCCTTGCAGTCCTACACGCCCCCGGACCCCCCTCCCCACATGGGCCAGGGGACCCAGGCGGCCCGATTCCCGTCCCCCAAACCAGCAAGATCCCCCCCGGCGCTGCCGCCACGGGGGGCACGGCCGGTTTTGGGGCAGGAGCCCCGGCCCCGCTCGCCCCTTACCTCTGCGGCCGAGGCCGAGGGCGACGAGGGCCAGCAGGGTCAGCAGCCCGAGGGTCCTCATGGTGCCGCCGGTGCCCGGCGCCGCGGCCTGCGCCGCTTTATACCCCGTGGCGGGCGGCCGCAGGCGAGGAGGGGCCCCGCCACGGCTATTTCTGGTTCATCCGTTCGGGGCCGGGAGCCGCCAGCCCAGGCGGCAATTGTGGTTTGGGGCGAACTCGGTTCCCCCCCCGCCGACGGCCGGAGCCCGCGGGGAGGGAGAGGGGGCCCCGCGCCAGCAGGGACGTCCTGGGACGAGCGATGGGGCTCCAGCCGGGCCCTACTGGTGGGACTGGGGCAGGAGCAGGGGGACACCCCAGGTTAAGAGCTCAGGTCACCCCTGGCCCACGGTGTCCACAGGCCCTGGGGGGGCTGTGACCCACTCGGGTCCCATCACCCTCGCTCACCCCAGGCCAGGGGAGCGACCCCTCGCAGCCGCCCCGTGCCACGTCCGAGGGGAGCGGGGGCACGGCAGGGCCGGGGGTGCCGCAGGCCGGGAGCGAGACCGGACCCCCCGGCACAGGGCAGCCGCGCTTAGCTCACATTCAGGTCCAGGCGGGCTCCAAGCTCAGGGCCAGGTTCAAAGGTAAAACGGGGCGCCGGGAGCTCCCGGGAGCAACGTTCCTGACCACTTCCCAGACTTCCCAAGCCCACAAATCCAGGCCTGTCCTGAAAAGCGGAACGGGAAGGTTTGGGGCGGAGGAGGAGAGAACTGCTGAGACCAGAGTCTCTGTCAAACAAACCCATAAACTACAGAGTGTGCGGGCCAAGCACACACAGCCGAAGCCAAGAGCAGGGGAACAACAGCTCCAATTTATTTAGATTATAATGCAGCAAGGGAAGGCTTGTTTACGACAAAAGGAAAATATGCCTAAGTCAGTCAATCACATGCTTTGGCTGCCTCTAATTGGAAACAGAGGCTTGTGCTCAGGGGAAATTGCCATCTTTGTTCTCAGAATCCGTATTTCCCCACGGGGCCGGGCAGCCTCTCCTCCGGACGGCTTTCGCCCACAGCCAAAGCGCTGAGCGGGCCAGGAGGGAGACGGCTGCCGGGACAGGTAGGGAACCGCTGCCCTTGGCAGAGCCGGCAGCCGTTGGAAAGAGGCTCCCGGTTAATCCTTGCCAGACACAGCGAGATCCCACGAAGGGAAGGGGCTCACTGACCCCCTGCACCAAGCCCGGCCATTTAACCCCTGCTCAGCTACGCGCACACACAAACGACACGCTGCGGTCCCTGGAGAGGCAGCCTCGGCGCGTCTTCTGTGCGTGTGCAGAGAGCTGTTGTAAAGGAATAGCTGGGAAAAAAGAACACAGGAGGCACTTGGTGTGACAGGGCGGCTGCTAACGTGTCTTTTCCAAAGGGCAACGGGTGGACAATTGTTTAAAGAAACAGATACTGAAAGTGAACACTGCGAAAATAGGGCAAGAGAGTCCAAAGTGGCTATTTACAGTTCGGCTGTATGAAATGCCACGGTAACATTTAACCGACAGCGCGCTTTGCGTGCCGCAGAGCTCTGCTGACAGCCCCCCGGCTCCTCCGCCCCGCACAGAGCACAGGCAGCATCTGCGCTCTGCTTGTTGCATAAGGCACCAAGGTTTCTGCAGAGTGCACTGAAATGCCTCGAGGGTCTCAGATTCAGCTTTAGGAAGCCAGAATCACGCTCGTCACAGTGCTAAAGCGGCATGTTAGCGTACAGACGTGCTTCAGCCACCGCAGCTGTAGGATTCTCCTCACTGTTGAGCTGAGCGGGGAATAGGAAATCGTCGTCTGTTTCTAAAGATCCTGATGCATTTTCTCATTTCTTCACAATCTTTGATCAAATCATGCAAGTTCAGTAGTGGCTCGGTCCTCCTGCAAGAGCTCCTTTCAGCCTGCCAGAGGAACACGAGTGCGCAGGGCTGTTTGCACAGTTTATACAGGCCAGGAGCGGAACCCACTTCCCAAAGCATTTCTGGGGCTCCGGAGATGAAGACAGAATCCATGTGTGAAACATTTACAGAGTCTTTGCTTCCTCACTGGGGCTCCTTGAACGTCAGGACGAGCTCTCGCTGCTCTTTACTAATCGCCTGGAAGGAAAACAAATACCAAACTCAGCAAAGTGCTCTTCTCTGCAGAGGCCAGCGCTTAGGACACAAAGCAGCACTGACATAAAACAGCCTCGTGTATACCGCTGTCCCCAGTGCGCACAGAACACAACTCATTAATCTTTCCACTGCTGCAGTGAATAAACAGCACGAATTTCCCAATCACCTTAAAGATGGCACAGGCCTTCGCTAGACAAACCACACAGGACTTTTTCCTTCAGACGGATGCTGCTTCAGCGCAAAGATGAGACGGTTTTACCTGCCAGGCTTGTTTGCGGTCTTGTATGAGCCGCTGCAGCTCTGCGATTCTGTCCCTCCCAGCGAGCACGGCCTCCGCCAGCTTCCTGTTCTCCTCCTCCTTCTCCTTCAGGACCTTGCGGAGGTAAGCCCGGTGCTTCAGCAGGTACGGCACCATGGCGCTGCGAACGTCCTCCTCGGGGATCCCGCTGGGACGCCTGGGAACGACCGGGGAAAGTAGTGACCGGGGAGCAACAATCTCGCGCAGCAATTACGCTTGCACGCTCTAATTGGGACCGGAGCTGTTGCCACAATGCATCAGCTCGCTGACTCCAGGCCCAGGCTGCCTTCAGGACGGAGGGAAGGCAGCTCACACGACTTCTGGCAGCCACCAGGTCCCTGAGCGACACGTTGCACCAGAAAGCGCTGCTGAGCGCTCTCCTATTAGAGCGGTGGCCAAAAGGCACACTCTGGCATTTGAATTAATTCAGAACCACTTTGAGTTTCCCTCCCCTCTGGTCCCAGTGGCCCTTCACAAAAAGGACGTGTAACTACGTGACTTAAAGCAGCACAGATAAGTCTCATTTTCAGATGTTTTGGAAACTGTGACGTTAAGATATAAGAGGTTTTAGATGTTCCTGCTGGGCGAAGCTTGCAGCACAGGGCCCAAACACCACATGGGAATTCCCTCGGGCCCTTGAAGGAACCGGTCTCCACGCACAACCCCCCCAGCCTGCTTCCCACAGGACACCCAGGACGCCCCTCACCACGCGGGCTCTTCCTGCTCCTTTGCCTCCTCCACGATCTTATCCAGCGAGTTAAAGAGCGCCTCCAGGTTCCCTTCCTCCTTCACCTCCTGAATCTCCTCCTGCAAGCAAAGGGCAACGCGGGGGTTCGGACGCAGCCGAGCGGCACCGACGCGGGCACCGCTGCACCAGCCCTCCCCCTGCCCCGACGAAGGCCGCGGCTCCTCCTGGGGAGACGTGGCGGTCCGGGAGCACCACAGGGGCACGGCCTTCGCGCTTTTGTTTATTTTTTCCAGTTGAGAAAGAGCATTTTGCCTCTCTTTCTCAGTACATTTCTCCATAACCGTTTCCTGCCGTCGGTATTAGCTCAGGCGGCCGCTCTGCCCCATGGCGCCCCTTCGCGCAGGCCGCGGCCCCCTCCCAGGCTGCGCAGCCCCGCTCACCTTGATGGAGGCCTGCAGCTGGGACACGAACTGGTCGTAAATGCTCCTGGTCAGCTCGGGCTGCAGCCGGTAGAAGTCGCGGTAGCAGTTCGCAAACCTCTGGTAGCTGCAAAACCCCCAAATTGGTCGTTTTTGGGGGTGTGGGGGGGCGCCAAGCAGGGCAGGACTGCGGCCAAGCCCCAAGTCTCGCGAGAGCTCCGCACTTCTCGCGAGACGCCCAGCCGTTTCCCCCCCATCCACCCTCTCGCGAGACTTCGCCCCCGCCTCACCTCCCCGCCGCCACCAGCTTCTCCAGGAAGGTGTCCACCACGGCGGCGAAGAGCTGGCCGCGGCCCGGCGCCGCCGGAGCGGGGGCCCCGCCGCCATCCTCCTCATTCGCCACCGCCTCCTTCTCCTTAGCGCCGCCGTTTGCCGCCGCCATCTTCAACCGCCAAACGGCCCGGCCGCCGCCTATTGGCCGGAGCCGCCGCGAGGCGCCGCTCCCATTGGCTGCCGCTCGGGCCACACCCACGTCGGTGGCGGCGGCGCAGTGCGCATGCGGCTCCGCGCGCGCGCGCGCCCCCGCCCCGGGCTCCACCCTGCGCGCGCCCCCGCGCCCCCCCCCCCCCACGTGCTCGCCCCCGGCGCCCCGGGACCCGCAATGAGAGGCGCGACGAGGCGGTGCAGATAAATAACAAAAAAAACCTTTAATGACGCCGCTCGGGGACTCGTTACACCAGCGCAAGCTCGGCAGCAGGACCCCCCCGGTCCCCCCCCCCCCCCCCCCACGGGCCAGGCCCCGGGGGGCTCCAGCCCCTCTGCCGCGGCACAAAGCCCGGAGCGGCGCGGGGGGGCCGGGGGCATGCAGGGCGCGAGCAGGGGGGGCACGGCACCGGTGGGATGCTGCATGCCGCCGTGCAGAACACAGTGTGCCCCGGGGGCAGGGGGGCGTCCCCCCAACAGCAGCCCCCCGGGGCTGGAGCAGCACAGCAGGGATCAGTAAAACCACCGGGGGGGGGGGGGGCGGCTTCGCCTGCCCCGGTACAGCAGGAAACGGCGCTCTAACCGCTAATGGAGACCGATCAAACACAACATGCTCCTCTTGGGAGCCTCAGTGCAAACCTCCGCCCTGTCCGAGCTTAACAACCAACTCCTGTTCCTCACCTTGATCGCCTCAAAAAGCATCGATCGAGGCGAAGACAACGGGGCAGACGCGTAATCCAAGTACAGCACAGAAAGAAGGAAAAGAGACGGATCACTCACAGTTTTGCCTTGCAAAGCTACTCCACTGCTCGTACGAGTTAACCAGAACTAACAGCGCTATAAGGGAGGACTCGCGCTTTTCCAGACTGCCTAACCTACGGTTTCAGGTGCTGTGCGTGCTTTAGCTGTTTTTTCTGGCTTGTCCAGCTCTGTGCGTAATCGCTTGCACTGTTTTTCCAGTCAGCCTCTGCTGGGTAGGTCTCTCCTAGTGCTGCTTGAAAGGTAAAGCTTTAAAATAAGAAAGCATGGTTGCGAAATCACACAAACTGGCAGACTCGCCTGGCAAGTGCGCTGAAACTTTTAAATTCAGGTGTTGAGTGCAAGGTCTGTAAAGTTTTAGTAGTTACCAGAACTTCTCTGATTAAGAGAAGAACATTAAGCTTGAGACTGTCTCCCTGAAGTTGTGGTGTCTGCCGCTTCCCCTGACACACTGAGAACCATCCTGTTGGTAACCATCAAATGCTGATTATTATTCTTATTTTTTTTAATAGCAGTATTGCTACTGCCTCTGCACAAGACCAGGGCTACTACACACTCGGGATGCTTCCTAGCCATTCTGTGATGCTGCTATTCCACTTCATAATCTTTACAGCAGAATCAGCTATTATAGAATGGGCCGATTTTAACAGAAGAGCCTTTTAAACGACAACAAAAATCCAACAACAAAAGCAGTGTTCTGCAGGCTGCTCAACAGCTCTGTCAGTGGCTCTGGCATACATCACCTTACTTAATGCTGCAGAAAACAAAAGCGGGATTAAAAGAAGCCTTTGAAGACTCCTCCGCAACCCTATTTAAGAGGTGGTGCTGTGCTTTAAGAGCAAGTTCCGCCCTTGAACATTAACGTCGCTCTCTGACTTCAGCAGCAACTGTCTATACTTACTCCACCCGCGACAGACACTGCGGCACGTCCAGTCTCTGCACCGGGGCTCAAAGGCAAGAGCCGTACCGAGTCCAAGGTGAAAAGGCAGCTGAGAGACTGGCAGCAGCCACAGTTTAGCAGGATCAACCCTACAACCACAAATCCCTCGTGTTGGCAGCGAGATGAACAGAGGCGGTAACTTATCTGTCTCAGCTACGCAGGCCGCTTATTTGGAAGCGTCTCTCTCACCCGTCAGACACACAACTAACCGGGGTGAGCACCGCGTGCGGGCTGGCAGCGCGAGACGCTAGTCTCAAATATTGAGACGAGCAGAGCGAGTCAAGCAATCCCTTTGCTCCTCCTCCCCAGAGAGCAGTCTCTTGCTTCATAACTTGACTGCGAGTTTTCATTTGGTAAGAAACACAACATCGCTTAAGATTTTGATCCAGCGAGAGCGTGCAAAGAGTTGTCCTTGCCCTTCCCAAACAGGATAAGCAGGATTTAAACTTGCACTGTATTAGCGAACCATTACTTCTTATTCAATATGAACATGCCAATCAGGTTTGAACTGGATCAAAAGCCAGTAGAAGCTTTTTTTCTTCCCCACCTCACGTCCAGTTGTGGCTCAAATCATGTTCAGTTCCCAGCAGCACAGCAATCTGACGCTTCCCCCACGCTCTGGACTTGTTTGTGCTTAAACCGACTGAAGGGGGGAAGCAGCAGCAGCCTCTGTCTCCCCTGAACATGCAGTATTGACACTCACATTGAACAAGGCCACAGAACCATTCAGTCCCCCAGAAATCAGAATAAGCTTCCCTGAAATAAAAAATTAAATAACAACAGATTAAAAACATAGGTTAGGTGTCAAAATTGCCATCAACTAATTACAGACAGCCAACACGATTCTTAACTTGCCTAACAGCTGGTTTGCTGTTTGAAGGATGAGAGCTAGGAAACATTTTCCAAGAATATACAAAAAAAGGTATGTACAGAGCTATTCCAAAGGCAGTAAATAAGGTCTTAAGTGGTTCCAGGTTACTGTCTTCTCACATCTTCTAGAAATAAAAGTGGATGATTGGGAAAATTTACTTGTCTATACTATTTTTCCGCCTTCGCACAGTACAATTGCAATCAGCACGCAACCCACCAGAGGGCTCTGCTGCAGTCTGTTACATGGCCCTTCTTAGAAGTTTGGCAAACATTAAAATAATTTAAAGAATAAACTGGCTTTTTGCTCCAACTGCTAAGTCTTTAATTTAAAAAAAAAGAGAATTAAGAACTTGCCAGGATTCATTCACACACCTGGCTGCCCTGGAAGGAACTGTCACAGGCAAAGAGCATTGCCAAAGGTCACATTTTTGATGATTTTAACCAGAAACAGCAGCAGAGCATTGTATTGCAATCAGATCTAAGAGGTGAATTGCTGTTGCTCTTGCTTCTGCCTTGTACTGTGAAACCTGCTCCCTGTTAGCTGGAGACAGAGGAGCCTCCAGCCGCCTCTCCTCCTGAGCTTTCAACCGTGACGGTCCAAATCCAGAAGGTTCAAAAGAAGGTTTCTCTCCCACCAGCTGTCTCTACCAGTGTCTCGAATCCACCAGCTCTGGACGGAGGCTCAGCTTCTTCAGCGTTTCGTATCCCACCACGATGACGATGGTGGAGGGAGTGGCTGAGATGATGCGGGCAGAGAGGCCTTTCGTCAGGCCCCAGGGACCTTCCTCTGCTATGAGCTGTTTGAAGGTGAGGATGATGGAGCTCTTGCCTTCCACCTGCAAAGCCAGAACAGAGACATTCAGAGAACTGCTAGACTTCACACAGAGCTGCTCTGGGGTGCTGCTCTGGCACAAGCTGCTACGGAGACTACAGGTCAGTCAGTCCAATAGCCTTAACCCAGTGCCTGTGGAGAGAAAATTTAAAAAAAGTCCTAAAGAGGCAGCCGTAAGTGGGGTCTACTACTAGACCTGTCTCCTCCTTCCCTTCCACTGTCCCCACCTAGAAGCTGGTGGGCCAACACAACAGCTCGAGTATCAGTAAAACTGATATTGTTGGGAGCACCTCTCCTTTTCTGAAGGATGGCACATCTGATGGGAAACCTCATTTGAGCCGCCACGTAGGTGAAGCTGGCCTTGCTACCTGAGCTGCCTCCTATTAACGTCCAGTGCAAATTAAGCCGCGCGATACCTAGGACAAAACGACCTCGGAACAGAGAGAAGGGGAGCAGTTTACCTGCAGCCACAGATCCAGGGGCTGAGACCGGAGGCGGCAGGCCGAGCTCTTACCTGCACCCGAGCCCTGATGACGTCCATGGGGTTGGTGAGCGTGGAAGCTGTGGCAGCCGCAAGCGGCCCGGATATAGCTTGCAGGAGGAGGTGGGGACAGTCTTTAGGAGTCAGGCTAGAGAGCTGTTCTGGGAATGGGAGGGAGAGTAAAGTTATAGACAGGCGGCTGCTTACCAGGTCCCTAACTCCACCTGCTAATTCAGCCTGATCTGCAAAGGGCAGAATCCCTGAGTTCTGGCCTGTTGCATCCTCCCACAGCACATCTGCGCGGTGTTCTCTGAAAGTTAGCAAAATATCGGGAGCAAGTCCCCAAATGCCCCCACCAGCACAGTGCTCCATTCTCGGAGCCTTCGATCAGCTCAAATGCAAGAGCTCTCAGACCTGCTGGGCGAACAGAGCTGCAAGAGCTTGTATCTCCCCAAAACAGACCATGGAAACATCCACTCCTCCTTTGAAGGGCAGGGGGAAGCTTTTAGACAAGACTTTCTCAGGTTGCTTGCACAGATCCAGAAAGCCATCACCACTCCCTAGCAGGCTGTCCAGGTGACATGCACGTGATATCCTGCTGTGGGACTCCGATGGAGGACAGCGCTTCGTATTGCTCCTGTCAGGGATTTCTTCATTCTGCTTTTGTTCTCTGGCAAACAGGATTTTAACCTGAATCACTGCCAGCAGCGTACTCTGAGCCTCAAGGCACGTTTGATGACCCCTGCGTTGGCAGCCAAGACCAGCACGCTGTCAAGGCACAGCAAAAGGAAGAGCCAGTCTACGAGTGGCTGGAGAAGGGATGCGTTGACCACTCAGGCCTACACTTAGCATCATCTTGATTTCCATTGTGGAAGCATAAGAAAGGGAGCAAACATCTAGCAAAAGCAAGCTGTATTCTCTCCATAACAACAATCAACTACTTGTTCTTACATGCTTGCTATTGAGTCTTCTTGCAGTGAAAGTTAGTCTAATATTGTGCTTTTGGTATTTAAAAAAAAACAAAAACAAAAAACCCACCTCCATATGAGGAAGAGGATTGAAAATATGAATGGAGCTCAGATGGTCAGTGAAGGGAGCAGCTCCAGCAAAGCTAAACCAGGTGAACATCCCAAGCTATTGTTGCCATTTAAATGCAGTGCTGACTGTCACCAGTTTTTCCTGTTGCTACCAGAGCATGCCCACACTGAAAAGCAAGCTGGGCACCCAAGACACCTGTATTCTTAAAAACAAGTGACTTCCCGGATTTACCTTGAGCTTAGTACAGTGAAATCTAAGCCTGTGATTATCTCCAGTTTTAGCTACATGGTTATTAAGCAAATATTGGTCTAAAAACCACACACACAGCTGCATGACAAATCAAATGGATTATCAGCAGGGGGGAGCGTTAGCTGGCCAGTGTCGTTAGTGTTTGGGAACAGCCCGAGCGTTACCAGAGCTAAGCCAGGGAGAGGGAACATACTGTAAAGTACAGTTTCGTATCACAAGGCTTGGTGCCAGTTTTAAAGCTAAGGAAACTGGAGTGTGAGCTTACTTAGACACAGCCACAGATGACTTGGCGCTCGTCTCTGCCTATTGCTTTGTTCTGTTATGGGATTTCAGGCTCTAGAAGTCTTTTTGCTACGTACAAGAACCCCGAGTCCACGTGAACAGAAATACAAATTAGACTTATTCAGTGGATTCAAAACTCTGCCCAGTACCAGACAACAGCCTTGCTCACTTCCGTGCGGAAAGTGAGCGTTATTCAGGATTAGCGGAAGGGAAAGCGAAAGCAGATGCATCAGGTCCCTTTTGCCCAAAGCCACCTAGTTTCAAACCCCCTAGTGCTCAGACTCCGGTTCTTTAACACTGTATTCAGAACTACGCTGCTCTATTAGACTTCCACCCAACCTCTGCAGAATTTGTTTAAACTAGATACTTCTGTTTGTTCAAGACAGGTTCTGCTCCAACCCCAAATCAAAGCAGGAAAGCAAATCACGCTGGGTCCAGTTTCAGAGTTGATCTCTGGGGCTTCTAGGTCTCCTGAGACAAGATCCACCCAGAGCCTCCTTTCACCTACCGGCATAGAAGTGGTAGAAGGGCCACCAAACCGCGCTGTTGGGAATATAGGTGAGCAGCGAGGCCACGTAGCCCCTGTAGAAGCCTCTAAAGCCATCGGCCTTGAAGATCTGTACAATGATGTCCTTGGTTTGGCCAAAGACCAGCATCCGCTTGCCATCTTGGTTCCGCACCTTGAACCTGCCCATGCTTTCCCCCTTCCTCTGCATCATGAGGTGCTGGGAGACCACGTCGATGGGCACCGTGATGCTCTGGGCCACCAGGGAGGCTGAGCCGCCCGCCACCAGGGACTTCACAGCGTTGTTGTTGTTGTAGCGTGACACGTACTTTCGGGTGAGCTCGTATGTCGTCACGTAGCACTGGCCAGAGATCAGGGTGAAAGTGTTGACCAAAAAGCCACGGTATAGCCCAGCTGTCCCTTCTGTCCGCAGGATTTTCACAAAGGCATCAAAGGTCCCGTTGTAGAGGCTCTTGCCCTTCTGAACCTGCAACCGCGTCCGGATGAGCGTGAAAGGGTAAACGCTCACCCGGATCATCATAGTCATGCAAATCCCAAACACGTAGAACTTCCTCTTGTCCAGGTGCTCCCACTCGATGATGGGGATGTTGCGTTTGTCCTCCATGACTCCCTGGAGTTGGGAAGGAGAGGTGGTACGCCCCAGATCTACCTCAACAGTGCAGAGTGGACCCAGGCCCAGCCCACGGATCTCAAGTGCCCAGATTGGAAGTGTTGTCACCTGGAAAGAGAGAGAGAGAGACACTTTCAGAAGATGATTAAGCACCTAAGTTAGCTGAAACAGCCTACATCATCTAACTCCACTTAGCTTGCCTGAAGTGGATAGGGAGCACCTGCATAAAACATTCTGCTGGCAGAGCGATGGGACTGTCACGTCCAGCAGAAGGGCCATAACACACAGCTGATGGCAGCAGTTTCTGAAGTCACCACGGCTATTTTTTAAACCCTGACAGCAGTCCGTACACACAACAGTTCTCACCATGCTTCAGACTACTCTGCTGCAAAGCAAAGCTTGCCAGACTTCGTAAAGCACTTTCAGATCTGCGGAGGAAGAGCACTGCTCCAGCAGCGAGTACTACCTTTCAACGAACACGTGGGAATACGGACTGTGAACCAAAGCAGCTTCTCTCCAGTCATCCCGGGGTCGTGGTGCTCCTAGGTGTCAGAATGCCACCTTTCAGGTCCAGGTTCTGTACAAAGAAAGCAGAGACACGCTGTGAAGTCGCCATACATGTTCTCAGGTTCCCCACACAAATCAGATGCGCTTTTCAGGGCATTGCACTTTCTCCCTTCCTGAAGCTGAAGGGCAATGCAAGCCTTGAGGAGGGGGGAAGAGGGGTAGTGAAAGCAGGGGCAAGAAGCAAGAGCAAAGAGTTATGCAGAGTCTCCATGCTGATGGCTGAGATCCTGAAAAGAAAGGGTTAAAAAATCGCAACTCGGTTGAGCAGAGTCTAACTGCACTTTTCAGCTAAGGCAAACAAAGTTCATCCTCACTTCCATTACTGGATAATCCCCTCTGGTATGATAACACTTGCAAACCTGCCATCCTTCCAGTTTTGGCAGCGTTCAGAGGATCAGGAGCTGAGGGACGAGGGCGAGGTGAGGAGCCAAAGGGAATTCTTGCCACAGGTCAAGCCAGGAGGTGCTCCTGGTGCAGCCTCCTCACCTGACACGTCACCGCTGCGTCTCCACCCCACGGCACCCGAGTCCCAGCAGTCGCTGCCAACTGCTTCCCCAGAACAGGGCTCGGGGACTCCATCCATCTCCCTTTGGGTATTGTCCGCTCTAAATTGCTGTGTGTCTAACCAGGCTTGGAACAAGCCTAGCTCCTTGCAGGGCCAGGATATATAAACAAAAGGAGAAGAGTGTCTCCAAAGATCAACCCTGCATAAAAAGTGAGTATTTCACTGACCACTAAGACTCTCTTTCTGTGTCAAAAAAAGCTTACAGGTCTGGAATAACAGACTGCTAAATTATTACAGCAGGCCTGAATGCAGTCGCATCGAGGCTTCTGTAGCAGGCTCTGGTAAAGGGTTCTTTGAAGTCTTATGTACAGGCACAGGCTGAAAATGCATAAAGTTATTGAGGACAGAGTAATACTAAGTAACTCCACTTGTAAATGCAGAAATTAGGACAAGTGTGACAGAGATCCAGAAATGGATGCGGCTCTTTAAATCTGTATTTTCGCTCAGCCTGGATTATTCAACATGAGATGCAGTCAACACCCTACACCAACTTTGGTGCCATTTTGCACTGTCAGAGTAACGTGGAAAGGCCTTATCGTAAATATGCCTCCAACCTGCAGGCTCCACGAGAGAGTTTAAACAGTGAAGACTCAATTGGTTAGAGATGCACTAAGAAAACCACTGGCAATTATTTACCTCTGGCACAGAGATGATTTTAAGATTATGAAATTATGGTGTGTGTGTGTGTGTGGGGGGGTATTAACAAAGCATTTCCATGCCCATCTGCCAACAAAATATTTACTTAACCTCAGCAAACAGCGTTACAGGTTGCCACAGCTCCTGTTGATGGACAGTGAAGTTAAAAATACTCAAAGGGCACCTGGGTCCACTGGAGCAGGGGCAGGGGGACACCCTATTTTACCTAGTACAAAGAAAACTGCAATTCATTGTTAGAGTCAATTGACTTGACAGATAATGCATAACAAAGCTAATGGCTTGTCTAAACAAAAGTTGTATTGCTTTAATTATAATTAAAGCATTACCGCTTCACGAATGCAGGCATAATTAGACAGTATAAAGCTTCCTATACAGGAATTATCTGCCCACAGCACCTATAAAAACATTATTCCATTCATGCTACGAGTCCCACTAGCTTAATATTTTATAGAACATAAATGTAAGCCAGGCCAGGGCAATTTCCTCATGAAACCTGAGGGTTTACTCTATATTCCAAATTCCTCTGCCACCCAAAAACTGAACCGTAAACATCCAGAGCTCTGCACCTAGAAGGTAAGGTGTCCCTGCTAAGAAAAATCCTCGTGGCTTTAAAGTAGGAAAAAAAGAACATATATGTCAAGGATACTTCTTTATTAGTAATTTTAGGTACTATAGTGCTTTGTTTTCAAAAATTTAAGCCATAACCTCCTTGGGGGAATAAGTGTATTCCTTGGACTTTTATTAATAACTACCTTAATTCAGGAGCTAAATTAGACAGATGATGTCACTTTAATCCCAGGGCTCGCAAGCAATTGAAGCAGTAAATTCATCCTGAAGGGAGGAGAAGAGGGAAGGAGTACCTCGCCTCACTAGGGATGCTTTAATTTGATCACCACAGGCAAAAATCCTTGCTCTGCTGAAGACAAGAGTTATGCTCAAAGCATTTATTCCTGCAGAAATTAAATCTAGGGCCTTGCTCCGACCAGTGATCCTGTGGCAACCAGTTTCAGCAGGTCTGTGCTGGTCTTTCCAGTAACTTTGGGGAGGTTGATAGAAAAGTAATTGCTAAGTCACAAAAGAACAGACCTGCCCTCTGAAACATAATACAAGTACACCAGCTTCCTTCCCAGGCCACGGCGTTATTCTGTACTCCAACGCTTCAACTGCTTCAGCCTTAAACAGTAAATTTAAATAAATCTGTATGAATGGTGACTTTTCACCAGGAATAGAAAAGCATTTTTTGAGTTTCTGCCTAGAATTTAAAGCAGAGGATTAGCAAGCAGACTGTACCTGCTGCTGCTCTGTCACCGCTATGAAGCGGCAGCCTCTGGGTCACACTGCAAACGTCTTCTGAACCTGGACTGCGGCTTAGCCCGAAACCCTCACCCCCACGATTTAACCCCCTTTTAATGCAGCCCCATCAATCCAGCCTCTGAACTCTTTTCGCTACATCTGTATCTAAATATGATTCCTTGGCAAATAAAGACAGGGCCTTTGTGTACCCCCGGCCAAGGATGCCTCCCGCTCAGCATACTAATGCCTCAGCACGAAGGCCTGGGAACCATCCAGAAACGGGCTGTGAAAGCGCCTTTCCAGCTCCGAGGGCTATACGCTGTTGCCTGTGGAGATTCTCTCAAGTGGGAAAGCATGAGATCAAACAAATCCACTACAAGTCTCTTAAAATTTACTTCTTTGTCTATGCAGAACCTGGTCTAACTAGGTATCTCAGTTTTCAGTCTTCACTGTTGCACTCCTCGTATCCGTTTCTATCCCATGGTAGATTTAAGAAAGGCTGCACAAGCGCTAAAGATTTTCAGCTCCCTGATGAAGCACCTCTGTAAATGATGCGACAGACACTTGAAGACCAGCGCTTCCAAATGCATCCGCAGCCCTCTGCCAAATTCCCCCCACCTCCTTTGCAAAGGAGGCACGTACGCAGCCATCGGTACACATCTCACAAAAGCCATCGGTACACAAGTTGGGCCAGCCAAAAACCCGATGCACCCGGGAGCCAGCGAACACGTGCAAATGTTGGCACAGGACCCGCTCAAGGTCACTGAGCCGTTAGCAGCCGAGCGAAAAAGAACCCTCCCGTCCCGCCGTTTCCAGCGCCTGGTCTGGGAGCAAGCAGCCCCCTTCCCCTGCCTCCCAACCTCAAATCCTCTCCCGCTTCTCCAAGCGGCAAAACCTGCCCCTTCTGCTCGGGTCTACGATCGCCCTCGCTCCAGTTTCCCCACCAAAAATGCACCCAAAATGCACCCAGGAACTCCCCCCACTTACCTGTGGCAGCCCCACGCTGACCCTGGCTGCCTCCATCCCCGAAGCCTCTCTGGGGCCAGGGCCCTGCCCACTCCGCCGCCCCCAGTCTCCCCGAACCAGGGCTGTACCCGCTGCCCGCTGCACATCCCCCGTGCGGGCACTGCCCCAAGCGCGACTCCCCCCACAGCCCTTGCACTAAACTGCTGTCCGGCCCCCACAGCCCTCCCCTGCCCCCCAAGCTACCCCCTGCCCCACACCGCCCCAGAGGGAGGCCCAGCTGCACTGCCATTCCGGCAGACCCTGCTCCCCCACCCCATCGTCTTCAGCCCCACAGCTCAGCCTGCAACAACCCTGCCCCACAACCTCCTCCCCAATCCTGCCCCACGGACCGCAGCCCCGCAACTGCCCCCCAGTCCCGCACCACAGCCTCCAGCTCCACAGCTTGGCCCCACCAATCCTGACCCACAACCAGGTCCCCCCCAAACCTGCCCTTAGGCCTGCAGCCCCACAGCTGGGCCTCCCCAGTCCCACTCCCCAAACTCATCCTACAGCTAGGCACCCCCCAATCCTGCCCCATAACGAGATCCTCCTATCCCACCCCACAACCTACTGCTCCACAGCTGGGAGACCCCAGTTCTATCCCACAGCTAGCTCCTTTAATCCCACCCCACAGCTGAACCTCCCTGATCCTGCCCCACAACTAGGCCAGCCCAATCCCGCCCCATAACCTCCTGCCCCACAACTACACACCCCAATCCTGCCCCACAGCCTCCTGCCCCACAGCTAGGCCACCCCAATCCCGCCCCCAAACCTCCTGCCCCACAGCTGCCCCCTCCTCCCGGCCATCCCCCTCCCGCCCCGCCGCCGTTCCCCCGGCCCGGCCCCCCATGCCGCCCCGCCGCCGTCCCCCTCACCTCAGGCGGGCGGGCGGGAGGCCCCCGCCCCGCCGCGCCCCGCCGCCGCCCGGTCCCGCCGCCCCATGGCCCGGGTCCCCTCAGCGCCCCGGCCCGCAGCGCCGGCCGGAAGTGAGCGGCGCGAAGGAGGAACGCGTGAGGGCCTCACGCGCCCGCTCGACCACTCAGCGTCCGGGCGCCGGCGCCATCTCGGAGAAGGGCTGACGCCACTCCGGAAGGAACCCGCGCGTGCTTCCGGGCCGCAGTAAAGATGGCGGCCAGCCGCTACGCCCTGGGGAAGACGAGCTGTGGGATGCGAGCGCGCATGCGCACGACCGGCGGGCCCGCTGCTGCGCGCCCGCCTTAAAGGGCCAGAGGCAACTAACGACTCTTAAAGGGCCAGAGCCAATTACTGAGTTGATGCAATAAGCGAGTCTTCCTGGAGGAGGCCAAATAACAGCTCCTGCAAAGGGCAGAGGGCACGGCTAGGGGCACACTTCCGCGCACACTTCCCCTCCCCGAAGCATCGCATGCACAGCACAATGCACACACACATCGCACACCCGTGCACAATGCACGCACACCGCACACCTGTGCACAATGCACACCCTTGCACAATGCACACCTGTGCACAATGCACACCCGTGAACAATGCACACCTGTGAACAATGCGCACACCCACATTGCACACCCGTGCACAACGCACACCCACATTGCACATGCACAATGCTTGCACACACATTGCACGCATTCACACCTACACCCCACCCCACCAAAGAGCGAGCCTGGCGGGGCCTCGGGCCGCTCTCCTGGGCCTGACGAGCTCTTTAAACCCGGCACAACACGGTCCCTTTTCCATTTTAATAAAAAACAAAACGTACAAAGCCCAGGAAGATTTACAGCTTTCCTTCTTAAAAAGTAAGGCAAAGGGCTGGCAGCGAGGTGCCGGCTTGGGCGCTGCGGCACGGCGAGCGCTGGCAGGCACCGAGGCTTTTCACCCGGGCTCGGCACCGGGGTGAGCGCCGGCAGCAAAAGCGGCTCCACCATGGTGCCCTCCTCACTGCCAGCCGTATCCTGCCCCCTCCCCATGTCCTGCCCTTGTCCCCATGTCCCTGCCCCATTGCCACGTCCCCATCCCACGGCCACGTCCTTCCCTTGCCCCATGGCTGTGTCCTTGCCCCATCCCCATGTCCTTCCCTTGTCCCCATGTCCTTGCGCCGTGGCTACATCCTTCCCTTGTCCCCATGTCCTTCCCCTGTCCCAAAGTCCTTCCCCATCCCCATCTCCTCGCCCCATCCATACAACCTTGCTCCATGGCTGTGTCCTTTCCTTGTCCCCATGTCCTTCCCTTGTCCCCACGTCCTTCCCCCATCCCCGCGTCCCCCCACCCTGCCCCACGGCCCCGTCCTCGCTCCGTCCCCGCGTCCTCGCCGCCCCTCCCCACGGCCCCCGGCGGGGGGGAGCCCCCGCTACCGCGAGAAGCTACTTTACGTTAAACCATTTGTATTAAATTAAAAAAAAAAACAAAAGAAAGGGGGAAAGAAAAGCTTCACATTCGCAGCCGCCGGTCCCCATCCCCGGGAGAAAGCCGCCGGCTGCATCCCGCTGCCGGGGACGGGGACGGGCACGGGGACGGAGATGGAGATGGAGCCGGGCGGCCCTACGCCGGGAGCCGCTCGGCACCGTCGTCGGCGTCGGCGTCGCGGAGCTGGAGGCAGCGTGCCGGGGGGGCGGCGGCGGGCGGCGGGGGGGCCTCCGCGCGCAGGGGCTCCTTCTCGGGCCGCCCCGGCGGGGGGGCCGCGCCGCAGCCCCGCACCTTCCTGCGGGCCTTGAGCTGCTCGTGGTAGGCGCCGAAGGCCACGCACGCCGCCGCCGCCAGCGTCACCGCCAGCAGCACCGTCACCGTGACGAACTGGGGCCAGTACGAGCGGTGGTGGCCGGCCGCCGGCCGCCCCGGCGCCTCCTCGGCGCCCGCCGGCTCCCGCAGCAGGTAGTGGGCCACGGTCCAGGTGTAGCCGTTCTCGGTGGCCTGGCAGCGGTAGGCGCCGGCGGCCCCGCGCCGCATGAGCACCAGCAGCGTGTGGTCGGGCAGGAGGGCGGCGGCGGCGCCGGGGGGCTCGCCGGGCTGCTGCCAGGCGTAGGCGGCCAGCGCCGAGCGCCGCGGGCACGGCAGCCGCACCACGGCGTGCAGCGGCGGGCTCAGGGCTGCGGGAGCACGCCGCGGGGCTCAGCGGGCGCCGCCGCCCCCGCCGAGCCCCCCCCGTCCCGTCCCGTCCCCCTCCCCGCCCCGGTACTCAACTCTCTACGGCGGCGCCGTCGGGCCCCCCCCGGGCGCGGGGGGCCGCCCCGCTCCTCCCGCGGTGGCAGGCGGCTGCCGGCTGGCCCGTCTCGACGTCCTGCAGCCAGCCGCTGCTGCGGCCGGCGGGGCCCCGGCTCAGCGCCCGGCCGCCCTGGGGTCACCCCTGCCCCCCCCCGGTGACCCCATCCCCGGCCCCGGCATCTCCAGTGTCCCCATTCCCATCCCTGGTGTCCCCATCCCCATCCCCACCATCCCCAGTGTCCCCATCCCTGGTCACCCCATCCCCATCCCCAGTATCCCCATCCCCATCCCTGGTGTCCCCATCCCCTTCACCAGCATCCCCAGTGTCCCCATCCCTGGTCACCCCATCCCCATCCCCAGTGTCCCCATCCCCATCCCAGGTGACCCCATCTCCAGCATCCCCAGTGTCCCCATCCCTGGCATCCATGGTGTCCCCTACCCAGCATCCCCATCCCCATCCTCAGCGTCCCTGGTGTCCCCCTGCCGTGGTCCCCCTCCCTCGTGTCCCCATCCCTGGCATCCCTGGTGTCTCCATCCCTATCCCTGGTGTCCCCCCCGGTGTCCCCATCCCTGTCCCCCATGTCCCCTGCCCGGTGTTCCCATCCCTGGGGTCCCCACCACCATCACCCCCGGTGTCCCCATCCCCATCCCTGGTGTCCCCATCCACGATTTCTCCCCCCAGTGCCCCCGTCACCACCCCGGGGTCCCCTGCCCGGTGTCCCCATCCCTGGGGTCCCCACCACCATCACCCCCGGTGTCCCCATTCCCATCCCTGGCATCCCCGGCCTGGTGTCCCCACCCCGGGCTGTCCCAGTCCCCATCCCCAGTGTCCCATGGGCGTCCCCGGGGTCCCCGGCTCACGCGTGGGCGCCGGCGAGGCGGGCGGGCCGGCAGGAGCGGTTGTGGCCGTCCCAGGCACAGTAGGGGTCCCGGGCCAGCAGGCACTCGGCGCAGCTCCGGTACCCGCTGCAGTTGGCCAGGGGGATCTGCAGCACCCCGCCGGAGTAGCCCACGTAGAGCAGGCCCTGGGGGCAGAGGCGCCGCGCTGAGCCCCGGCGCCTCGATACGCCTCAATACGCCTCGATACGGCTCAGTATGGCTCGATACGGCTCGACATGGCTCGACACAGCTCGATACGGCTCGATATGGCTTGATACGGCTCGATGTGGCTCCATGTGGCTTGATATGGCTTGATACGGCTCGATACGGCTTGAAATGGCTCAATATGCCTCGATATGGCTCGATACGGCTTGATACGGCTCTGCATGGCTCGATTTGGCTTGAAATGGCTCGATACGGCTCGATATGGCTTGAAATGGCTCGATACGCCTCGATATGCCTCAATAGGGCTCAATACGCCTCGATAGGGCTTGATATAGCTCGATAGGGCTCAATACACCTTGATAGGGATCAGTATGGCTTGATGCGCCTCAATATGCCTCGATAGGGCTTGATATGGCTTGATACGGCTCGATATGGCTTGATACGGCTCAATACAGCTCAATATGGCTTGAAATGGCTCAATACGCCTCGATAGGGCTCGGTAGGGCTTGATATGCCTCGATACGCCTCGATACGCCTCGATATGCCTCGATATGGCTTGATAGGGCTTGATAGGGCTTGATAGGGCTCAATATGGCTTGAAATGGCTTGATAACGGCTCGATACGGCTTGATATGCCTCGATATGGCTTGATATGGCTTGATACACCTCGATATGGCTCGATACGCCTCGATATGGCTCGATATGCCTCGATAGGGCGCGGCGCGGCGCGGCACCCACCTTGCCGGGCGCCAGCAGCAGGTTCTTCACGGGCTCGGGCGCGGGGAAGAGCTGGATGCGCTCCACGACGTGCGGCGCCCCGGGCAGCTCCACCGCCTTGTCCAGGAAGCCGTCGGCTGCGGGGACGGCGGGACGTCACCGCCGGCGGGGACGGCAACATGCTGCCGCGGGGGTCCCCGTCGTCCCCCCCCCCATAAACCCACCGGTGCCCAGGAAGAGGACGCGGTAGGCGGTCCCCGCGAGGCCGCGGGGCTCGTCGACGGCGATGCGCGTGTACTTGACGCCGGCGCGCACCAGCAGCGGCTCCCCCCGGCCGGGCAGCACCTTCCCGTCCATGAGGAAATGGTCCTTCAGGAAGGTCAGCGCCTTGTCCGAGGAGGGGCCCACGGAGCACTGCGGGGCGGCGCGGGGAAACTGAGGCATGCCGCCGCCCCGTCCCCCTCCCCGTCCCCGTCCCCATCCCCGCCGCCAGCGGCCACCTCCCGGCACGGCGCCGGGCCCCGACTCACGCTGCCGGGCCGGGGGCTCATGTCGGGCCCCCCGTAGACGGTCCAGCGGGAGCTCTCCTTGTTCAGCTCCTTGTACTTGCCCTCGAAGACCTGCTCCACCGACTCCTGGCTGTAGGCGCACACGGCCGAGCCGCCCGCCTGCCTGCGGCAGCGGTGCCGTGGGCCGGGGCACGGGGCGCCCCCCAAGCCCCCCCAAGCCCCCTGCACCCCCCCAGCCCCCCTGCACCCCCCCGAGCCCCTGTGCATGCCCCAAACCCCCGTGCACATCCCAAACCCTTGTGCATGACCCCAAATCCCGTGCGTGCCCCCAAAATCCCTGTGCACGCCACCAAAATCCCCGTGCATGTCCCCAAAATCCCCGTGCATGTCCCCAAAATCCCTGTGCATGTCCCCAAAATCCCTGTGCACGCCACCAAAATCCCCGTGCATGTCCCCAAAATCTCCCCACACGCCCAAATCCCTCTGCATGCCCCAAAACCCCGTGCACATCCCAAATCCCTGTGCACCCCCAGACCCTGGGAACATCCCAAATCCCTGTGCATGCCCCAAACCCCCATGGATCCCCAAACCCCTGTGCACATCGCAAATCCCTGTGCACCCCCCAAACCCCGGGAGCATCCCAAACCCTCCTGCACATCCCAAATCCCCATGCACATCCCATATCCCTGTGCACGCCCAAACCTCGGGAGCATCCCAAATCCCTGTGCACGCCCAAATCCCTGTGCACATCCCAAACCCTCGCGCACATCTCAAACCCCCGTGCACATCTCAAATCTCTGTGCACCTCCCAAATCCCTGCGCACCCCCGAACCCTGGGAACATCCCAAATCCCTGTGCACTCCCAAAGCCCAGGAACATCCCAAACCCTCGTGCACGCCCCAGAGCCCCCCGGGGCGCCCGGCCCTACCACTGCGCAGTGAAGACGGCGTAGAAGTCGGCGCGGCCGGCGCGGCGGGGCAGGGCGAAGGCGTGCTGGATGACGTTGAAGGGGAAGCGGCCGGGCTGCGCGCACACCAGCTGCGCCTTGAGGAACGTCGTCCACTTCTTCTGCAGCACCTTCTCGCCGCCGACGTCCCCCTGCGGCGGCAGGACGGCCGCTCAGCGCCCGGCGACGCGGTGGCACCGGCGACGTCCCCCCCTCGCCGTCCCCACCTTGCAGACGCGGGCCACCCGCGGCACCAGCAGCCGCTCGAAGAAGTCAAACTCGTCGGCCGTCTCCTCGAAGAAGAAGTAGACCTTGTCGTCGCCCGGCGCGGAGAAGGAGGCCACGAAGGCGGCGTCGGCTGCGGGACGGGACGGCGGCTGCGGTGAGGCGCCGGCGGAGCGGGGGCCCCACGGGACCCCCCCACCCCGTCCCCGCGTCCCACCTGCGAGCCAGCGCAGGAAGGCGTCCGTCTTGAGCGCGGGGCGGCCGCCCAGCGAGCGGGAGATGATGGGCTCGTTGCCTTGGAAGTTGTTCATGGTGCCCGCGTAGAGCTCGCCGTCTGCAGCAGCAGGAGCAGGAGGAGGAGGAGGAAGAGGAGGAGGAGGAGGAGCGGTGGTCATGGCAGGGGGGTGACCCCGGTGCTCGTCCCCCCCCGGCCCCGCACTCACCGACCAGCAGGGCCGTGTGGGTGTGCTGGGGGTCGAAGGGGCACTGGCCCTTCCCGTCCAGGAAGGGTTGTCCTCTGCCGCTGGCCACCAGCGTGAAGTTCTCCAGATCCTACCAAGCCAAAAAACCCCACACCGGTGGCATTAAAATACCCCCCCCTCCAAGCTGATGGAGAGGCGGCTGCTCTGCACCGGGGGGAAACCGAGGCACGGCGCCCGCGGGGGGGCCGGGGGGGGCACTCACGACGTAGGCGCAAGCCGGGCTGAAGGCGTAGGTGCCGCAGACGTAGAGGTGGGTCCGGTTGAGGGCCACCAGCACCCGGATGAAGTTGAAGCACTCGGTCTGCAGAAGCATTTTAGAGGGGGGGGGACAAAAGCGGGTGAGCGGCCCCCCCCCCGGACCCCCCCGCCGCCGCCGTCTCACCTCCTGGCTCTTCTTCTTGAAGGCGCACTCGGAGGCCTTCTCCGCCGTGGGGGCCCAGGGCAGCGAGGCGGTGGCGAGCGGGGGGCCGGGGCCGCCGACGGCCAGGGCCAGCAGCCGGTCGCGGGCGCCCACGTAGAGCTCGTCCTCGTCCCCGCGCAGCAGCAGCGCGTCGTAGTCGGAGACGTTGGGCAGGCTGAAGCGGGCGAGCGGCCGCCGCGGGTCTCCTGGCAGCAGCCGAGCGGGGCCGGTGCACGGGGCCGGGGCACGGTGCCGCGGGCAGGATGCGGCCGCGGCCCCCGCCTGCATCCTCCCCCCCCACCCAAACCGGCCGCGGAGCGAGCGAAGGGAAAAGCGGCTTTTGCAATTCTCCGAATGGCGCTGGGGCGAAGGGGAAGTGGCGGCCGGGGCCCCCGTCGCGCCGGTGAGCGCCCCGAGCTCGGCGTCCTGCAGCCCCTCCGCACCCCGCTAATTACCGCCCTTAATCACCGCCTGCCCCGCGGGACCCGGCCCCGGGGATGCTCCGCTCCCGCCCCGGCCCGTGGTACCCGAAGCCGGATGCTCGGTGCCCGCGGGGGGGGGGGGGGGGGGATGATGCACCCCAAAGCTGCATTCCCACCCCCAACGCAGCTTGTCCCCGTGCCCCCCCTTTTCGTGCCGTTGGCTTTTTTCCCCCTTTTTTCCCCCGTTTCCCTCCTCCGTGGTACTCACCGGCGGCGAAGGCGACGCGGGGCAGCGGCTCGGCGCGGAGGACGGCGGCGGGCAGCAGCACGCCGCAGAGCAGGCGGAGGGCCGCGCCGGGCATGGCGGGGGCCGCTGGGGGGCCGGGGGGAGCCGCCGTCCTGGGGGGCCCCGGCGCCGTCCCTGCGCGGAGGCACGGTGTGAGCGGCGAGGAAGCGGCAAGCGGAAACGAGAGCGGGAAGCCTGCGCGGGGGCCGCCCCGGCACGTGGGGTGCTGACAGCGGGGGCCGCAACGCGGGGCTGGGGGGGCTCCCGCATCCGCTGCCGGGCCCCCTTTCTACCCCGTTGCCCCCCTTCCCCGTACGACGCGCTGCTGCCGCCGCCTCGCCCGAGGAGCAGACCTGACGCCGTGGTGATGGGCAGAGCGGTGCCCCGAGCGGCCTCCCCGGCGTTACCTCTCCGGAGGACGGAGCCAGGTCAGCTGCGGGCGTCGAGCACCCGGAGGGCGCCCGGCCCGGGGGGGCTGCGGGCGGCGGGGCTCGGCGGGCCCATGCCCAGCACCCGGCTGCCTCCCGGCTCGCCGCGGCCGCCCCGGCTGGGGAGGAGCCCACGGTGCCGCCGGGGCCTCCGCGAACCAGAAAGTCCTGCTGGGGGAGGACGAGCCCCGGCAGGTCGCGGGCCCGGCGCCCGCCTCGCCCGCCGAAGCTTGGCAGGGGGGTGCCCGGACGCCTGGGCCCCCTCCCTGGCGCTGGGGTTGGAGCAAAGAGCCCAGGCGTCCTGCCCCCCATCCCAGCATCCTGCCCCCCATCCCAGCATCCTGCCCCCCCATCCCGCCTCCCTACCTGCCTGCCCCAGCGCGCTCGCCCCGCCGCCGCGGAAAGCCGCTCGGGAGCCGGTGCCGAGGCCGCGGATCTGCCGCTGGCAGCCGCTCGCCGGCGAAACGGGGCCGCCCGGAGCCGCGCGCCGGCCGCATTGTTGCGCCCTGGGCCGGAGCCACCGGGGCCGCCGGCGGGGTGGGAAAGGAGGGCACGGCCCCCCCGGCGCTGGCACCCGGCGAAGGACGGGAAAAGCCCCCGGAGCCCGTTCGCCCGCGCTGGCTCGGCCACTGGCCCCGGCGTGGGAGCCGGGGTGAACCGAGAGCAGCCCCGAGGCTGCTCCAGCGGCCCCCAAGCTGCCGGCACCCTGCCCTGCCGCCCCGGCCGCATCCATCACCCTTTTCCCCCAGCTGGGGATATTATCCGAGCTGGTAAAAAAATGCAGCTGCTTTGCAAAGAGCGGATTAACCCTTCCCGCCGGCCCCGCTCCCCCCGCGGAGCTGGGCCCGAGCCTGGCCCTGGGGATGCCGCTCTGGGCGGGCAGGTGCCGGACGGCGGCCGCGGCAGGAGGGTTTCTCGGCCACGCGAGCGCGGCGGGCGGCAGGGCTCTCCGCGTGCCTCAGTTTCCCCAGGGGCTGCGGCCGTGGGGGGAGCTCCCGGCGCCTGGCTGGGGGGGGACAGGGATGCTGTTAACTCAAAGAAAAGGGGGGATGCAAAGGGGGGGAGATGTAAGGGGGGGGATGCAAAGGGGGGAGATGCAAAGCAGGGGGTGCAGGGAGGATATGGGGGGGCATTTTTGCACTGTTTTGCAGGGGAGGGATTCAGGGGGCCCGCGGGGACGTCGCAGGGGACGCAAAGGGGGCTGTTAGGGGAGAAATGCAAGGGGATGCAACGGGGGGGATGCAACGGGGGGGATGCAACAGGGGGATGCAATGAGGGGGAAAGCAAAGGGGGAGGTTGCAATGCGGGGGGGAAGCAAAGGGGGGATGCAAAAGAGGCAGGGATGCAAGGCAGGGGGATGCAAGGGGGGGTAGCGGGGCTGCTCTCCCTGGCCTGGAGCCCAGCCCCTTCGTCGCTGCCCTGGACCGTCAGAGCCATCCGAGGGGCCCCCCCGGCCGCGGCCCCCAGCCCCAGCCCGAAGCCCCCCAGGCGGCAGGGGGTCCCCCAACGCCAGCCCCCCCAGGAGCCGTCCCGGTCCCCGTGCCCGCGCGGGCGGCGGCGGTACCGACCTGGGCGAGCAGCGGCGCGGCGGCCGCAGGGGAGGCCTGCCGGGGCCAGCATCCCTGGCGGGGCCGCCGGCTGCTGCTCACATCACCATGGCTACGGCTGCTCCCCCCGCGCCGGCTCCGGCCTCACCCGCACCGCGCACGCACGCACGGACACCGGCACGCGCGGACACCGGCACCGGAGCCGTACCGGCACGTCGGCACATGCACCGGCGCCCGCAGCCACGCGCCGGCCTGCGGGTGGGCACGGGCACACGTGGGCACGCGCGCGTGTACGGGCGGGCACAGATGTGCACACGTGTGCATGCCTGCGGGCAGGCTCCGGCATGCACACACGCGTGCACAGGCGTGCACAGGCATGCACGACGGCGGCTGGGCTCGGGCACGCACACACGCGTGCATGTATGGACATGCACGCAGGCGCAGATGTGCACACGCACGCACACGTGCACAGAGCAGCCCCCGGGGCTGCAGGCACACGCGTGTCCCCTGCAACGCCTCTTCACGTGCCCCCACGTCTCCGTGTCCGTGCTGCCTCTGCCGGGCTGGGGCCGGGCTCCGCGGGGCGTCACTGCCGCTCGAGGCCCTGGTGCTGCCAGGCAGCGCCCCGGCTCCAGGCTGCCCCGATTTCGGTTCACCAAATCACTTCCCCCCTCAAAACTCCCTCGCGGAGGAATCCCCGGCCCTGCTGGCACTGGCGGGTGCCACTTCTGCTTTGCCATGTGCCCTCCTTCCCCCTCCCGGCCCCCAGCCCCGCCGTGGGGTGCCTGCCGTGGGGTGCCCGGTGTGGGGCACCCACGAGATGCTTCCGCCGAGCACCCGGGGCGGCGCAGAACGAAAGGCGACGTCCCCGCTGCCCCGCGCCCCGACGCGGGGTCTCCCCCGCCGCCGCGTCGCCCACCTGCCTCTGCCCTCCGCAACCGCCCTCCCGCGCGGCCTCTGCCCTGTCCCTTTGCCGGCGGTCGGACTTCCAGCCGAGCCCCGCCAGCGGCAGCGGTGGAGGGGGAGAAATGCAGCTGGGGGCGGGGGGAGCAGGGCAGCGCTGGGCACGGCCGGATCCGGCAGAAAGGGAAGGGCGTCGTGAGGCCGCGGAGCAGGGGGAACTTGCACAACCGAGCCCGGGCACCTGGGAAACGGCGCGGAGCGGACCCAGGCGTCCGGGTGCCCCCGCCGTTCCCACGGGGCTCGGGAGGCCGCCAGCCTTCGCCCGGGCGCCGTAAGGAGCTTGTGCCTCGTGCCTGCCCGCTCCGGGGCCGCCGCGCAGCCGGGGACTTAGCCAAAGCCTGGTGCAAGAAGGCAGAGCCAGACCCCGGCCTCATCCTGCCCCGGGGCGCGGGACCCCGGCGTCCTGCGCTCCCGCCTCCTCCCGCCCCGGCAGCCGCCCCGGCACGGCAGCACCCTGCGGCCGGCTGGACGGGGAGCTGCGGGGTGCGAGCGGGGCTGCAGCGGGCACAAGCTTAACCACCCGCGGGATTAGCGGGCGGCCTGACCTTAATCCCCCGGGGCACGCGGGGGGCTGCCAGGGCCCCCGGCGACCACTCTGCAGTGCCTGGCCCAGAGGCAGCTGCAGCCCCGGCTCTGTCCCCGTTGTGGCATTTGCTCCGGGCCCCCACAGGCTGGTTCTTCCCCCCAACAGGCCAGATTTTCACCAGCAGACGTGTTTGTTTGCACCCCGGCACACCAAAGCTGGCTACCTGCTCCAGCCCGTCTCTGCAGAGGCCTTGGCGCTCGGTGCATGAGTGAGGCCGGGTCACCACGCTGCGCTCCAGGCCTGGTTTTCACCCTCTCCAGCTGCCCGGAGGGAGCTGGCATGGCTCGGGCCCGCGGGGGCTGCAGGGGCAGCGGAAAAACCCGGCCCTGGATCGGTGCTCCGGGCCGGAGCCGCATCACATGCGCTCTTGTGCAAGGCCCCGGCGTGCGCGGCACCGGGCAGCGGGGCAAAGGGCGGGCGGCCGCGGGACGGGCCGGGCCCGGGGGCCCGAAGGGACGTTTCGGGTCGTCTCCTGACATGATTCCGCCTCCCAAACGCGGCCGGGCAGCAGCACGAGGTGCCAGCAGCACCGCTGGCTTTTCCCCCCGTTAACCCGCTATTTTGGGTGCAAAACCGCGACTTTTGGGGGCTGGCGATGCCGGGCCAGCAGCGGGACCTGGACGCCCGCATTCCCGGCTCCGGGTGCAGAGCAAACACCCAGGGGCCGCCTGGTCCCCGCGAGCCGCCCGAATCCGCGGGAGGGACCCCGGAGCCCCCGGCCTCCCCCTGCCCGCGCCGGGCACCCACCTGGCTGTGCCTGCGCCCCGGCCGCCCGCGCGCCGCTGCCTCACATCGCGGTGCCCCAGCGCGCTGCCCGGCAAAGCCGATTACGCGCCGGCTTTAAGGGGCTCCTTCTCCCGGCGTCTCCTCCCGCCTGGCATTAGTGCCGCTCCGGCAGGCGCCCGCGGTGCCGCCTGGCACGGGGCCCCCGGCCCTCCCGCCTGCTCCCGGGATCCTTCCCGGGGGGCAAAGCCATGGGAAACCCCCCCCGAATCGCCCCCTCCCAGCCCAGCATCGCTGCCGGAGCCGGGTGGCTACCGGCCTTGCAAGGACACCGGCCGCCCCGGCTCGCAGCATCCCCCCCCGCCCCGGTCCCGGGCGCAGGGGCGACGCGGGGGACGCCAAGCACGACAGCACACGGGGTGGGGGGGGTCTCGCTGTATTGATTCGGGGGGGGGGATACAGGCGGTAATACAGAAGCGTCAGCGCGGAGCGGCGCGCGGGCTCGCCGGGTCCCCGCCGGCATCGCGGTGGTCCCCGCCGGCGGAGGCGACGCGGCGGAGCGGGAGGCGGCGGGGGGACGTCGACGCCGGGGGGGCTGGTGCAAGCTTCCCCCGAACAGCGGGGAAAAACGAAGCAGGAATCTCTGCCGGCGGCTGGATGGGCCCTCGCCGGGGGGGGCTGCCTGTGCTGGGCCCCCAAAACCCCTTCCCTCGACCCCAAAACGCTCCTTCCTAGCAAACCAGCCCTGTCCTGGACTAAGCGTCCTGCCCCGATCCGAGCTCCCGGGCTCCCGTTGCCGGAGGGGAGCCAGAGCCAACGCAGCCGCGGAAAGGAGAAGCAAAACCGCGGTGGTGGCGGGGGCAGCGGGGGCCGGAGACGCCGCGGGCTCCCGGCTGGTCCCCGGCCGCCGGAGCTGCCCTGCATCTCGCTCCATCCCTCGCGGGCGCGATGCTGCCGGCGGGGCTCGGCGGCACCCTCAGCCTCTCCGACCTTCCTTAAGGCACAACTTGGCTGCTTAAAACACAAAAAAGGGGGGGGAAAGACGTGTCTCTGCCCGGCAATACCCGGAGCGAACTAGCGGCCTCCCCGCCGGCGGCAGCGCGGAGCGGAGCAAGCGCAGGCGGACGGCAGCGCGGCGATGCCCACGCGGCCACGAGCCCCTGCGCCGGCCCTGCAGGGGAAGGGAAAAAACCAACAGAGAACAACACAAAAAAAGAAGGAATTTGGGTCCAAATCCAAAAAAAAAAATAAGGTTGCAAAGGTGCTTTGCTCTCCTTGAGACAACGACCCTCCGGTGCCGCGAGCGCGGCCGGGGCGGCTCCCTGGGTTGTGTCGGCGGGGGCTCAGCCGCTGCCCCGGCACCGCTGACGATGGCTTTGCTTCTCCTAGTCCTATATAAAAAGCTTTGGCAAAAAAGATATCGGCTACAGAGCTATTAAACTACAATCTGCTTCTGCACTGCTGCTCGGTAAACAATTCCTCGGTGTCTTTGGCTGAAGTTTTAAAAAAAGTTTGAAGCTGAAAAGCTTTTTTTGTTTTTTTATAGAAATAGATTTTTTCTTTACAAAAAAAAAAATCAAAGCATCTTTTAGCATTTTTAATATATATATATATATAAAATTCCTGCTATAGAAAACAAAAAAACCCAACCTTGGTTTTTGATTTCTTTTTTTAAGGAAAAAAAAAAATTCTTTTGCTTTGGGAAAAAACTAGCTCGAGACGGCCAGGAAACATGGGAATGGCGCCACGGAGTTACATGATGCTGCAGTTTTGCGGAGCCTGAGCCTGGAAGGGAAGAGAAGAAAAAAAGAAGAAAAATGCAGTGTTACTATCCGCTTGCTCCCGCGGCGGCGGCGGGCAGCGACGTCCGAGCGGGGACCCCGGGGCACCCGCCGCGCTCCCGGCAGCCTCGTGCTCCGCCACCGAGCACCGGGACCGCGTGCAGCCCTGGCTCCCGTCCCGCCTGGCCCGGCGGCACGTCGTGCTCCGGGTCGGGCTGGGTATTTATAGCGCTGAAGTCAGAAATAGGAGAATTAGCGGTAATATATGAGGGTAATAATACGGACGAGAATAGTGCTAATGTGATAGCGAATGCCAAGTGCTGAAATATTCATGTTACCGCCATTAATATCGCTTGGACGTAGTGCATTTGCCGCACCGGCACGATAACGGTGCAGGATGATGGATACCCCGGCACGGGGCTGTCAGCGCTGCCAAGGCGGCAAGGGGAAACCATCCCCGTCCGGTGCCACGAGCCGCGCTCGAGTGGGACGAGCCCGCGGGGATGGGGGGTCCGAGCCGGAGCCGTGGGCTCGGCCGGGAGGGGGGGAAAGGCCAAAGGCAGGACTCGAAGTGCCCGTGTGGCTCCATCCCTCCCCGCCCTGCTGCTGGGAGACGGGGGCTTGCGGGAGCCGCTTCTCCGCCCGGCTGAGCCGATCGTCTCCGCTTGCTCCAGTGCCCCGGCTCATCTCCTTGCAGCGAGGGACGGGAGCTTATAGACCTTATAGACCTTGCGCGTGCCAGCAGATGCCCAGGGCAAGAAGACAAGAAGAGGAAAAGAAGAAGAGACACCTGCAGCGCTGGCTTGTCGAGCAAGGATGACACAAAACCAGGAATAAAAGAGCAAGAAGAGCCTGTACCAGGGTCTGGAAACGGCACTAACCTGCCTGCGGGGGCTGGAGCTCCCCAGGATGTAGGACCTGGTGACCAGGTTGTCCCCCAGGCTGCTGCTGCCGCCGCCGGAGCCGCCGACGCTGCGGTAGCTGCGGGTGACGGTCACGCTGGAGGTGGACGATCCCGAGGACATGGTGCCGATGCCGGGGTTCTGGCCTCCCGACTTCTCGGCCGGCTGGCCGCACGTGCCGCAGACGACCGTGCGCGAGCGCAGGTTGTATTCCCCGGGGTCGCCAGAGCCGCTGCAGCTGGCCTAAACAGGGGAAACACAGACAAAAAGGGCCTTGAGTACCTGCCCGAGCATCTTCTGGCCTGAGCGTCCTGCCCCGAGGACCACGGCAGCACCAGGCGCGACCCAAGCGGCTCTTCCCGCTGCTCTTCAGAGCTTTTATCCGTGCTCATCTTCAGCTAAGAGCATCCTCTTCCTTATTCCCTCTGAAGGGCCCAGCCCGCATCGGCTGACTGCTTCCCGATGGGAAACTCGCTCTTGGAAAGGATTCAGCCCCCTGACAAATGGGCAGCGCTGGCCTGCAGGAGCCTGGCTCCTTCATCCAGGGATAATCAATATCCGTCTTGGCACGGCTCTTCGGATCCAGAGCAATTAGACGGAAAGCTGATCGTGAACCTCGCGTCCAGCTGCCGCTACGCAAAGCCCCCGGGAGCTGCATCTGGCAGATTTTTCAGCAGCATCGAGGCGCACGGTCCTGGAGACGGCACCTCTCCGTGCGCGATTCCTGCAGGCATCTCCCGTGCGGGACACAGATCTCCGGCCCCGGGACGGGCTGGCGGGGGCTCCCGTCGCTGCGGCCAGGGAGGTTTGCTTCGTGCAGGGAGAAGCGGCCACAGCTCCGTTTCTGGCACACCGCCTGCTCTCCGCACGCTGCCGTTCCTGGGCATATTTCAGCTCAGCGAGGGGAGCGATGGGTTGAGTGGAAGGACAAAGTCACCTCTGGATCTGTTCCAGAGACCCGGTGAAGCGGAGAGGTTGGAGCGGCTGCCGTTGGGAAGCATCTTCCATCAGCTTCCCACCATCCTGTCCTCCAGCTCTGGGTGGGCTACTCCGGGTACCAGCTCGGCCTCCCTCGCAGCTCCTCCGTCTCTTCATGCAGCAGGTCAAGGTCCTTCTGGGCTGGAGATGCTTTCAGCCTGCCCCCATCACCAGCAAGGTCTGCAGAGCCCTCTCGACGAGCAGGGATCTTCTCCGGGTGCCGGAGGTCTGCTGGCTTCTTCCACGTGGCTCTTTCCAGAGCACCCTCCCAGGTGCCTTCTCCATCGGGTTTGATTCTGCGCGGTGCTGAGCTGCCTCCCACCCTCACCCAGGCAGTGGAATGGGCCAGAAGCGCCCAGCTGGAGCCTGGACCTCGCACCCCTGTGACCGACCCCCGGGCCCGGGGGGGCCTTCCCAAGCGCGGCACTCACGTGGTGATGGCGGTGGTGGATGCCGACTTCGTCGTCCTCATCATCCTCGTCTTCGTCGTTGATGATCACGGTGCGGACCAGCTTCCGCATGGCCACCTCCTGGAGGGGACGGGGCAGGGGTCAGGGGACCGCGCCGGGCCGTGCCGCCCGGACCCCCCTCCCGTGCCGCGCCGCGGCGGGGCCTCACCTCGCCGTTGGAGTTGATCAGGGCGGTGCGCAGGCTCTCCCCAGAGCCCCAGCTGCTCTGGGACTTCCACACCAGGTCGCTGGGGGGGCTGTGGGTCGCCCCAGCCCCCGAGGCCCAGATCTACGGAGAGAGGCACGGAGAACGGTGATGGTGCAGGACAGACCCCAGGGACGCGGGTCAGGCCCCCGGCAGAGCCACGTGCCAAGGGCCCTGCTGCCCGGCTCCAACCCGAGCCGCCGTATCCCGCGCTCCGCGTCACCTCCGAGCGCTCCCAGGAGCAGCGGCCGGGCTGGGGTCGGGGTCTCGGCTGAGCCGCCCCAGGAGCCCAGCAGGACCCTCGCCCGGCGGTGACTCACCGTGACCATCTGGCCAGCCTTCAGGGTGAACTTGGGGGGGAAGCGGTAGGTGAGGGGGGGGTCGTCTCCATTCTGCCGCTTGATCTGCCAGTTCCCCATTGCCTGGTCCTGCGGGAGGGAAAGCAGCAAGCGTGAGACCCCCCTGCTCCTCCCCAGCTCGTCCCAGTTTGCCTCCCGCCCGCGAGGTGAGGGGGGCTGAATTACACCTCCGGGGATCGCGCAGGCCCTGGGGATCCCCCCCGGAGGTAAAGGCACCTCGTTGGACTTGTTCCTGAGACGGACGAATCTGCCCTCCAAGTCCACCTCCTCCACGCCGACGCGCCCGCTCGTCCGAGCGTGGTGGGAGAAGCTGGTCCGGCTCTCGCTGTCCTCCAGCTTCCTCTTCTTGGAGGAGCCCGGGGTGGAGAAGTGGATCCCATGGCCACGGGATCCTCCCTTTTGGGAAGAGGGGCTGGGAGACAGCCTCAGCCTGGGCAGGGGGAGAAGCAGAGATGGAGCGGGTGAGGACGCGAGGGCTGGGACCCGCGGAGCCCGTGGGGGGACCCGGGCGGTGCCCCCCACTCACCTCTCCTCCTCGCCCTCCAGCAGCTTGCGGTAGGCGTTGATCTCCATGTCGAGGGCCAGCTTGATGTCCAGCAGCTCCTGGTACTCGTCCAGCTGCTGCTGCATGCGCGCCCGCATCTCGGCCATCTCCCGCTCCTTGTCGGAGAGCAGGCGCCGGCTGGTCTCCCGCTCCCTGGCCAGAGCATCCTCCAAGTCGTGCAGCTTCGCCTCCTTGGCGGCCAGCTGGGCGAGGAGGGAGGTGAGGGAGGCTGCTCCGGCCGGGGCCGTCCCGGGAAGGGACCGGCCCGCCGGGAAGCCCCCGGCCCCGGCTCACCTGCTTCTGCAGCTGGCTGAGCTCGCTGGAGAGGCTGTCGATGCGGATGCGGGTCTGCTGCAGCTCCTCGTGAGCGGCGCCCACCATGTTGCTGTTCCTCTCGGCCGACTGCTTGGCGTTCTCCAGCTGCGGGGCAGAGACGGGGCCGTCAGCGTCCCGCTCCTGCGCGTCCCCCGTCCCCGTGCCCACGGTGCAGAGGGGGAAGACGCAGAGCAGAGCCCCAGCGAGGGGCCGCGCGGGAGGAGGAGCGCGGCGCGCGGCTGCCCCTCACCTTAGCACCGTAGGTCTTCTCCAGTTCGTCCTTGTAGAGCTTAATCTGGGCCTCGTGCTGGCTGCGCAGCTCCTGCAGCGCCTCGGACAGCTTGCTCTCGAACTCCCGCTGCCGCCCGTTGTCGATCTCCACCAGCCGGGTCTCGTGGCGGCGCTTGGTCTCCCGCAGCTCCTGGGGGTGGGACAGGGGACACGGCGTCAGCAGGGACGTGGGATGGGGCCGGGGGGCCTCGATGCACCAGGGCGTTAGCCTGAGCTGCTGCACTGCTCCGTGCACGCTTCCCGCGGGCCGGAGAGCGCCCGGCGCGGAGCAAGCACCCCGCGGCACCCCGCAGCCGGCCGCCCGAGCCCGCTCACCTCGCTGTAGATGTTCTTCTGGAACTCGAGCTCCTCCTTGAGCGTCTGCAGCCGGTTCTCGGCGTCCACGCGGCGCAGCATCTCGTCCTGCAGCTGCTTCTTGGCCTCGCTCAGGGCGCTTTCCAGCTGCGGGGAGGCGAGAGGAACCGTCGCTGCTGGCTCCGAGGACGGTCCCCAGGACGGGGCTGTCCGGCTTGGGGAAACCAGGATCCCTCCCTCCCTCCGTCCCACCGAGGGGCTGCCGCAGAGGCCGGGGCCCCCCAAAACGGCGGGGGAGAGGGCCGCCGCGGCTCACCTTGGCCACCTGCGCCCGCAGGTCCCGCACTTCGCTCTCCAGGTTCCTCTTCTCGCCCAGGGCCGTGGAAAGCGCCGCCTCCTTGGAGTTGAGCAGGGCCTCCACGTCCTTGAGGCGCGCCTGGGCCGACAGCAGGTCCCCTTCCTTCTTGGCGTTCCTGCAACGCGGCGGGGACGGCAACCGTGAGCGGCGGGGACGGCGCGCGGCGCCCCGGGCCAAACAGGGGTGCAGCACCGGCGATGCATTTAACCCCAGGACCCCCCCGCCGCGACCCCCCCCATCACGGGCAAAAGAGATGCAAGACGGTTCAGACCCACCCGGCGCATCCCGGCGCATCCCGGCGCATCCCGGCAGCTGGACCCGGCCCAGCCTCGCCGCGTCCCCGCTGCAAACCGGACCCGAGCGCGGGGTGGAAGCGGCGGCAGAGGCTGCGACGCCGGGCGCCATCCGCCTCCCACCCGGGCCCGGCTGCACCCGCTAGAGGTCAGTGCGCACCAGACGCGCGTCCGTCCGGCGCCGCCGCGGATGCCGGGGCCCCGCGGGCAGGATGCGGCCGGCGCTGGGGCAGCGGGGCTGCGGGGGCTGCTCGGCTGCCCCTCCGGACGCGGCCTCCGGCGCCGCTTCGGGTCTCCCGGCCTCCCCGCTCCGCCGCCGCGGTGCCACCGCGCCGCCTCCTGCCTCAGTTTCCCCCGGCCGGGGGGTTTGCGCAGCTTTGCTAAACCCTCCTGCAGCAGGGCAAGGCCGCTCCCGGCCGGCCCCCGGGAATTTTGTCCGGCTCAACCCCACCAAAACGCAACCCGACACTGTTTTGACGGGCCCTATAAAAAGAAGAGGCTCTGCCAGAGCTGGGAGCCGGCCCCGCTTTCGGCAACCCGGCCGCCGGCGCGTGTGTGAGATTTTACCCGTGAGATCATGGGTAAAAATACCGGCGGCAGGAGAGCGGCGGGATCAGGCCACGGGGCGGGATCTGTGCCCGGCCAGGGAATCCCGGCAGCGGGACGGGCCAAGGACACGCTCCGACCGCGGGGCGGCCGAGGCCACGAAGCCACCGTGGGAAGCGGGGACCCCGGGATGAGCCAGCCCCGGGCTCGTGCCCATCCCACATGGATCCTTTTTCTGCTCCTTTTGGCCAAAGACAGATATTCCTGTGTTTCCTTCCGGGTGATAACTCCGTGCCGAGCTGGAGCCTGGCGCTCCGGCACAGCCTGCTCTGCCTCTCGTGCCGGTGACTCACGGCACAAAAATGCCAGCTGCCCCCGGCGCGGTGCCGGGGTTGGATCCCGCCGCCCGGACCGCAGCGGCCGCGAGTCCGGGAGCAGTTTTGGGGGAAGGCGAGGCGCAGGATCCGGCCCCGGGGCACTGAGCGGCCGCCGCGGCGCAAAATCCGCCAGGAGCCGACGCCTCGAGCGAAAACGCGGAGGGAAAACGGGGCCTCCAGACGTTTTATTTTTAGCTTTTCAAAGCAGGAAGGGGGAGAAAAAAAAAAAAGAAAGGAAGAAAATTGCGACGGAGCTGCCAGAAAATCCCAGCGTCGATGGAAAGTTGGACCTGCTCTGACACAGACACAGAACGGAGCCTGCAAAGCCGACACGGCGGCTTCGGAGGATGATACGAGACCGGGATGATATGAGACTGGGATGATACGAGAGCGGGACGATACGAGACCGCTGGGAGGGACCCACTCTGGTCCCCAAGCCCGGCCCAGCTGTGCCAGGTCCTGTCCGCACATCTGGGCACCACAGCTGGAGCGACGATGTGCCAAAGCGGCGGGAGGCGAGCGGCTCCGGGCACGCGCCGACACTCTCCGCGGAGCCAAAGCCCGCGAGACGCCTTTGAGGATCAAACGCTTTCGGCCTCACCTACTGCAAACACGTCACCGGCTGCCCCGGCGGCGGCTCCCGCCCGGCGTGCCGGAGCTCGGCCGCGCTGAGCTTTGCAAGCTGGAAGGGGACCAGCGGGGCGTCTCCCTCCTCCGCGGCCTCCGAACCGCAGCCGCTCCGCCCCAGCGCCGAGCTAACCGGGAGCGCGCAGGCTCCCACGGCCCCTTTTATCACCCTGCTGCTTCGCTCGCAAATCCCCGGCGGCTGCGGTATCTCACCCGGCTGCCAGCGAGCCGCACGCCGCAGCGGCCGCTCCGATGCAACCTGGTCGCGTGCCGGGGGAACGGCTGTGCCGGGGGAACGGCTGTGCCGGGAAAGCCTTCGGAAACGTGCGGGGTGGGAAACTGAGGCGGAGGGAGGCACGGTGCCGAGGTTTGGCACGGATACGTTTGCTGGGGGGCTGGCTCTGGGCATTGCTGGGCATCGCTGGCTCTGCCGGCTGGGCTTTCCCGTGGCCCCGGGCCCCCCCGGGACAAGCGGCTGCGGAGGAAAGGCGGGTGGGGAAACCTCGGCAGCAGGGCAATGGGAATGTGGCAAAGCAGCTTCTCCCAGCTCCTGACTCATCCGTGCCGCCGCGGGGCCTTTGCCAGATCACCAGGATAAACAGCAGCCGGTCTCCTAGCAGAGGAGCCGTAAATAGCCGGCGCGATGTGCAGTGCCGGGAACATCTGCACGGAGCCAGCGCCCTGCTGCGGCACCGAACCCGCGCCGGGCGGCAGCCGGGGGGGCCCGAGGCCGAGGCCCTTCCTTCCCCCCCCGCCCCGGCTGCTTAAAAGCCAGAATCAGGATTTTGGTGAATAAATATACTAAAAAGCCTCCCACACCCAGCGCTGCCTGGGGAGCCCCCGGGTCGCTCCCGGCCCCGCCGGCCGTGCCAGCGCCGGTGACTCATCCCAGCTCGGATGCAAAGTCCAAGCAGCCGCGTTTTCGCCACGGACCCCGGTTTTGGGGTGCCACGGGCCGGACGGGGCTACAAACGCAGCTCGCAAGCCGCGAGCTGAGTCACCGGCGCTCACCGCGTCCTTGGGAGCCGGCGCGGCGGGGGAGGCGGCCGGAGGCCCGCGGTGTGCCGGGGCTCGGGGGCAGCTGCTGCCGCAGCCGCCCTGGCAGGGAGCGACGGGAGAAACCCAGCATGCAAATCCCGGCCTGCAGCTGCGGCCCGGCAGCTGGGAACGCGCTGCCCCCATGCAAATGCCGGCGCTGCGCTGCTTTCTACCCCGTGCACGCGCGTGGCCCGGGGCCGGCGGCCGTCTCCGAGTGCAAAGCCAGGCTCTGCCGGGAAGCAGAGGCTGCAGCGACGGGGCCGGTGCAGCCAGGGAAGGGGCTCCTGGCTGGAGGGAGAAGGTGGGGACAACCCCAGAGAGGGGACAGCAAGCTCAGGGTCTCCCCTGTCCTGCCCAGGGCAGCAGCGGAGACGCAGCTCGCCCCATTTTCCATATATCTGGGTATGCAAAGCTGCCGGCCGCCAAATTTCCCTGGGAAACAAAAGGGGAATTGTGGGATCCAGCTGCCACGGATCTCGCGGGGAACAAAAGGCTCTGCCTTCCCGGCCGGCGGGGCCGATAAGGGCAGGCGAGGTATTTACAGTGCCGCAAGGCCGGCGCCTTGTTTGCGCGCGGCGGAGGGGAGGCAGCACCGCCCGCGCAGGCGGCCGCGGTCGCCCGGACAGGGACGGCCCCGCCAGGACCGAGCGCGTCCCTCGAGCCATCCCAGATCGTCGCCCGGGGCCGGACACCTGCGAGCACCGGGGGTTTCTCCTCTCGCTTCGGCTGCAGCCTGGAGCAGCCCCTGGCACAGCGCCTCGCTGCAAACGTGCCGCGGCGAAGCTTCGGCCTCCCTCGCGCCTGCACGGCACGAGGATGCAGGGATGCCACGGCCCCGGAGCCGGTTGCACCGGAGCAGCAGTGGGTTGCGGAAGCAGCACCGCGTGCCAGCCGGGACACACGTGCCGCGGGTTTGCTTCTCCACCCCGAGAGCCGGGGCTCTGGCTGCGCCCCAGCCTGCAAAAGCAGCCGAAAAAGCAGCAAAAGCAGGGAGCGAACGCGGTCTGCCCAGCCCTCTGCTCCCCGATGGGGCCACGCGCACGCGGGCGGCTGTATCCCCCTCCCTGGCATCGCCTCCTTCCCCCGGACGGGGAAACTGAGGCACGGAGGCTCAAGCTTGCAAGGACCCATGCAGGGCCCCTAATTTCGCCCGGTGCCCCCAGGGACGGCGGGGGCCCTGCCGGGAGGAAGGAAGGGGCAGGCGAGGGCGACTGGCGGCACCGGCCCCCGCGGCGAAGCCCCGCGGCAGCCGCACCCTGCGCCGGCCGAGGACACGCAGCTGAGCGTGAGTCATCGCGGCGCCTCGCACGCTCTCCGCCGCGCCGCATCCGTGGCCCTTCCCGGGCAAGCGCGGCCGGTGCAAAAACGCAAACGCTTTCGGGGAGCCGTCGCATCAAGCGACCGCTCCCGGTTGCACCGTCTCGTTGCACGGACGCGGCACCCGCAGCGCTGCGACCCGGGGAATCGAGCAGGGCGAAGGGCAGCGGTCGGGCCGCGCCGTTGGGGGACTTAGTCCTCGCGTTGTCCTTGCATTCGCCATCGCTTTCCTTTTCAGCACGGAAAGACTGGTTTGCTGCAGGTGACGCCAATTGGGACCCCGGCGGCAGAGCTGGCCCGAGCCCGGCTCGGTTTTGCAGCGTCCACGTGGCTTCGTCCCAGCGCAGCCCCGAACGGCTCCGCCGGGCCCCGGCGTCCAAGCGTTAACGGGATCCTGGCAGCCGCAGCGACATGCGCGAGAGGCTGCAAAACACTTGTGGCGGCGAGTGCCGCGGGGCAGGCCGGGACCCGCCGCGCCGGGAGCCCTGCCGAGGACGGGCGCGCTCCCCGTGCCGATGCTGGCCCTGCCGTCGCTCCCGTTCCACCCCTCGGCTCCCGCGCCGGCGGCCCTCGGTTTGCCGGGGCGGATCCGGGCGCGAGGGAGAGTTTGCAGCAGCGGGATTGCTCTTGTTCCCCCCGGCTCCGCCATGGGAAGGACGCAGGGCCGGCGGGGAAAGCCGGGAAGGACCGAAAGCAACGCCACAGCCATGCAGGAGCGGCCGCGGGCTGCAGAAAGCGTCGGCCTCCGAGCAAGGGGGCTTTTCCCATGGGCTTCTCAAGCCGGCGGCACGCGGGAAGGGCGAACCCCGGCCATCCCGGCCCACCGCCCCGGGGAGCTGGATAGGGGGGAGATGAACCCGCCCCGGCTGCTTCGCGGGGTTTCGGCGGGTCCCCGGGGCGGCAGGCGTGGGCACCGCGGGGTCCTGGCCCAGCCCAGCGCGGCGTCGCCCGCCGCGTTGCACAATCTGCTCTTTGTTTGCTCTCAAAGGGCAGATCCTCCTCCGAGCCAAGCGTTTTCTCCCCGGGAAAGCTTTCCATGAGACCAGAGGCGGGGGGGGGAACCGTCCGCGTGGTTCGGGGTTTCTCCCCACGCAGAACATCCCGGTGCCGCCAGCCCGGGGGGGCCCCGCGGCCGGGATGCTCCCGCGAGCGTCCAGCGAGGTCCCTGCAACCCGCTGCCTCTCCCCGAGGTCACCACGAAACCCTGCGGGGGCAAAACCCACCTGGGAGAACCACGGCCGGCTCCGGCGAGCCGGGATTTGCGGCAGGTTAACGCCAGCCCGCCCCGGCACCGCTGCCAGGCTCGGTCGGGTCCCCTAACGACGCTCCCCCCAACGAGCCCACGGGCGATTTTTCCTCATTAAGGCCGGGAATGAGATCCGGGCCCGGGAGGAAGAGGCGATGCCAAGCCGCCGGCTTAATCGGGTTAGGGGCCGCGATGCAGGAAGCCATCGCTCATCGTGCTAACGAGGGCCTGGTTTCGGAGGGGGCCGAGCCGGGCCCTCGCCGCGCGCCGGCGTCTGCAGGCGACCCCCCCGCCCTGGGCGGCCCCGCGGCGGGCGCAGCTCTGCCGCCCACTGATAACGCCGCGCCGGGGCCGCTGCCGCCCGGGAGATACCCGGAGCCCTTCCGCCGCGGTCGGGGCCGGCGTCGCCCATCGCCCATCGCCTGGGCGAGGCGGCAGGACCGGCTCAGCTGGGAGAGGCGGCAGCGACGCCTCCGCGTCCCGGAGCCCCGGGAGCCGCGCGGGAACCGTCCTGCCGTGACTCAGGGGTGACCCGACACGCGGAAACACCTCGCTGCTCCGAAAAACCGCGGTGCAGCCCCGGCCTCCGAAAACCGCAGCCCGAGAAGCCACCCAGAGCAACCTCCCGGCACGAGCCGGGAAGCCCCCAAATCAAGGTGGTTTGGGGTTTTTTTGGTTTTTTTCCCCCCCGTGGCGCAACCCAGCAGCACCGCGGGAAAAGCCAGAGCCCGGCCGAGCCGGGCGGGTTTTGCAGCGCGGCTCTGGAGAGATCGCGGCCGAGATAGCGGCGGCGGCGGGCGCTGCCCCTCGTCCCGCCGACCCCTGAGCCCGGACCGGGAGCTAAATATAAAACCTCCGCGCGGGTTTGGGAGGCAGCTGCGAACGGCTGCGCAGCCGCCCGCTTCCCGGGAGGCGGATTATTTACGGCGTGTTCCCAGCAAGTTAATTTTAGCCTCGTTAGGGCTCCCGGCAGCGGAGCGAGGGATCCAGAAGAAGAGGGAGCGGACGGAGGAAGACGGGGTGGCCCTGCCGCCACAGACGGCATCCGCGGGGGACCCGGCGTCGCCGGAGCATCGCCGGCCGGGGGACATCGCGGCGCGGGGGGGGCCCCGGCACAGGCAGGGTTAAGGCAAAAAAAAAAAAAGGAAAATAAACCGGAGCAGGTTCTTTAACCACTGCCAAAGGCAGCGGAGGAAAATAGGAGGCGTGGGAGAGATCCGTGGGCAGGACGGAGGCAGCTGGCTGGCACCGCTTCCCGGCCTGCGCCGGAGCGCGGTTAGGAATAGCTCCGGGATGACGAATCCGGAGGGGCCCAGGGCTCGGCCGCGGCGTCCAAGGGCGCCCGGGCGCGAACATGGCGCCGGGGCGGCGAGCGCCGGGAGAAGCCCCCCGTCACCGTCACCGGCGGTCCGGCCCTGGTCGCGTCACGGGTTTCCCCTCTCCCTGCCTCCTCCCGGTCGCTCCTTCCTCCCGCCCGGCTCCGGAGCGCGACGACGGCGCCCGCCCGGGCCCGCGGCCCTTCCCGGCACTCACCGCGCTTTGAGCTCCTTGTGCTCCTCCCGCACCTTGCTCAGCTCCAGCTGCAGCCGCGCTCTCTCCTTGGCCACCGAGTCCAGGGTCTTGCGGGCGTCCGCCAGCTCCGACTCGTAGGCGGCCTTGATGCCCGAGACCTCGCGGCTCACCACCTCCTCGGACTCGGTGATGCGGAGCCGCAGCCCGGCGTTCTCCAGCTCCAGCGAGCGCACCTTGTCGATGTAGACGGCCAGGCGGTCGTTGAGCTCCTGCAGGTCCTCCTTCTCCTGCAGCCGGGTGATGCGGGTGGGCGACAGCGGGGTGCCCGCCGCCCCGCTGCGGGTGCTCCTCTTCTGCGACGGCGTCGCCATGGGGCCCGGCGTCGAGGGCTGGCGGCTCGCGCTCACGGCACGGCGATGTCCCGCGCCACCCGCCCAGCCGTCTCGGCAGCTCCCGGCTGCCTGCGCGGCTTGCTTATATGCCAGCTGGGCTGCGCGCTGCGAGGCGGAGCCGGGGAGGAGGAGGAGGAGGGTGGAGTTGTGCGGCGGCGGGGAGGAGGCAGCCCGCTTGCGTCAAGCGAGGCCCTTCCTCGGGAAAGCATCCCCGGGCGACGCGGCCTGGAGAGCGGCCCCCCCCCCCACCGGGATGCTGCTCCCCCTCGGGGCGGCGGCACCCCAAATGATGGGTATCAGCCCCCCCCCCGCCCGCAGGTCACCCCAAATGCGGGTCCGGGGCACCCCACACCACCGGGGCACCCCAAGACCTCCGAAGACGGGGCTCGGTGCTCCGCCAGTTTCCCCAGCACCTCCAGTCCCAGCAGAGCTTTGCCCAGTCCTCCCAGTTCCTGCAATCCTCAGCACTAGCTGCACCCAGTTGCCCCAGCACCAGCTGTGCCAAGTTTCCCAGTTCCCTTTGCCCCCTGAGCCAGCTGTGCCCAGTTCCCCCAATTTCCAGCATCAGCTGTGCCCAGTTCCCCCTGTCCTCCCAGTTCCCAATCCCAGCCATTCCCTTGATTACCAGTGCCAGCTATTCCCAGTTCCCTCTGTCCTCCCAGTTCCCAATCCCAGCCATTCCCTTGATTACCAGTGCCAGCTATTCCCAGTTCCCCCTGTCCTCCCAGTTCCCAATCCCAGCCATTCCCCACTCCCTTGATTCCCAGTGCCAGCTATTCCCAGTTCCCCCAGGTCTCCCAGTTCCTAATCCCAGCCATTCCCCACTCCCTCAACTCCCAGTGCCAGCTATTCCCAGTTCCCCCTGTCCTCCCAGTTCCCAATCCCAGCCATTCCCCATTCCCTCGATTCCCAGTTTCCCCAGTTCTCCCAGTTCCCAGTACCAGCTGTTCCCCAATTCCCCGATTCCCGGTGCCCACCACTCCCAGCTCCCCCAGTTCCAGCCGTTCCCCCCATTCCCCCGTTCCTGGTGCTGGTTATTCCCAGCCCCGCCGTTCCCGGCCGGGCCCTGCAGCCAAGGGGACGAATCTCGCCCCAGGAACGAGGGGCTGCGAGCGGGGCCAAGGCGGCTGCCCGGCTCCCTGCAAAGCCGCGGGCCGGCCGGTGCAACGCTCCTCCGGCACGAGACCCGTCCGGCATGGCACGGCACGGGATCGGCGGCACGGTCCAGAGGTTGCTTCCATCCCAGGCTCAGCCTGGGCTCAGCCCGTGCTGCTTGCGTTGCAATCAAGCTAAATTCCTCTCCGACTAATTGCAGGGAAGCAAAGCCCCGGCAGGCCGGGAATGACTCACGCAGCAACGGGAGCAACACACACAAACAGCCGCGCGTGCACCCGCGCGCACCCGGCTGCCGCGCTCCCCGCAAATGATTAATCCCCGCTCCTTCCACGGCAGGGATGAGTCACGGCGCCGGCCGGGGCGGCGGGGGGAGCGCGGGCCCCCAGCGAGAGGCCAGGGTCCAACTTTCAAAACCCAACGGCCCCGGTGCAAAGGAGCCGCCCGGACTCGCGCTCTGCCTCCTCCCGCCTCCCGCTGCTCCGGCTGCTCCGGCTGCTCCCGCTTCCCGGCGCGCGGCCCGGAGGCGGGGGCTGGCCGCCGGCACCGCGCGCGCTGCCAAGCCGCGGGGCACTGTGGGACGCAAACGGCCTCCGCCGCGCCGCCGCTTTGTTTTGTTTTAAAAAAAAAAAAGCCCCAAAGCCACCCCGGGGCGGGAGAAAAGCGCTCGGCACCCCCCGCTCCCGGGCGGTGCCTGTCGGGGCCCGGAGCACCCCGGGACGAGGACGGCGGGTGGAACAGCCTCGCCTCGGTGGGGAAACTGAGGCAGGGAGGGACTGGCTTGAGCGAGAGCTGCAAATCGCAGCCGAGGGTCAGGGCACAGCCCGCTCCTCCCTGCACCCCCGGAGCTCCCCGCCATCCCGTGCACCGCCGCGGGGGGATCTCCCCCGGACTGGGGGCAGCCGGACCGAAATCCGGCATCCGAGGGGAGTCGGGCGGTGGGAAAAAAGTCCTTTGCACCCCGTGCAGAAGAGCCGCTCCGGGGCGATGCTCCCCGCGGTGCCCGTGGCGATGCCGGCGGTGATGCCCACGGCGATGCCCTGGCCCCGGGCAGGAGGACGCAGCCCCGGCACACGCGGGGGGGACACGGAGGGGCCCCGGGAGGCCCCGAACGGCCGCCGGGCCCGGGCGGTCCGCAGACAGCGTTTGCCGTTTGGGCAAGGCAGGAAGGGTTTAATGGGAACCAGATGAGCCCGGCGCGTCGCGGGCGAGCGGGAGGCCGGGCTCTGCTCCGCGCCGCCCTCCGCCGCCAGCCCCGCGGGTTCCCGCGGTTTCCACCCGCCGGGCCGGGCTCCGGCGTGACTGGAGGCAGAAAGCAGCCGCATCGCTGGAATCGCAACCCCCTTCCAGCCTCCCGAGCTCCTTGGCCTGCAAAGAGCCCGGAAACGCCGGGCGCCTGCGAGCGCCGCGGTGCAAACGCGCATGTGCCCACGTGGCCGGCGACGCGGTGCAGCTGCTCCGGCCGGGGGCCGTGGCGGGGGAGCGCGGCCGGGACAGGCGCTGCCGGGGATGAGCCCCGCGGCAGCCCCCTTTTCAGCCCCAACTTTCTCCGTCTTCCTCTAGTTGTGCTTTTTTCCAGGAATCCAGGGCTTCACGTCCCAGGCTTTGCGCGGCCGGGGATCGTCGCCCGCTTTCGCAGGCCCGGAGCAAGGCGGGACGGAGCCACCGCGATGCCGCGGAGATGCCTCCCGGCTCTCCCGGCTCCCCTCGCTGCCGGCCCCAGCGCGGGGGCGGTTCTCCCGCTATTCCCTTCCCCAAGCCGACACACCCTGTCTCCAGAGGGGGATTTTCCCTTCCCGGCCCTCCCTGCCAGCCAGCAGGACCGAAGCCGCACCGTTAACCCTGCCTCCCCCAGTGCCCTGCTGCTGCCGGGGGACATCCCGGCCCCCGCGGCTGTTCCCATCTGATCCCGGAGAGCCGGTGGGTCAGGCAAAGGCGACAGGGCCTGAAACAGCGTCATCCCCCGCACAGACACCGGTGACACAGTGGCAGTGCCATCCCTGGCTCTCCCGGTGCCGCATCCCGACCTGCCCCATCACCCCAGCTCCGAGCTGGTCCGCGGGGTCGGCGGCTCCCGCTTCTTCCCACCAACTATCCACACACGTAAGGGGGTTTGTGTGTGTGCACGGAGGAGTTTTAATTAGCTAATAATCTTTAATAGGGTTTAATTGCCTCGTTATAAAAGGTAATTACAGCCATACATCAATTAGAGCTGTAAAATTAATAGATTTACCAGTTGTATTTATGGAGAGAGCTGAAACTTGCAGCAGGCAGCGGCCGGGGCAGCGCCGAGGATGCGCCGAAGCCGGCGGGGACGGGAGCAGCGACGGGAGATGCGGAGCCGCCCGGGGCGGAAAAGTTTCCAAGCGCAAAACCCCGAGCAACCCCGTTTTCCCCTCCCCGCAGCGGGTTGGGGTCACGCTTGCATTTTAATGGCCGTGTTTTCCTCTCCGGCCGCCCCGAGCCGGGAGCTCAGCGTGCGCAGGGGAAGGGAACACAATGAGCTGGCGGCAGCCCAGGCCGATGCAGGGCACAGGACGGAGGTGCCGCACGTGTGCCAGCCCGCGACGTGCCCTGCCGAGTGCCGGCTTGGACCGCCACCGTCCCCCCGGCCCCCTTGCCGGAGCCGCTGGTGCCCCGGCTCCGGGGCTGCAAGGAGTTAAAATCCCTTGGCGCTCCCTCGCCCGGACACCTGGGGCAAATTAGGGGAAGCTTGGGGCTGCTCCGAATTAAAGGTTTCTTCCCACGCGGCACGCAGCTCCGGCGGCAAGGCAGAGCTGGCGGGAGCAGAGGCTTTGCAGGAAAAGAAGAGCTGCTAGTCTCCATTTTGCTGCTCCGATGGTGTAAAAAGGTCTAAAACCCCCATGTTTCTCACGCTACGCGCACCCAGGCAGCCCGCGGCGATGGATGGAAGGATGCTGCAGGGATGCAGCCCGGTTTCCCTCCCGTGCGCGCAAAATGCCGGCGCCTCGGGGCCGCGGCCGGCCTCCGGCGAGCGCCGCGGTCAGGATGGGAGCTGCCAGCCCTCGTCCCGGGCCGGAGAAATCCCCGGCTGAGTCACCAGGGCGGCAGCTTATCGGCTTCCTCGCAGGGCAACGGAGGTGCCGAAGGGGATGTTTGCGCAGGATGGAGCTGGAGGAGGTCCAGGCCCTCGGCGGGGCTCGGCCCCCCCCAGCACCGTGCCAGGATGCGTGAAGGCCTGCAGGAAACACGGGTCGAAGCCGTCCCGGCTCCCGGGCTCCCCGGCATCCCTGCTGCACTGGGAACCTCCCGGGGGATCCTCCCCGGCTCCCGCTCGGCCTCGAGCGCGGCCGACGCGCCGGGTCGACGGCGCTCCCGGAGCCTCTCCCTTCGTGCCGGGGAAGCGCGGGGCGGACGGCTGCGGGTGGAAATGCAACAGGCGACGGGGCCGTTTCTGCCGGGCACCAGCAACGTCTCCGTCACTCAGGGCTTTAGGATCCCGCGAGACGAGTATCCCTGGGGATAGTTTCAGGACGAACTAATCCGGTCGCTAAAGAGACCTCGCCAGGGTTTTTTCCAGCCCGTTTTCTCTCCTAGGTTTGTATTTCGCCCATGCACACAGCCTGCACCTTGGCACCTTTGCTCCCGCTCGGCTTTTATCCGGGGCTGGGCAGGGCCGGGCCGCGCGGCTCCGCTGCCTTGGCCAGGTGCCACCATCTCGCAGCCGGGAACGGCTCCCGCCGTCGCTTCTTGGCGGCTCCCCGGAGCAGCCGGGCAAGGGGACGCGTCTCCGGATGCCGGCACGCTCGGCCCCACCGGTTCGGAGCTGCCCGGGGCGGATGCGGCCTCGGGGCGGAGGCCACCGCTCCTAAAAACGCCCCGCATCCCTTTTTGGAGCCTGTCTGTCCTTGGGACCGTGCAGCGGCGAGCTGCCCGGTTTGATTGCACGCTGCACGGAAAGGCCATTCCCAGCTCTGGGAATCACCGGGATACGGCAACCTCGGCCCTTCCCTCCTCTCGCGCACGTGGGCGATCCTCGCCGCGGTGGAGGCGAACCCCGAGTGCGGCGGAGCAAACCTTAAACGCTCGGAAAGCAGAAAGGGAAAAACGTGTCGTGACGTGTCTCCCGGCCCCGGGGCCTGACTCACGCTGCCGGGCGCTCGGCGGGGAGGCGGCGCGGGGGGGCCGGGCGCAGGGCATCCCTGCGCGGCTGCCCCCCGCCCTCGCTGCTCCGCACCCCTCTGCGTTTCCTGGAGACCGACCGGGCTGCGGGCTGGCTGCCTTTTACACTCAGCGCGCTGCAAAAAGGGACTAAAAATAGCGCCGAAGGGAAGTGCCGGGATAGTCCCGCGGACCGAGGGAGGGAAAGGAGAGGGCTCCTTGCAGGAACGCCCGCACGAAGCGCTGCAGAGCCGCGGGGAGGGCACCCTGTTATCACCTGGGTTGCTCCAAAAAACCCGCTCGCCCAGCCCTGGCAGAGGCAGAGCAGCCCCAAGGCTGCTCCAGCCATGGAAAAGCCTCTCTCCGGGTGCAGCCGGAGCCCTCGGCTTGCTGCCACTCCGAGCTGATCCCACAGCATCTCCAGCGACGTGGGCGGAAGAGCACCGGGAGCTGGAACCGAGCGGATCAGCATCAAAGCAAAACTGTGATGCAAAAGTGCCGCGTCCCAGTTTTGTCCCGAGCCGCCGCCGGGGCCGTCCCCATGCCGCGGACGCTGAGCTCGGCGCCGGGCTGTTTGTTTGCCCGTTGCTAAGTCCCCGCGGCCGCGGTCGCCGTTCGCAGCCCCGCGGCTGGGTCGCCGTTTCGAACTCGCCGAGGCGGTTTGGGGCGGCGGGTGCCAGGGAAATCCCTGCCTTTGATGCCGGCTAATTGCAGGGCTGAAACCGCAGGGCTGAGCCGCACGGGCGGGACGGGGCCTGCTGGGAGCGCAACCAAAGAGGTGCTGGTGGGAGATTTGGGATTTTCCTTTTCTCCAGGCTGGCACCAGGGCAGAGGTTCGTAACAGCCTGGCCGGCGCCGGCAGAGCCCCGCGTTGCTGCACAGAGCCGCGAGGATGGAGGCGGAAGGGACCGACACCGGCTGTGGCTGCAGAGCGTCTCCCCCCCCCGGCTTGTCCCAGAGGAGCGTGGATGCGCACGTGAAGCCCCGGAGCGGCCGGAGGACAGACTGGGATGGGGCTGACCCACGGACCCTGCCAGGAAACACCCTCCCCTCGGAGAGCGAAGCCAGGAGAGCAGGAGCGGGCCCCGGCGAAATCACCCTTGGCACAAGCCCTGCAAACACGAGGGAGGGCGAAGCCCGGTTCCTCCAGCCCAGCGGCCTCTGCAGCCCCGTCCCGGGCAGCTGCTCCAACGTCTGCCCTCACCAGCAGCGTGCAAGAACCAGCCAAGCCCCGTGCTGCGGGAAGCAGGCTGGAAGCGCCCAGCCGGACCCCGTGCCGGTGCTGTCCCCGAGCCACCCGCACCGCGAAAGGGGGATCTCCTGGCCAGGACAGGGCGAGCTGCTGCGGGGCTCCAGGGTGGCTCTCAGCCGTCCGTCCGCACCGGATCGTCCTCCCGTCCCCGGGCGGGAGGCGAGTTTGCCCTTTCGGTCGCTTCCACATTCACCACTTCCTCGTCGCCCTGCTCCGCCGGGCGCTGCACAACGCCCCGAGCCCGGACGCCACGGGGCTCCCAAGCCTCGTCCTCCACGCCGGCCTCCGAGACGCCCCACGGCGGGTCCGCGCCACCCGGGCACCCCGTGAAACCGCCCTTCGCCGAGCCCCGGTGCCGGGGAGCCCAGCGCCCGCAGCGCACAGCCTCCGCTTGCTTTCGAACCAGTCCGCGACCGGTCCGTGCCTCAGTTTCTCCACTGGCCAAACTGGGGCACGCACCTTCTCCCAGCTTTTTCCCACCCTAGCTGTTAGCCAGGGAGTTTCTCCGGGTGGAGACGGTCCTGTTAAGCGCAGCCCGGCCCCCGCAAGGCCGGGCCTTGCTCACGCCCGCAGACGCCGGAAACCGCCGTAATACAAAGAAAGCCATGTATTATTAACGATTACACAGCATAATCCGCACCACATGCTCTGCACGGTCCCCAGCTCCGTCAAGCGAGCGCCGACGCACGGGATACGGCCGGTCCCGTGATTTTCCAGGCGCGTGGCCGGGCCCGTCGCGCTTCCCTCGCCGAGTCGCGGCGGGAGGCAGCCCGGGATGCTGCCCCGGGGGCTGTAGGGCGATGCCGTGGGGGCCAAGACCTGCTGGAGCCGAGCCCAGCAAAACCTGCTCTCTCCATCCGCTTTCTGAAGTCCGGGGGATGCTGCGGCCACGGCGGAGCCGGCAGAGCCTGGGAAGAGCCATCGGCGGCGGCGGGAGCTTCCCGGCCGGCCGGAGGCACCGCTCCGCCAGCCCCGCGCCTCCGGTCGCCCGCACAAGCGCGAACGGCAGCACCATCTCGTGTCCGCCGCGCGCAGTACAGACCAGGCGAGTCCAGTCCTGGGACAAAACCCTCACCCAGCCACGGCGAATCCCGACGGAGCCGAAAATCCTCCCTGAGAAATCCCCAGGCCAAAGGGAGCCCCGCGGCCGTGGGAAGCCCCACGCCGCCCGGCCCCGCAGCCCCGCGCGGCTGCAACGCACGTGCCCCCCGAGCACGGGCACGGCTGCGTTTTTACGGGCACAGAGCCAGCGCTGGAAACTGCTTCTCGTTAGCACGGCGGAGCCTCGTAATGAACGGTGCCGCGCTCCCCGAACGGGCCGCGGGCTGGCGGCGGGACGGGGGGTGCGACGGGGACGGGGAGCGGGGAGGCGACGTGCCCCCGGTCCCCTCTCCCGGGCAGCCGTGTGCTCCCATCATTTCTCCCTCCAGGCCGTCTGGGGAGGAGAGGGGGGGAGAAGGCTCCCGGACAGTGGATAGTCCCGGAGCTGCCAGCAGAGCTGCGGGGTGAAAGCGGGGATCAGAAACCCGCGGAGCGAGCGGAGTGGTGGGTTTCCACCAGCTCCGTGCCGCCAAAACAGGGAGGGAGATGAACGCAGCGCCCTGTGCAGGTAAAAGACTCAGGACCTGGTAATGTTGGATCGGGAAAATGCATGGATGCAATAACCGCTTCTGCATTTCCCCCCCGTCGCAGCCTGATCCTCAGTCCTTCCTCCCTCCCGGCCCAGCTGCGCAGCCCCGGCATCTTCCCCCGCGCACAAAACGCTCCTCTGCTCCTGCCGGCACATCCCCGGCGCCGGGATCTCGTTGCTCCCGAGGCAGGGAGCCAAGAGATCCGGACGGGAACGGCGAGCGGGCCGACAGCCGGGCTGAGCTGCAGGTGTGGGGCGGCCGCCGCGCGGGGAGGCGGCGGGGGCAGAGCCAAGGCTTCTCCGGTTTCCAGGAACGAGGCCTCGGGGGAGGCCGGCCGGCCCCGGCACCAACTGGCAGACGCGGCGCGCGCCGCGGAGCAGCCCCCGTGCCCTGCTCCCCGAGCCCGCCGGTGCCCGGCCCCGCGCCGCAGCCAGCCCCCCAGCAGCCTCCCCGCCGGCGCCCGGCTGCCCGGCCCGGCCTGGACCGCGCGCGTCGGGATGCTGCAAAGCGCCGGCGTTATTCCCGGCGTCCCCGGGAATCGTGCATGGGAGCCTCTCGCGGCCCCCGAAGCAGCGCCGTGGCCCCAGGAGCCCGGCTGCTTGCGCAGGATCCGGCCCTTGGCAGGCTCGGCTGCGATCCCGAGCCCCCCTGCTTCGCTATTAAATCAAATCCATCTGGCCTCGGCCACGGCGCTTGTTATTCGAGATCCCTCTCGGAGCAGAGCTGGGATTAGCTGCTGGGCACGAGGGGGGGGATTCTACCCCCCCCCCCCGGCCCCTCCTGCCTCTCTCCTTTGTGTTCTCCGCTCCTGGAGGAGCAGGGGGGGGCGGGGGCTCCGAGGCCGCTTTCCTGCCGCGCGGGCGTCCCCGTGGGACCATGGTGCCACCGTGCTCCCGGCGGGGCCCGTCTAGACCTAATTGCCTGCACCTGACTTCTCCCGGCACGAGGCAGCCCGGGCCCCCGCCGCGGCCCTGGGGGGGCTGCCGTGCCGGCTGCCGGCCCCCCCAAACCCGCCCTTCCCATCTCCGAGCCCCGGAGCCGGAGCACCGCAGGGAGCAGCTTTCCCCGGGCTGAGGCCGCCCCCGGCCTCGAGCTCCGCGAAGGCGACGGATTTCCGCCGCTCCGACGACGCGAAAAGCAGCGGGGAGATGTAATTGCTGCTGCGGCGCCGGCTCGACGCCGGGCACCGGGCACCGGGCAGGCGCGGGCTCCCCGGGGCCACCGCGGCGCCAGGCAGACGCCCGGCCACGGCGCGACGGCTCAGCCGGCAGCGACGGGCGACAGCTCAGCCCGGCCCCACGGGGACCCTCGAGGGGGGCAGACGGGAGCTGCGGGTCCCCCCGGCGTCCCCAGCACCGGGCCCCATGCATGGGCTGCCGGCAAAGGCGCCGATTTTCGGCGTTATCGCTGGGCAGCGGCTCTCTCTCAGCGATGCTTTTGCCGCCTGCATCTCGTGTACCGCCAGCTCCTCTCTGCTTAGCAGAGCAGGGTGCTCACGGCCTCGGCACGCCGTTCCCGGCACAAGCCAGTGGAGCTTGGCACGAGCAGGGCTGCAAGAGGCAGGGACTATAACCGGATTCGGTGTTTGCATCCCATCTGCACTGTCCGCAGGGAGCAGGACGCCGGGGCTCTCCCGGCCTCAGCAAGCGGGTGATGCACAACGCGGCCTTCCCGATGCCGCTGCCAGGAGCCGCCGCCGTCCCCGCGCTCTGCCCGCGCCGCACGCTTACCTGCAGCGAAGCTCACACCGCCGTCCAGGCACGGGCAGCGGGCATCCGAGCAGCTGTCGCCCGGCCCCTTCCCGCGGCCGGCGGCCCCTCCGCCTCTGGGAGCCGTCGCGGGATCCTCGGCGCCCGCTCCGCGCGCGGGAGCAGCCTGCCGCACCGCCGACCTCCTCGCCGCCGGGGCATTGGGCGTCCCGGAGTCAGGGGAACGCCGGATCCTCCGGGTTGCTGAGTGGCTTCCAGGTCCTGTTGCAGCTGACTGGAAAATACAAAAGGAGACAAGGCACTTTTGCAGAAAGCCCCGGAGTCCGGGGCGCTCGGCGGTGCAATAATTAACAGCGGGCGCTTTCCCTCCCGGGTCGCACACACGTGCACGAGTGTCGCTGCACTGCGGCTCTTCCCTTAGAGGGTCCTCAGCGTTCAGCAGCAAATCCCGCATCCGACGGGAGCGTCCCGCTGGCGCGAGGGACCCTGCGGGGACGGCGAGGGTGCTGCCACCCTCCCGGCACTCTCCGGCCCCCTCGCCGCGCGGGCTGCCGAAAAGCAGCGCGCATCTCCCCGTTGCTACGGAAACGCTTCTTTTAAAGCAAATGAATAATAATAATTAACACGATATATTAAATAATAGTAATAAAGGCATGAGTAATGACTTGTAATTGGTAAAGCACCGCTAATAACACGCGTGCTCGCTGCGCGCTCTGCTCCGGGCGCGGGAGCCGGGGGCAGGATCTGCCACCCGAGGGGGGTCCCGGGCAGGGCGAGTGCCCTCTGCGCTCCGCACCGCAAAGGCAGCAGCTTAGCGGGATTCAGCGAGGGATCAGACATTTATCTGGATAATGAGGATGTCTAGACTGATAAGAAGGAGGGTTAAATTGGCTCAGGGCCTGATCCTGCTCCGTCCGCGGAGCCCGGCGTGCTCCGGCGTGCTCCGTTCTGCTTGGGCAAAGCCAAGCGGGATCGGGGCCGGGTCCAATCCTGCTCCCTTGCAGGGAGAGCAGATAAATGCAGGGACCCCAGAGCGTCGCCCGGGTGTTCGTGCCGAGAGCCGCTTTGCCGGCTGCAGCCACCGACGAGGTCTTGTTTTCGCTGCAGGAGCGAGGACCAGATCCGATGGAGCGGGCGGATCCGGGAGGGCAGCGCGGCAGGAAAATCTGGCCCTGATTTAGGTGCCAGCATGGGAGCGGAGCTGCTGGGAAAGGCAGGGCCGTGCCACCAGCACTGAGCCCCTGGAAAGGCATCGTCCGTCCCTGCGTTTGCACGAGCAACCCCAAAACATCCCCAAAAAGCTGCAAAACACGTGCTGGCAGGGCTCGTCTCCGGAGCCAGAAGAGCTCCGGCTTGCGGCGGAGCAACTGCAGCTTCCTCGGAAAGGAGGCATCACCTGGAGGGAAGTGACTTTCCTCCGCCGTGGCACGAAGCGCAGCGTCGTGGAGCGTCAGGAGGGAGGATAGGAGGGGAAGAAGGGGAAGATGAGCACAAAAACAGAGGGATACTGCTCATCCAGGAGTCGGGAAAAATGAGGAGCTGGGCGATGCCGGACTGTGCCATGGAGGAACCGTGTGACTTTGGACAAATTGCTTAGAGAGACGTCACGGAGAGCAGGACCACGTGTGCTGCCACTGCCAGAGACGTATAAACTGCTTTGGTTACAGGTAAACACCGAGATTAAGGGGGAAAATTTCTCTTCTGCATCCCTGTAACTTTGCAGGTTTGAGAGCGCTTTGCGGGATCATCCGTGTCGCCGCTTTCCTGCACGGCCGGTGGGGGTGAGACACCGATCTTTCACTCCGCGCAAGGACACCCAAATCCACGCTTCTGAGCCCTTTGTTGGCCTTGCTTTGCCAAACAGATGCCTGCAGCCAGCCCCACCGCCCACGCTGCCGAGAGGCGACGGCGACGGCGGTGGGAGACAGGAACGTCCCGCGGACGGGGCTGCCGCGTTTCCGTGCGAGATTTCCTGGACAGAAATACGTGCACACACGCCGCACAGCTTGAGAGCGGCCATGCGGTGAGTCCAACACATCCTGGACACGTCGGATTTACCGGGCACCCGCTGACCATCTGCACGGCACGTGGCCTCGGGTCGGACACGTCCAGGCAGCGTCCGACCGACGCGGCTGCACCACGCGGCGATGGGCACACGTGCGCCAGATCCGCCCGTCGGCACCGCGGCAGAGGACGGGGCGATGCCCAAAGAGCCGACGTGCAGTTCCTGCAGGATTCCTCGGCCGATGCACGTTCAGAAATGCCAGAAAAATGGCCAAAGCCCTCACCTCCCACCAGACAAAATTCCTGGGAGTTGGAAGAGGACATGCCCAAGGAAACACATGGTGATCCTGGCTTGCTGTAAATTGGAAACAGGAATTATCTGTGCGCAGAAGAAGGGATTCCAATGGCAGGAGAAGAGATTCCTTGGAAAACACGGTTATAAAGCCACACGTGTGAGCAGCGGGAATCGCGGTGTATGTAGCCCTGGAACTGAACCCCACTTCAGATCCCAGGTCTGAAATCATCTAGATTTCAAGGCGATGGATTTTCTTCAAGTGTGTGACAGTTTTTCCATAACACCGCGGGTCCAGAAGTCCCAAATCTCCACCCTTACAGTCACGGTCAAGCCTGCAAAATGCTTCGCACCCCGCAGCCCCACCGCCGGACTGTCCCGGCAGCTGAGCGCTCCATCTGCAGCCAATCTGCCGAGCGCTTAGCAAAACTGGGGGGCTCTTCAATCTGGTCTCTTGGGCCTGATCCCACGGACGTGGGCTCCACAAAACCAACCGGCTGCAAGGAGCTTTGGAGCAAAGCTCTGCGGTAATTTACTTATCTCATAGAGGAGCTTAATTAACAAATGTTTGCAAAGCACTTTAGGTTCCCCGCATGGAGAGCGAGAAACCTCTCGCTATCGGTCCCGTCTCCAAAGCAAAGAGGTTTAAAATCAATACGCAGCAAGTGAATTGCAGGGACCGCCGCGGCCACGGCCGGGGCCGTGATGCCTCTGCGCGGGGCAGACCGGTTCCTAAACCCCGACCGCCTCGTGCCGCCGCGGAAGGGCTGCACCGAGCTGCCGGTGGAGGCTGCGGGGTCGCAGTGCCCAGGACCCCGGACGGTGCACGGGCTCCGTCACGGCTTACCGGCGTTCGGGACGCTCCCGCTGCACGTGCGGCTGCGAGACGGTGTGCCGGGGCTCTCGCCAGCGAACGTCCCGTGCAGCCGGCCCGGAGCGGCGCGGGAGAACGGTGCTGTCGCAGCAAGGCCGCCCCGGCTCTCATTCCACATTGGGATGGCGATGAAAATGAAGAAAAGCCTATAAAAAGGGGACAGTGTGGTCACGGGAGGCGTTTTAGCCTCTTTGCTGCCCGTACTGCCCTTGGCTCTCCTGCAGCAGTCTGCGGGACGGCGCGTTGGGATGGCAGCCCAGCTTGAAAGCTTTTCCAGCAGCGTCTTTCAGACGCATCTTTCCCCCAGACTCAGGTACTTTTCGAGGGGAAGAGGGATTGAGCAGCGGGCAGCGCAAAACTTTGATTTGTACCGATGACACAAATTAAGTGAGAAAGTTTCTTTCCCGTGCTCGCTCCTGATGATGAACAAAAGCCGCTCTTTCGCCTGGTGACAGTCTCCTGGCACCACCTCAGTCAACGCCAGCTTTATTCCAGCCTTCGACGGGGCTTTCTGCGCCAGGCAGCGGTGCCCGGGCTCCGCTCCGACGGCTCTGGCATCGGCAGCAGTTTCTCCCTTTTCTTGGATTGCGCTGCAACCTCCTGCCCAGGAAAGGGGCGAGCAGCACGTGACGCCGCTACGCGATCCCAGCCCCTCCGGCTTAGCGCAGCCTTCCGTCCTCCCTGGTTTTAATTAATGCTTTTTTTTTTTTTTTTCCTGGATAGTAATTCAGGGATGTGGATTTTAAAGCATTTGGAAATAGCAGAAAAACGGCACTCCGGCCAAAGCTTCCGGCAGGGAAGTTCGCGGAGTGGATGCAACCGTGCACAGTCTGCACCCGCGGAAAAGCACCCGGCTTACAGGCCAGCAGCACTACCTGCGACCAAAAATAAGCTTTCTGCTCCCACACCCAGGGCGCTGCAAACACCCAAGCCTCTGACAGCCCCGTGGTACGAGCCTCAGCGACCCATTCCAGCTCATCAAGTCGGTTCAAGCCACCTGGCAGTGCTAACTTTAACCTGAATTGCTATCGAAATACAGCTTCCCCAGAGGGCAGCGATGCCAGACGGTAGGTAAGATCATTCCCAAGCAGTTGATATCACTGTGAGGAGGATCAAAGTCTTGGTTGGGGCCCAGCTACGCCCCCAAAATATTGTATGAACTGGAAAACACTGCTATCAGGGACCCATCAGAATTAGTCATGGCCCGTGTTGCCAATTCCTGCAATTTTTCTTTGAGCATTCATGTTTGCCTGAAATTCCCAGCTCCATGAGTCATGTGAATATGTGAGAATATGAATTTGCATTTTTTAAAGTAAGTTTCTTAGACCTCGTGGCAGGGGAGAAAAGTGAGGTGATGTAACGCAAGCGCAATCCGAAAGCCCCAGGAGGAGGCAACTGAGAACCCCCCATGCGCTATTGCCGTAGAGTCACACAACTTTTTTAGCTAGTTTTGTCATTTCGGGGCCTGACGCGTGCTGCTTGGAGGCCTGGAGCCGGAGCTCTGCAGTCCTGTCTTTTTTTTCCCTTTCCCTTTACAATTTCGAGGGACACTTCTTTTCCGAGAGCTACAGGACGAAACTTAAAATGGAGGTTGGAAGCAAAATTACGGCCCTAAAACAACATGATACCTAGAAACAAGCCGTCGCCATCGGCTGCATCAGCGGGCCCGAACTCTGGCCGACGAAAATTTAGTTCTATAAATTGTGTGACAAAACACGACGGTTCCCAACAACGCAGCACCACAATGTGCACGTGTGTTTGGGTGCACGGGTGCACACGCAAACACACAAGTACGGTAAGAACACACCTGCATATAGATACACGTGCACACAAAACTCTTCACACCAAGACACGTACCCACATGTGCGCATCCACACCTATATGCGCCTTCCATCCCAACCCTCCCCACTTGCACGCTCACTTTACGCGTTTCCATTTTGCACGCACATGCCTGCAGCACACGTGCTCGCACAGATCTACACGCACAGGCTTTATTTTTGCACGTGTGTTTAGGTGTGCAGGCGAGCCACCGCCAGCAGCTGTGTGCACAAGTAAGGGGCAGCTCGCACGCGAATATCACACTTATTAAACGCACACAGGAACTCGTTTACGTACATACAACCCTCCTGTGGCACACAGGGCTGAGCGTGCCTCTATATTAAAAAACACTGTGCGATGCCTAGGTGCATGGGTGCATCCGGAGGCAGTATGTCACACACCCATCATACACGACGCATATCGTATACAAACACACTCAGACGACGGAAAACGTCCCAAACCGCCGGGCTTTGAGAAGCCCCATAACCACGCAAAGGTTAAAAAGAAATACGAGTAATTCAAGACGCTGCTCTAAAACCGTGACCAAAAGGAGTACGAAATAAGGCAGCGCGGGGTGGGTTTTGCTGCTCGCAGCTCGGCTTTTTTGTCTTTTTTGGACGCTCGCACCACGAGCCCCGAAACCTCGCGCCCCAAAGCGGCTTCGGGCCAGGTCCTGGGGCGGAGGGAACCTGCCCGCCGGCGTCCCAGCATCTGCCCGACTTTGTGCTACAAAGCCTGGGTGGAAAGAACAAAGCAGAAGCAAAATACCCCTTCCCGAAGCGCCTGGGCAAAGTTGCGGGGAGAGCTACAGCAACACCTTACCGTCTGAGTCACTGGATGAGACATTTCCTTGTGCTGGTGCCCCATCTGCTTAGTTCATTTGCAAGCTGAGATCTTCCGTAGACCCAGAAAGAGAGGGGAGAGGGGGAGAAGCCTCGCTGCGAGGATCTGAGCGCCGGGGAGAGGGAACCGCACGAAATGCAGCGGGGGGGGGCGAATTCCTGCCTCGGCGATACGGCACCAGGGCCACCCCCCCCCCCCCCGCCCCGGCCCCCGCCAGCGCCGCAGCCGTCGCCCCTGCCAGCGCCGCGCATCCCGCCGCATCGTGTCGCCGGCGCGTCGCGGGGGGGCGGCGGGCTCGGGGCGGGGGGGGGGGGAGAGGGGACAGGGGGGGCCGCACCCGGGCCCGGCCCCGGCGCGGCTGGCGGGGGGCCGCGGAGCTGTTTCCACCCCCCCCCCCCGCGGTGAATCGCCCCTCGTTTCAATGAGAAAAGCGAGCGGAGGGAGCGCGGCTGTCCCGCGGCCCCCCCCGCCTCCCCGCCCGCCGTGGGGGGGGGGGGGGGCTGCACGGCGGGGCGCAGCCGGCCAAGCCCCCGGCGCCGAGGCGGCCCCCCCCCCCCTGCCGCTCCCCCCGCCAGGCACCGCGCTGCCGGGCGCGGTTTCTGCCCCCCCGCCCCCCCCAGGCCGTGGGGCGCTGCGCGGCCGGACCCCCATCCCCGCCGCCCCCCCGGGGCCGCCCCGCCGGCGGGGGGGTGCGCGCCGGGCCGCGGACTACATCCCCCAGCAGGCCGCGGGCCGGGGCAGCCTCCCGCTGCGCCCAGCCGCCTTCAAACAAAAGAGTTGTGTCCCCCCCCCCGGGGGGGCTCCGCGCCGCTCCGCGCCCCGGCGGCTCCCGCACCCCGCGGCGGCGGCCGGGAGCCGCGGGCGGAGGCGGAGGCGGCGGCGGGGGGACCCCGGCGGGCTGGAAGTGCCTGGGCGAGGGAGCTCGGGTTACAGAGAAAGGGGCTTGGCCAGGCGCAGGGGAGGTGGGCGGAGGGTCCTTTTCTCTGTCTGTTTCTCTCCCTCTGCCTTTTTTTTTTTCCCTTCTCCCTCCCGAGCTCTTTGTGTCCCCCCCCCCACTCCCCTCCTCTCTCGCTCTCACACCCCCCCACCCTCCCCAACCCACCGCCGCCACCCAACCCCCTCTCAAGTCTTTGTTAGCCATGCCTAGCCTGGTAGTACCAGGGATAATGGAAAGGAACGGGGGCTTCGGCGATTTAGGCTGTTTCGGTGGGAGCGGCAAAGACAGAGCGCTGCTGGAGGATGACCGGGCGCTGCAGCTCGCCCTGGACCAGCTCTGCCTGCTGGGGCTAGGCGAGCCTTCCTCCTCCTCCTCCTCCTCCGCCGTGGTGCTGGTGGAGGACAGCAACAACAACAACAATAACCCGCCGCCGCCGCCGCCGCAGCAGCCCCCGCCGCCGCCGCCGCCGCCGCAGCAGCAGCCGCCGCCGCCGCCGCCGCCGCCGCCGCCGGCCCCGAAGGGCTCGTCGGCGCCCAGCGCCGGGGCGGCGGAGCCCAAGTTGTGCGCGCTGTACAAGGAGGCCGAGCTGCGGCTCAAGAGCAGCTCCAACACCACCGAGTGCGTCCCGGTGCCCAGCTCCGAGCACGTGGCCGAGATCGTGGGCCGGCAAGGTGAGCGCCGGGGCGCCGGGCCCCCCCGCCGCGGCCCCCCGCCGCCGCCGCCGCCGCCGCCGCCGCCTCCTCCGCGCCCCGCGGCCGCGATGCCGCCGCCGCCCCGCGGCATCCCCGCGGCGCCGGGCCCGCCCCGCCGGGGGGGCCCCGCCGCCTCCCCCCGCCGCCGCCCATTGTTCGCGCGGCCGGGCCGGGCCGGGCCGGGCCGGGCCGGGGCAGCGGCGCCGCGTCCCGCCGGGGGCGACCGCGGACAAAGGGGGCGGCGGGGGCGGGGGGGCTCCGGAGGAATGTGCGCGGGGCTCGACGGCCGCGACCCCCCCCCGAGCGCGGCGCTGCTCGGGGTCTGCGAATCGGCTCCGTATTGACCCCCCCCTTATATATCTTTTATTAAGGGGGGGGGGGAGAAGAAAGCGAAGGGGCTGCGCTGCCCCGAGGCTTCGGGCGCCCCGGCGAGGCTCGGCGTAGCGGGGAGAAAAATCCCCTTTGTTGGCTCGGCGGCGGAGCGAGGGGGTGTGGTTGTGCGGGGCGAGCGCCCGGGCCTAGCGCGGACGCGGGCGGCCGTTCCCGGGAGCCGAGCTGCCGCCGCGGCCGCGGGAGCGCCGGGGGCCCCGAGCGGCGGCCCCGGGCGGCCGGAGCCCCGCTGCTGCCCACGCTCCGCGGCAGCGATGCTTTTGTTCTCCTTCGCCGCTCTGTTCGGAGCGAGGTGGAATGGAGGAGGGCCGGACCCCCCCCATATATATATATATATTTTTATATATATATACACACACCACACCCACTGTTGGGTCCCCCCTCGGCCGCCCCGCGCTGGGGCTCGGCGGGCGCCGGGGCTCGGTGGGCCGCCGAGGGCGGCTCGTGCCAGGCCGCCCGGGGCCATGGTGGGAGCTTTCGCAGGGTTCAGACGTGGGGCTGCCGAGAGAAGTTTTGTGTCGCTGAAAGAGAAAGAAAAAAAAATAATAGTGTGGCTAAGTGGTTTTTTTTCTCCCTCTCTCTCTAAGCAAGTAACTTGACGCTCTGGAAGTGTGACGGGCAGAGACTGCGGCTCCCAATCCAGATGCTTCCTCTTGGGTTGGGAATGGCAGTAGCCGGAGCAGGGAGTTTGCAGTTTGACACAGGGGGCGGCGGGAGGGGACGGGGGGGCGCTGGCTCGGGGGGCGACGCTCCGGGGGGAGACGCGGGCGAGGGGGAGCCGCCGGGGGGGAGGATGGAGACGGCTAATGGCCGTGCGTCGCGCGCTGGAAGGCGATATCGGAACAATAGGGCCTCGGGTGGCTCCGCTCTCTCCTGGGAGCGAAGCCCGGAGCCCGCCGGGGCCCTTCCCCGGGGGCACCGTCCCCCCCAAAACCCGGGCGGCCGCCTCGGAGGCAGCGCCCCGGCCTCCCCCCGCCGCGCTCGGCCCCCGGCCCCTGCGGCGGGGAGCTGGGCAGAGAGCGGCTGGGGGGGGCGACGGCGGGGCCCGGGAGACCCTGCCCGGGCCTGATCCGCGGCGGCCGCGCGCCTGGAGAAAGGGGCAGCGGTTTGCGCCGAGTTTGCGCCGGCGGGCGCAAGGCCGCGGAGAATCAGGCCCCCTTTGTTCAATAAAGTTGGGAGAGCGAGGGGAGCCGGCGGGCCGGATCGCGGGGGAGCCTCGGGCGACGGCGGGAGACGCCCGTGCTGTTTTCCCCCTGGGTAACGCCGCTGCCCCGAACTCCGGAGAAGGGGGTGTGTTTCCATCCGTTTGGTAGGCGGCAGCGCGCCCGTCGCGCGCGGAGTGATGGAGAGGAGCGTGGAGAGCTGGACTGCTTCCACCATTTTTTGTGTGGATGTGCGCGCGAGGGTTTTCCCACATCGGGGAAACGGGGAAATGTCAGTGGGCCGGAGCCCTGGCCGGGCGGACTGGGCAGCGCTCCGTCGGTCAGCGGGTCACGCAGCGTAAACCGTGCCCCTTTAGAGAGGCCGGGGGCCGGATCCTGGGCCGGTAGAAACCCGGATTGCTCCAGCAGAGCCCCCCCAGCCTCGGCTCCTTGCCCCAGCTGGGATTCTGGCTCACACTTAGGATTTTTAAAGGCCTGCAGTGATGTCTCCTGGGTCTTGTTTGTGTTGGGAAGGGCAGGTTATAACGGTCTGTTCTCAGACAGGGCCGGGTGCAGGGCGCTTCGGAGATCCGGCTCCTTCCCGGGGCCGGCGGGTGCTGCGCGCTCCTCGGCGCCTGGCCGGGGTCGCGGGGGGACCCCGAGACTGCAGGCTTTGCACCGTGGCCCCCTCGTTACAAGTGCTCGTGGGGCTCACGTGGGCTGCTTTTCTAAGGGAATGAGTGTTTCGATGGTACTTGTGAACAGGGTGATGAACACCTTGGAAAAGAGGAAAAAAAGGTGTAATACCGAAATAAAAATCATTTCAGGGCTTTAATTGCTGACAGGGTTGGGTTTTTCGTAGCTTAACATGGTTCTGATCTGGTGAACCACTGTGTTCCTTCATCTTACTTTAAAATAGTGTTTCACGTCTTTGCAAGTGTAACTTAGTGAACAGTACACAGGCGAAGGGCCTGGATCCGGACAGCGCGGCCCCTTTGCACGCTGCTGGCAGTGCCCCTGCCACCTGCTCTCCGCCCGCCCTTTCCTTCGCCGGATGAGTGTAAAGGCATCCAGCATAAATAAGGCTCAAGCCCCATATATTTTTATTGGAATGGTTGTAAGCGCGATTTGCAAAGAGGTTTAATTGTGGAGGAGGGGGCGGCTCCGGTTGGAGTGAAGGATGCTGTGGGACCTGAGCGCGTGCTTGGCGGCTGCCCGCGTTCCCCGGGAAGTGCCCGCGTGCCCTCCCGGAGCCGGGCGCGGGCTGGGAGCCCGCTCGAGTCTGCGGCGGTGCCAGCTCCTGCGCTGAATTGTAGCGGTGCTTCTTCGGCGGCGCGAGCGGAGGCTGGGCGGGATGCGGAGGCTGGCTGGGACGAGACCGCGGCCTGCGGAAAGGGGAGTTTGGGGGAACGGGCTGCGCGGGAGCCCAGAGCTGCTGCTTCCACCATATGGCCCCAAGGGCCGCGGCGGGCGGCTGGGTGGCTGGTGGGGTGTGCCAAGGACTTTTGCAAATTGGAGTGAAAGAGAGACCGGAAAAGGAAGGATGAGGCGATAAAGTCATGGCCATCCCTTGGTCTGACGTCGATGACCTCTTCCGCTCTCTGCCCCGGCCGTGGTTGGCAATGGTTCCCCTTCCCAGGCTGCGAGTGCAGCCATGACCTCCATGTTTCCCCGCCTGTTGCTGCCAGGATGAGGAGTGGGGAGGTCTCCGCCCGTCTCGCTGCCCCCGTGGGCTGTTCCCCCTTCCCCTGAGCGCGGCGGGAGCGCGAGCTCCAGCCGTGCCGCGTTCGGGTGGCCGGAGTCCCCGGCGTGCGCCATGGTGTGCACGGACGCTCCCGGGTTGTGGGCCGCGCGGCGCGCCGGGCTGCTCGGTGCCTCTCTGCGTCGCCCGCCAGCTCCTGCCGTGGGTGTTTTCCCTACCAGCCCCTTCCCCGGACTGCGCGTGTTCTCGTAGCGGAGCGGAGGGATTTGCCAGGGTGTAAGGACAAAGCACCAAAGTGGTTTGCAGGTGATTTTTGAGGAGCTGGTGACTTGCAGAGGAAAAGGTTCCTGCAAGCCAAGGGCGCAGCTGTATTGGAGAGGGGACGGGATGCCGGGAAGGGTGGAGGCTGTCCAAAGGTGTAGCGCTTCGGCCGTTCAGATTGTGGACTTAAAAAGGAGCAGAAATCCTTTGCCACTGAGACGTCTGGGTCCTTCCCCAGAAATCACCTGGGGTGGGCGTGGATCGGCCGGATGGAGCGCAGAGCTGACTCTTCTGGCAGGTTTCGGTCTGTCCCTGCTGGGGAACTGGGCTGCTCTCAATGGAGCCGGCGAGGAGGCTTCCGGACCCGAACGGGGCCTGTCTGAGGCGGGATCCTGGAGTTGGGGAGACGCGGCACGTTTCTTTGTGTGCTGGGGAAGTGCAGGCGTGGAGGCGAGGCGGAGGGTCAGCGTGGCTTCCTGCCGCTCCAGCCCGGCAGCACGAGCCGCCGCTCCCGGCGGTGCCTTCGCTGTAAGAGCATTTTTGCTCTCCTCATCAATAGCCGCATCCATTGTCACCTGCACCCAGAGACACCCTTTGATGAAGCATCTCCCGGCCTGCTCTAACTAGCCCGTTGTCAACAGGAACGAGATTATGTGAGAGAGGAGCTTAACATAAATTGCTCTTTCTTGGCAAGGTGAAGTCGAATAACAAGAGGCCCCACTAACCCCAGGTGATTGGGCTCTTTGTGTAGCTCCAAACACGCTCTAACGCTCTCAGCATTTAAAAATAGTCCAAGGAAGCCTTTTTCATTGAGGAAGTCTGATGATTGCAGCTCCCCCACCCACCATGTGGAGGTGGATGTACAGCATCCGAGCAGCAGCGAGGGGGGGTCCGATCCTGCTGGCTGCTGGCTGTGTGTAAATCTCGGAGCTGATGCCAGCCGGTCCGGCGGGGCCCGAGAGCCAAGCTGCTGCTGCTGCCGCTGCCGGGGCAGCTCGAAATGGGCCTTGAAGGGAGAGCGAAATTGCAGTTGGTGTCACATTGTTATAAAGTGTTAATGAGAATCCATCTGAATTTACACCAGGGAAAAGTGCAGAACGGGATCTACTTTGTGCGGCTTGAACTAGAGGTGGGAGGAGAAAATGGGTCTGGGAGAGAGACAAAGGGAATTTTCTAGGGGAAAGGCACCCGCTCCGCGCATCGGCTCCGGATGCTGCGCTGACCAAATGAACCTCGCCGCAGAGCAGCCGGCCCGAATCTAGGGCAGTGGGAAAGCGTGCTGGCGCTGGGCGTCGGGCTCCCTCCCCCTTCCCTCCCTTTGTCTGGCGGCCGCGGCCCCGGGCTCGCCTTGCCCCGCTTTCCCCGCGCCGGCGCGCGTGCCGGGGGGCCGCGCAGGACCGCGCCGTGCCGGGGGCCGCGGACACACCCACCCCGGCGCGATGCGTCGATGCATCGCCGGCGGAGCGCGGCTGCTCGGGGCCGGGGGCTTCCAGCCCGGCTTCAACTTTCCCCCGCCGCACAACAAGGCGGCGATTGTTTGTGGCATCTGGGTCGATTGGGTTTGCTGCTTTGGGGTCGAGTTGTTTTTTTGTTTTTTTTTTTTCCCCAAGCAACTTTCGTCGCTGGGTGAGAAAGCTAAAATCGCCGCGCCGAAACGAGGTGGTTGCTTATTTTCGTGGCGCGTTGAATTTTTTTCCCCTTTCTTGTAAACACAACTTGCACCCTCAGTACAATAAAAACTCAGTGCACAGGGATTTAGTTGTTTGTTTGTGGTCCCTTTGTGTTTTTTGACACCACTTTCATCAGATTTTCGATGCAGCAAAATCTTACCCCACAGATATTCAGGAGGGTTTATTTGTGATGTTCTTTGTGTGCTCGTCTTTTAACATGGCTTTCATCTTAAATGGGAAAAGAATGCCCCACCTTCCCAGAGATATTTGATGGTTGTTTATTTTATGGTCCTCTTTAATTTTATGACTATCGCAGAAAAAAGACCAAGTCCTAATTTGCCTTTAGGCGCTTTTCTACCACACCAGCAATGTCAAAATGTCGTCAGTGGGGTATTTACAGGTGTAATTTATATCAGTGCAGTGTAAAGGAGCCTCAGTGTAAATGAGAAGAAGAGTAAAAATCTTTTGTTTGTAGAGATAATTTCTGTCCGAAGAAAACAAGAAATGACCCAGAGTGATTTGTGTGGTCTGTTTTTTAAAAAAAAAAGACGACGGGGCCAGATCCCAGCCGTCAGCTGGCGTAGCACCTCTGCTGCTTTCCGGCGAAGCCCGCGCTCCTGGGCTCTCCCGGAGGCACGCCAGTTTATGCCGGATGAGACCCTCCAGGCTGCTCTCCGTCGGGGTATGTGCTGGCTCAGGATCTGGCCTTCTAGCAGCAGCAGCAGTGAGAAGGTTGTCAGGGGGGTTATCTCTGAATTTACGCTGCAGTAAAATATCCCGTGGAACTACTCCACAGGCACGGCTGATTTTTCCGTTGCACCGCCCCTGTGCCGGCATTTGCACCGTGCGTGGTGCAGCGGGCGCATCCGAGGGTTGGAGCTGCTTGGAGGCCTGTTCCTGCTGCCGGAGCAGCGCACGGGAGCCCCAGCGTAAAGGAGAACCAGCCCCCAGGGAAAACCTTGGGGCTTACGCCATGGTGAGCGAGCAGAGATTTAGGACGGGTCCATGCAAAGCAAACGGCAGTCAGACTGGAGGTGTCCTGCACCCCTCTTACCCTCCCGACAGCAGCTGCCCTGGCTGGGGAGCAATGGCAGAGCAAGCTCTCCAAGCCTCCTCTCTTAGTTTTGACAGGTTTCTTTACCCCTCGTGCAGGGGTAAAGAAAGAGGAGAATTTGACTCACCGACTCCAAATCTCCCCCTGGTTTCCCCACCCCCACCCCTCCGTTGCCTATGTCTAGACTAGATTTATTTATTTAATTTTCGCCAGAGCTAGCTGCTATGCAGATTAATTCCAGTTAGCTAACTGGTCTGGGGACAGTCCTCAAGGGTTCGCTCATGTATGTTAACGTTTGTGGCTTACTACGGTAATTTGCAAACACGTTTACTTTGAGTCAATTGGCAATCAGTTAACTGAAGTTAAGAGAAAAAGGGGTGGGGGGAGGAAATAACCATACAGGCCTCCTTTGCAAAATGCTTCGGGATCTGTGTTATTGGCAAAAAACAGCATAATAGAAGCTAGGTAGTGGAAACACAGAAAGGGCTTAATTCTCTCTCTAATACAAAAATCTAACTGGCAGGGGTCTGCCAGGGATCAATTAGTTGATGTCAGCACACTACCTTAAAGAGTAGAACGCTACAGCAAAGTTGTATATTATTATAGTTCCTACCGGTCCTTTTCTCCTCTTAGTTTTACATTTTTAACACCACCTACTAAGCAGTTCTCTCCCCTTTTAATAATCCACTGAGTAAAGCAGTTTGTTGCATGTTGTTTTCAAATTTCAGTTACGCACGAAGAAAGCCTTTCATTAAAAAAGCATATAGGGCAGATTTCATTAAAAAACCATGCGGGGCTGTGCCGCTCCTCTGGCCACGATGTGAAGGGCCACATCCTGATCATGCTTCGGTCTGCCAGAAGGGAGCAATGTGAACTAAGGCTCAGCTCCCTTTTTCAGGGGTGCAAAGCGAGGTCAGGGTAGGTGCTGAGACAGACTGGCACTAAGTGGGTAAATCAGATTTAAGCCCAGCCTGATTTTAGCTGATGTAAATCAGTGCAGCTCTCTTGGAAGTTGGTGGAGTTATCTGGATTTACACTGCTGATGGCCTGGCCTGTTGTCTGCACCGATTTAGAGCTGCTAGAGATCTGGGCCACTGAACCTGCTGGGCTGATGGTCTTGATGGAGTTGGTCTAATTTCCTGTGGGGTTATTTTCTCCCGTTGTAAAGCACAGGATCCCCCATCTGTCTGTCTGCGCAAAGCTGGCTTTCCTGTCTGCAGGCCTGCACGGAGACCCTCCCTCCTCCTCCCCCTGCTTCTCACACCATCGGCTGCACCATGCGTCCTTTTGTCCGTTTCTAGATCTTCCCTCCCCCTCTCGCGCCGTGCGCTCTCCTCGCCTCTCTCCCTTTTGCCTTTCGGGGTGTCTCTCCTGCTGCCTCCCCTCCCCTAATTCCTCTCCTCCCTCTGAAGGATCACGGCTCGCCTCACCCTCGATTTCCATCACCTTTCCGCCATCCGTAACTCCCTCCCACCCCCTCGCGCTCGTGTGACTCGCTTACGTTTGCCCTCATTCATGTGTATTCCTTGCCACCGCTTCCTTCCATCTGTCCCCAGCATGGAGCCCCCTTCCTTTGTCACCGCTCTGCTTGCCTGACCCTCGTGTCGCCGCCGCGATTGTTTCCTGTCGCGCTGGGCTCGCATCCCTCTCCCCCCGTCCGCAGCCATTGTCCCGTGGCTCAGGAAACGCGGGACCCAGATGCAGCCCTGGCAGATGCGTACCTGAGGTCCTTCTGCGAAGGAGAGCGGGCCTCGTGCTCCTGGGAGGCAGATGTGCGGGACGCGGCTCGCGGAGCAATGCGGCGGACGCTCCTTCGGCCCTGGGTGACGCCTGGAAGTCATTTCCAGCGCGGATGCTCGCTGCTGACACCCCCTTTCTTTCCATGTGATGCTTCGGTGATATCCCTGGGGAAATGGTGGCATCTCGGTTAATCTTCCTAAGATGGAATCTCCATCTTTGGAGCGAGCGTCGTAGGAGCAGGGCAGGCAAATGTCTGCCGGGGACGGGCGAGGGAGAGCTGAGCCTGCCCTGGGGCTGCGGCATGGCCGAGGTGACCCCTTAGGGTCCTATCCAGCCTTCCGGTGGCTCCTTGGGATGAACCTTTATCCTGTGGTTTTGTCTGGGTGTTTTTATCCTACACTTGCGTTGTGCCTAGCGTCGCAAAGTCCTGTTCTTCGACTGAGTTTCCTAAGTGCTAACAATGCAGCGCTGGGGGTAATCACCAGTCCCAAAACCATTTTAAACTTTGCTAGAGAGCGCACTGCAGATATGCTTCCGGGTGCAAACTCCGGGAGGAGAAAGCCTTGGGCTGCCCTGGGCTCGCTGAGGTTTCTGGCTGACTGGGATTTGGGGGATTTGCCCTGCCCTTTCTCAGGGTGAGATCAAGCATCTCCATTCCCCAGGAATGTGAAATGAGTGGCTTAGAGATGGGTTTAATGAAGCATCATTACAGCGTTAATTATTGTAGGAAGTTTTGTAGTAACACAAAGCGAGAGGTGGCTATTGTCACAGTTTTACAAACGGGGGACAGGCTCAGCGAGCTGGAGTGACTCTGAGGAGTTAAAAGTCACCTCGGGAGTCCGCAGCAAAGTCAGGATTTGTCCGTACGCGTCCCGAGCCCTAGACCAACGCCAGAACGCCGTGACAAGCGGCGGGGTTCGGAGGGCGCGCTGGGAGGCTTCGCGGCCGCGCGGTCCCCTGCGGTCCGGCGCGGCTGCACCCCGGCACCGGTGCGAGGCTGCCGGAGCCGCCCCGGCATGCTGCACGCTTCGTGCAGCTGTAGCTATTGGATGCACCGTATCGCAGCGCCCGCCGCCGCTGCGAGCGCGGGGAATTACTCTCGTTAGCTGTAGTGGCACAAGGCGCTGTTTTTATCGCTGAAGGTGCGGGGTTCGATTCTTGCTAATGATACGCGGCGGCGGGATCGTTACGTTCCCGTAAATACCCTGATGTCACAGGTCTGCATCTCGTGAGACAAGCGTCACATCAGTGGTGGCACTAAGTGAGTGGCAGCCCTGAACTCCCAGCTGGGAGAGATGTTATTTATTAGGGTCTGTGTAAATAATAATGTTCCAGCCCGCGAGCTGAGGAATCTTAATTTCCTGGTCGCGGAAGCGTCCTTTGTGGGTCATTTTGTGTTAAAAGCGTGATGTCAACACGGTGTGTCGCGGAAAGCGAGGCTTGTGTCGGATGAGCTGAGGAGAGGACAAGAAAAGGGCTCCTTTCCGAGCGAGGAGATTGCTGGGATGGGGAGGAGGTGGGGGATCTCACGTGGGGAGTTTTCCGTGCCGTATCCCAACCCTCTCGTTTCGTGAGCATTGCCCCGAGTCAGATTGCCGCAGGCACCGGGATCCTGGGCAAACCAGGGCAAGACGCTCCCCTTACTCCATCCGTGCTGATAAGGATGCGATGCTCTGGGGAACCCCATTCCCGGGTTTTGCTTGGAGACCCCAGCTTGGAGCAAGCCTGCAGGGCTGCACCTCGCCTCCTCCCGCGGGGACCCCCCAGCCTGAGCGGGAGCTCGGCACCAGGCTTTGCAAATGCTTTCGAGAGCGGGGTCAAAGGGAGAGCGGGGGGAGCGCTCACAAAACCCCGTGCCACTTCTGTGAAAATCCTTAGCTGCTTGATGACATTCCGGTGCCATCCAGGAACCCGGAGTCGCAGTTCTGGCCCTGAACTCCCTCAAAAAAAGGTGATTTGGAAGCCAAGGCACACTGGAAAGTCTCTTGCCTTTTTTGGAAGAGCAGAAAGCTGTTTTCTGAGCCGCAGGGAGCAGGGGGAGTAGGCTGGGTGGGCTCCAGCTCCCGTCTGGGGGGGATACGGAGAGCACGAAAACACCGCGATGGCAGGTGACCTCGGGAAAGGGCCGAGCGCCTGGAGCAGCGTAACGGGGAGGCCTGCGGCCAGCAGCGCTTTTTATACAAAGTTCAGGCTCGAGGGCAAAACGCAGCCCTTGATAAATCGTTCTCTGGAGGCGGCAGCCGGGTGGGTTCGATGCCGTTCCCCACCGAGAGCCGGGGCAGCGGGGCCAGACACGTCCTTGCTCCCCCCAACGCTCAGTCCCCAGGAAAGGGCCTGGATCCCGCTAGATTCACCCCCAAAGCCTCCCTATAGCAAAAAGTCCTCGGGAAGGGTGCTCTGCTCCGATTTAGGGCAGATTTTTTTCCCCTTCCCGCCCCCCATGAGCCCTGTGGCGAAGGGGCTCCGCGTCGGCCATTCCCGCCCGCGGACTCACCGTCCCCTCTACGCTCCCTCCGGCTGTCTCCTGCCGCCCGCGACGCCGGCATGGCCAAAAAACGCCCGGCTGCATGGGGGTGGGTAAAGGGGGGGTTTCTTAGGGGGGTTTCTTGGGGGGCGACTGGTTTCGGACGGGCTGAGGGGGGTCGCGGGGGGCAGCGCACAACATGGCGGCCGCCTCGTGGGGGCCTCTGAGGGGGAGCGTCTCCCTCGGGGCACCTCCGTGGGGGCAGCGAGGGGGAAGGCTTCCTCAGACCCTTCCCCATGCCAGGGTTGGGGGGGAAAGTGCCTAAAAGCGCCTTTCCCGCCCGCTTCCCCCCTCCGGCAGCCGCTCCGGGCGGTGCTGGGCCCGCTCACAAGATGGCGGCTCGGGGGCTTCTCTTCACAACATGGCGGCTTGGGGGCTGCTCCTCACGACATGGCGGCTGGGGGGCTTCCCCGAGGAGACGGGCGGGCGGCGGGAGAGGCGGCCTCTCCTCTAACCTCCCTGCCTTGTTTCTCCCCTTTCTCTTACCCCCAAAGGCTGCAAGATCAAAGCGCTGCGGGCGAAGACCAACACTTACATCAAGACGCCGGTGCGGGGCGAGGAGCCGGTCTTCATGGTGACGGGGCGGCGGGAGGACGTGGCCATGGCCCGGCGGGAGATCATCTCCGCGGCCGAGCACTTCTCCATGATCCGCGCCTCCCGCAACAAGGCCGGCACCACCTTCGGCAGCGCTCCCACCTTGCCGGGCCAGGTCACCATCCGGGTGCGGGTGCCCTACCGCGTGGTGGGCTTGGTGGTGGGGCCCAAAGGAGCCACCATCAAGCGGATCCAGCAGCAGACCAACACCTACATCATCACGCCCAGCCGGGACCGGGACCCCGTCTTCGAAATCACCGGGGCGCCGGGCAACGTGGAGCGCGCCCGGGAGGAGATCGAGACCCACATCGCCGTGCGGACGGGCAAAATCCTGGAGTACAACAACGAGAACGACTTCCTCTCCAGCAGCCCCGACTCCGGCATGGAGAACCGCTACTCGGAGGCCTGGCGGGTCCACACGCCAGCGCCGGGCTGCAAGCCGCTCTCCACCTTCCGGCAGAACAGCCTGGGCTGCATCGGCGACTGCTCCGTGGACCCCGTCTACGAGACCCCCCGGCTGAACGACCAAAACGACTTCAATTACGGTTACCTCTTCCCCAACTATGGCGTCAACAAGCAAGATCTCTATTACGGGGTGCCGGAGTCGGGTGCCCCGATGTGGGCCGGGCAGGAGAACACCAACCCCGTCTCCGTGCTCTTCTCCAAGCAGCAGCGGTCCAGCAGCACCGGCGCCATCCACCCCAATTCCCATCGCTCCCCTTCCTCTTCCATCCAAGAGCCCAGTCTCTCCGGCCTGCCGCGGCGGTCGCAGGGGGAACCGCTCCAAGGCTTTTCCAAGCTGGGCACCACCGCCGCTGCCCGGACGTCCGTGTCCAGCAGCCGTGAGTGCATGGTGTGCTTCGAGAGCGAGGTGACGGCGGCCCTGGTGCCGTGCGGCCACAACCTCTTCTGCATGGAGTGCGCCGTGAGGATCTGCGAGAGGACTGATCCCGAGTGCCCCGTCTGCCACGCTGCAGCCACTCAGGCCATTAGAATATTTTCCTAAAAAGACAGAGCAGGGCATTGGGGTGGGGTGGGGTGGGAGTAGGAAGGGAGCGTGGTGGGGAGGCGGGGGGGGGGTCCAGGAGGAAAAGAAAGAAAGCTGATAATAATAATAATAATTAATAATAATAATAATAATGACATCTGAAGAACAAACGAATGAATGAAAGAATAAATTAATTTAAAGAAGAAGAAGAAGAAGAAAAAAAGAAATTATTTTACAAGCAATGTATGTTATTTTTTAAAAAAAACAGAAAAAGAAAGTGAATAATAAAATTAAGATGAATAGCAAAGCCAGAAATTGTGAAGGGCGAACGATGCTCCAGCCTGCGATGTCTTTTTTAAAGCAAGTACTCTGAACGCACACTCGGATCTCGCAAGCAAAGCGGTTTAGTTCCATTTTTTTTGGTGGTGAGACTGGGACTTCTCTGCGTCGACCAAGCCGGGCCATCCCGACGGGACGGGGAAGGGCGCAGGGACGCGGGGAGGGCCCTGCCGGCCCTTCTTCTCCGGCCGCGTTCCAGCTTCACCTTGGTCTGGAGCCCCCACTCTCCTCCCCCCCAGGGACGTCGGCCCAACTGGGAGCTCAGAAAGAAACAAATAGAAAGAAAGGAAAACGGATGACGGGGATGTAAAAAAAGAAAAAAAGAAACCATCGACCTCTGGGAACCTGTTAGAACGAGGGCACAACTGTATTACCTCAAAGATTTAAACAAAAAACCACAGCAGCTAAAGAACTTTTATTGTTTTCCTTTTTTTCTAAAAAAAAACCGCAAAAAAGCAAAAAAAAATCAAAAAAAGAAGAAGAAGAAGTAAAAATGACGCCAGTGAAACTGAAGAAGGTTTGGAAGAACCTATTGGAATCACACTGGGCGATTAGCATTTATTTTATTATTCTGAGCCACCGCGGAGTCTGGAACTTTGTTCTTTTTTCCTTATCCGAGCAGGGATTTGTTCATCAGACGAATCAGGAGTCACTAACAGGGTATTTCAAAAGCAGTCTTGAGTTCCCATCCATGGGGGGAGTGTGTCGACTTCCGTCTTTCCGTAATTCACTCTTCATCCTTTTTTCCAAGTGATGCCAGCTGCAGCTACACCGAACACACACATGCACACACCCACACGCACACCCACACACACACCCACACACACACACACACACACACACAGATACACACACACGTGCGCACGCGCGCACACACACACACACAACGTTGTGCTTTTCTTTTCTTAAAAATATATATATATCGCACCAAAACCTAAGAAAGACGATCATGCAATACAGGCAATGAGCCCATACGAAACCAACATGCATCCCAACAGAAAGCAAAAAAAACCCCGAGTTTATATATATAATTTTGTTGTCGTCGTTTTTAAACTGGACCAAAACTTTTGTTACCCAAAACCGAGTGGAGGAAAAAAAAAAGAAGAAAAAAGTATTTCTTTATGGACCAAAACCTCTTCAGCTGTCCTTTACCTGGATCTTCCTGAGGTTGGCCACTTTTATATATTATATTTTTTTCAGAACGGAACAAAAAAAAAAACAGAATTGCCTTGTTGAACATCCTTTAATCATTTCAAGACTCCTGGTTTTGTTAAATCAGATACTTTTTAACCCGTTGGGAAGTGGGGAGAGGATGGGCTTCGAAGCTGGCTTCTGTGCCAACGCACGCGAGATGCCAGCCAGCATCTTAACGTCGTCAGGTTTGTTCAGCCGGCCTCCGGATGCCAAAACGCCTCGGTGGTAGAGATGTGTGTTGGATTAACCTAGCGAGTACCAGTATACCTATCTATGAATATATGTGTATGTATATATATAGGCACTTCTCTCGTCAAGCACCTATATATATATGTATGTGTATATACAATTATATATATAGTTTTTTCTCCCACCACCGCCGCTTCCCTGTTTCCTGCCCCTCAACTTCTGCTCACAGATCCCGGACCCTGATTTAGAACTGAACCAGCAAAGTTTCACAACTTGGCAGAGACAGTTCTACGGCGAAAAACAGAAAAAATAATAAAAAAAAATCGCCTGAGATTTTTTTTTTTCCCTTCAGTTACAGGAGACTTTATTTTCATCGTAAGCATGTTGCTGGGAACGTCCCCTCCTCCGGCTCGGCCCGGTTCCTCGCCGCGGGGCGGCCCGCCGGGCTCCAGCGGGGCACCGGCCTCGCCGGCGGCGGGGACGGATTCGGAGCCCCCCCCGCGGGCCGGCGGATTTCGGGCGGAGGGCTCGGGCGATGATGGGCCCCCACCGCTTTGCAGCAACGGTAAAATACCGCGGAGGGGCACGAGGCGGACGGCGGGGCGGACGACGTGCCTCGGTGCTGCGACGGATGCCGATTGCTCCGATTTTTGTATTTTTTTTTTAAGACAAAAAAAAGAAAAAAAAGAAACGATGCTGTGCTAAAGGGACACTGTCAGGTCGGATTTGTCCTCGCCTCCTCCCCAAAGCTTTAAGACATCGCTGGCCGGCCGCTTCTCCCGGGCCGGGGTCTGCGCCGGAGCTCTTCCCGCGGGAAGCCGCTGCCGGGGGGGCCGGGGGGGCCGGGCAGCCCCAGGAGCCCCGGCAGCCTCGCGCCCTGCGGCGAGGGCTTCGGAGCCCGGCTCCGGCCACGGCCTTTGCCGAAACTGGCCCGGTTCTCCTTGGAAATCCGGCTTCGGTTTGGTCCCAGTGGATGAAGGGGAAATGGTGGGGGGGGAACCCCCCCCTGCCCCGCGCTCCCCCGCCGTGTCCCGTCCCCCCGGGTTGTATTTTGAACCGTTCCTTGTGCAAAACGCTCCCGGTGCTGTCAAGAGCGTGGCTGGGGGGCGAGAGCTGGGGTTGGGGGGGCGGGGGGGCCCGGGGGGGCTCGAGCTGGCGAGGCGAGGGCGGCCGGGGGGGCCCATGTGTTAGTTGAGTGGCTATAGTCGTTCTTGGCTGAGTGACGTCTGTTCGTGGTAATGTGAGCAAGTTTTTTGATCAATGTCTTTATTCGATGCCAGGTTGTGAAGGGGGGGGGAGCGGGGAGGGGGGGCCGCGGCGGGGGGGGACCTGTGCTAGCACTGACCCTAGGCAGCGGGCCGGAGCGGGGGCGGACGGCGTGGGGGGGGACGCTCCCGTTCCCCCCCCCGCTCCCCTGAACAAGCGGGGGAAAAACCCAAGCAAACACGATGTAAAAGCCTCCTGCATGCTGAAAACGTTAGAAAAGGAAAAAAAAAAAAAAAGAGCTTTTTACAAAAATAATAATTAAAAAAAACACACAAACAAGGAGTACTGACCCAAACGAAACGGCCGGGAGCGGGGCCGGGGCGTCCGTCCGTCTGTCCGTCTGTCCGTCCGTCCGGCGGCAGCCTGCCCCCCCCGCGGACGGCGGTCCCGCTGGAGCCTCCAAGTTGGCCTTTAATAAAACCTTCAGTTCCAATAACCTTTATATATATATATATACATATATATATACATATACATATATATTAAAAGAAAGCTTGATGTAGCAGTTCTAGTTTAAAACGAATAGAAGTATTTCGGCCCCTGTTTTATTTTGATTTCTCCTTTCCCCCCGTTTCCCCCCTCCCCCCAAAAAAACCTCCGTATTTTGATGTAGCAACTTTGGAAGCAAGAAAACCAGGCGCTGTAAACGCACCGAGAGCTACCTCGGACCCGGGGGGGCCCCGTAGCATCCCGGGGCAGCCCGGCTGCGGGGCTTCAGCAACAAATTTGCCTAATATTTTATTTTTTCCTTTTTTTTTCTCTCTTTTTAAATATATGTATATATATAAAAACCTGAAAAAAGAAAAAAAACGAAATAAAAACAAAAAACGACAAAAATGCCCACGACCTTAACTATTTGCTCTGACTTGTATCTTCCTTGGAAAGGTGACTAAAAACTGGCTTGTTGGTCTAATTCACCAGCAATAACGTTAAACTGAAGCCGGCACCCTCCTGCCTCGAGCCGCGCCGCGCCGTTCGGCGGCCCCGGAGCGATCCCCGGGAATTATATAGAGAATAGTATGGATTATAATACATAACGGAGAAAGAAAAAAAAAAAGAACCAAAATTGGGTTTATATTTAATGAGGAGATACTATAAAAATGTCTTGTCCTAGCTCCCATTTGCAAAAGTATTTTTCAGCTGGAGGGATAGCTATTATTTTTTTCTCTTTTCTTTCTTTCTTAAAAAAAAAGAAACTCCATACATACAAAGGCTCAGACTGTTACTATTGTGAACCTCTTAAGTCAAAATGCTCCAACCTGTTTATTTAGTATTTGAAGGGTTTATTTTGATGCATTTACTGGTGTTTTTTAAAGAGAGAGAGAGGAGGGAAAAAAAGATAAGATTTTAAAATTAGAACATTTCTTTATAATTTAATATTCTATTTTAATAAATGCATTTATTACATGTAAATGTAGCAAGGAACTGGGCTAATAAAAATACTTTTTATTAGGTAATTTATTATAAGAAAAAAGGATATTTTATTTTATGATAAAGTGATCCTTAAAAGTTTAGAAGGTTTAGAATATATGTAGGTTAAAAAATACATTTGTATCCAGAGTATTGCTTAAAAAGTGTTTTTAATATATGTTTCCTTTTTTTGTGTGTGCGTGTGTGTATGTAAAAGGTGATAGTTATGGTGCAGATAGCCCTTTCCAGACATGAGGAATTAACACAGTTGGATGTATTTAAAAGGAAAAAAACAAAAAAAAAAAAGAACAAGGTAATAAATAAAAACCGGAGAAGCAGAAAAGAAAAACCACTATGAATCCCAAGCGCGCGCGGGCGGTCCGGAGCCCGGCGGGAGCGCGGCGTTCCCGGCCGGCGGAGCACCGGAGCAGAGGCCGGGCCGGTGGCAGCGCCCGGCTCCCGGGGGGTTTCGGGGCGCCTTCGGCACCGACCCGCTGGAAGCAGCGCGGGGCTCCGGTCCTGCCCGGTGCCGCTGCTCCGTTCCCTCCCGCGGCGGCACCGGCCGGATTCGGGGCCCGGCGCTGCATCCCGGCGGTGCCGACAGCCGCGACCGCCGTGGCCCCCGAGCCCCCTTTTCGGCCGCTCCACCGCGGCCCCGCTCGGGAGAGCACTTAGCTGCGCCCGCGTCCCGCGTCCCGGCCCCGGGAGGGGCTTTGGGGGGGTCCCGGCCCCCCGCGCCCACGCGGCGGGGGACGGCGGGACGCTCCTGCTCCGCTGCCTTTCAAAGACGCATCTGAAAATGAGAGGTTTTGTTTGTTTTTAACCAAAAAGAAGGAGGGGGGGGAAAAGTTTGCGTTGAGGGGTATTAAAAAAGTTAAAATAATAATAATAATAATAATAATAAACGTTCAAATTTATTTCATATAATCCTAGAGTAAAGATTAAAAGAAAATTAACTAGTTCAAATAGTAGATGCTATCCATATTGTTTAATCTATAGTAGATCCAAGTGATCCCAGACAGAGCAGAATGTAAAATAAACGTGTAACCGAGCTCAGTTATCATTTTTAGCTTCCCCAGAAATTCCATCTTTTTTTGGTACTATTTTTCTGAAACAAACAAATAAGCCAACGAAAAGCCTAACAAAATAGCAGACCACCGACTGGTACCTTCTGTCAATCAAAGTACTGAAGTTATTTTTATAGAGGGGAAAAAAAAATGGGATCTAATAATATGTATTTTTTTAAAAAGATACGTTTGGGTTTTTATGTTGCTTTTTTGATAAAAAAAAACTATAAAGATTTGGCTAGTCACTGAACAAAATGAGGAAGTTGTAGGCCGTTATTTTTGCCTTATTCTGCCCTCCGGCCTCGGGCCGGCAGCGCGAAGGCGGCAGTTTCAGCCGAGCAGTGCGGGTCGGGGCCGGTGCCGCTCCTTTCCTCGGCCGCCGTTCCCAAACGCCCCGACGGTGCCGGCGACGGACGGGAGATGCCGGCGGAGATGCCGGAGCCGGAGGCGGGCGGGCGCCGGGCCGGGCCGGTGGCGCGGGGCTGAGGACGGTTAGGCTTGCTGCCCTGTCTGCTCGGAGCCGGACAGCAGACGTAGCACGTTAGGGTTGTTTCATTCCCTTTTTTAACCGTTTTTTCCGTTTTTTGGGTTCTGTCTCATCCACGGGGCTGGCTCGTCCGCGGCGTCTTTCGGGACGCCGGCCCCGCCGGACGCTGCCCTAAGGAAGCCGGCGCCAGCCCCAAACCGTCGGAGCCGCCGGTGAAACGCGGGCGAAAGTCTCCGCTCGCCCGTCCTCCGCGGCACCGCGGCCCCGGAGCCTCCCGGGAGCCCGGAGCATCCGGCAGCGCGGACGCTTCCCCCCGGCGCAGCGCCGGCTCCGAGCGCGGCCCACGGCTTCCCCGGGATGCTGGCGGCCGCCGGGGCCCCGCGCCGGCCCTTCCCGCGGAGGGGCCGACCGTTTGCTCTTTCCTTTTCGTTTTACCTCATTTTTTTGGTTTTGATACTTGAAGAAGAGTCAGTGGTTGAGGTTGTGCGGTGACGCCCCGGGCTGGAGAGTGGATGCACTTTATAGGAACTCGGACGCCGGCAGCGGGTCCCGTCCTGCCTCTGCGGCTTCCCTCGGCGTCGCGCCGGGAGGAGCAGACCCGGGATGGGCTGGTTCTTCCAAAAAAGAGAAAAACCACAAGCCTTTCTAGGCTGTTAGGGAGCAATTTGTCTTTTATCGGGGGGTTTGCACGCTGCAGACTCGAAGGCGCGTTTGCCGTCGCTTGGGCCGGGGAAAAATTCAGCGTAATCGCGGCGTCGGCTCCCGCCGTTATCCCCGCTCCGCTCGCCCGCGTCGATGGTTTCCCGGCCCGGGATGAGTTTCCCGGAGGAGTTTTTCTCCGCTCCGGCCACCCCCTCGGCTCGCCGGAGCCGGGACGGAGCGACGCGGTCGCGGGCCGCTCCGCTCGCCGGGGAAACCAGCAGCACTTTTTGTTTTCCCTTTAGGAACGCAGCAGGCCGTCTGTTCAAAATCCGCCCAAAAAAAGGAAAGGAAAAAAGAAATCGGGCCAGATCCTGGTTTGCGGTTGAGGATTTGCTCCTGGGTTAAAAGCAAACGCGAAAGGCCGGGGCGGTCGGGGCGCGAAGGAAGCCGGGAAACCCCCGGAGAAGCAGCGATCCGGCCGGCGGGATTTCCCGCAGGGGGGAAAAAAATAACAATAATTTAAAAAAAAGGGTTTTGCTCGAGAAGCGCCGCGTTTTCTCTCGCCGCGCCGCGCCAGTCCGCGTGCATCCGCTTGCTCCGGGCGCCGTCGGGCCCCGCGTCCCGGCTGCCCCGCCATCCCGCCGCGCCGCCCCGCAGGTGCAGTCCATTCCCTCTTTTCGTCTTTTCTTTCTTTTCTTTTCACGTCATAGGAAACCTGTAGTCGGGATCGTTACTATTGGAAACCGATCACATGTTCCATCCAGGTATTTCCATCTCTCCGGCGTTACGCAAAAATAAAGGCCTGAGAGAGAGATATAACCGAACATAGAAGTAGAGTTAGGCTCGTTGTCTGAGTTTTGAGGCATATAGTATAAGGGGAGAAGGAAAAAAAAATTAAAATAAAATAAAAAATTAAAATAATGATGTTGCACAACTTGTAGAAAACAAAGAAGGGAAAGGGTTAATGTATTAAATGTGCTAAATTACATTAAGAACTTAATTTTATTAAAGTATTATTACTTAAGAAACTGGCGTCTGCTCTTTTTTGTGCCTGCTCGTGTGTGGGGTCTGTGCCCGGCGCCCCGCTCGCACCTTCCTCCCGGCCCTCCTCCTCCTCGGGACGCCCGGCGGGGCAGGACGGGCCGCGCTGGGGAGGGGGCAGAGCCGCCCCGCTGCGGGGGGGACCGGGGGGACGAGGTCGGGTGCTGGGACAGGCACTGCCCGTGCCCTGTGCCCCCGTTTGATTGACACCTGCCAATCACCCGCTCGTCGCGATGCTGGCACGTTCTCGCACGTCTTGGCGGTGTCGTAGACCAGCAGGGCCCCCCCGGCCCCCCGGTAGTACCCGGCGGGGGGATGGTGGCGAGGGGCCCATCACCGTGGCGTCAGGCCCTGGGGCAGAGGGGGCTCCAGGACCGCGGGAAAACTCGCGCGGAGGTGACGCCCGGCACCGCTCCTGCCCGGCCGCGTCCCACCTCTGTGCCCTCACCATCCCCTCGGCCCCCCGGATGCTCCCGGTGACGAGATCCACCGCGACGGGGGGTCCAGGCCGAGCTCGGCGCGGCGGCGGGTCGCTCCTGCCCACGGCGAGGCCCCGGCGAGCACGACCGGGGGTGCGAGGGCAGCGGCCCCCCCCCCGGCGGGGTCTGCGCGGGAACCGTGCGGCGTGGGGCTGCTGAGGCCGAGCAACCCCCCGGGACTCCGACCCTGCGGGACGGGGAAGCTCTGCTCACGGAAGAAGCAGCCTCCTCCTCCTCCTCCTCCTCCTCTTCCTCCTCCTCCTCCTCCTCCTCCTCCTCGTCCCGGGGCGGGCGTTACCCGGGTGCATTTTTCTGCCCGTCGCAGGTCTGGCCGGTTCCTGCGAAACCGGGCGCAGCAGGCTTTATCACGCGGCTGCGCTATCGCGTTTGTGGAGTTTGTGACTCAACAGGCTCCCTTTTTCTTTTCCTCTTTTTTTTTTTCCTTCTTTTATTCCCCCACCGCTGGTTCCCGCGACGCGGCCGAGCGCGGCGGCTCCACCTCACCCGCGAGCATCCCGCTGGCTACGGCGGCTGGGGAAAAGCGGGAGCGCTGGCGGGATGCACCGCGGGATGCACCATGGGATGCACCATGGGATGCGCTGGCGGGATGCTCCGGTGGGATGTGCCGCATCCATCCTCCACCATCTGCCAAGCTCGTTCCTCTGGGCCCCAGCTCCAGCTCCTTTGCGCAGGCCGGGGTGCAAAGTGCTTGGAAAAGCGGCCCTTTTCCCACCGCATCCCTCGCGGGCGGGATGCGACGCCTCCGAGCAGGGCTCGCGGCTCAGCCGGCGGGGAAGCGCCGGACCACGAGGGCCCCGGCTTCGTTAACGCTTCCCGACGGGCAGGAAGTTGCCGCTTCCCCCAGCCCAACGGCCGCGCTCCCGCCGCGCTCCCACTTCCCCGTCTCCCGGGCGGCTCCGACCGCAGCAGTTTCCCCCCGCCGGCGCCCGGAGCGGCTGGGGAGGAGGTGGATTTTCCTGGGCGCCGGCCAGCAGAGGTGCTCCAGCTCCATGGCTCCGGCAGTCGCGACTCCGCGAGGATCCCACCTGGGAGAGCCACAGTGGGCTCCGATGGGGACGCTCCGGGCTCATGGAAAACCTCCGAGGAGGAGGCGGATGGAGCGGGATGGCTCCGGCCTGGGCGGCATGCGTTGCCTGGGGTGGCACAGCGAGTGGCACCAGCCAGGAGCCCTGGCTCCTTCCCCTGCCTAACCGCAGCCAGCCGAGCGGCATGGCTTTTCCTTCGGGAATCGCTCCCCCGATCCCAGGAATCATCCGCCCGTGCGGAGGAGAGCACCCAAACCCACTGGCAGGGGCCAACCAGGAGCTCACGCCACTTTTCCCCGGCTCGGGACGGCCCCCGGGCAGCAGGGACAAGCTGCGCTGAGCAGCACCGCCAGCAGCAGCGGCCCCGGCGGGGGGCTGAGGCCGGACGCAGCTCATCACACACGCGGCAGGGCCGCCTTCGAAGAGCACGTCACCCCCTCCCGCCCCACCCGGCCCTTATCCAGCCTCGCCGGTGCCCGCCCCTGCAGCGCGCCCATTGGCGGCCGCCACCCCCGCTCCGCGCCCATTGGCCGGCGCGGCTGCCCGTCACGGTGCGCTCACCTGGCGCAGGTAGGCGACCTCACCTGCGCCTTAAAGGCGCAGCGACCTTTTAACTTTTCTTAGGGTGGGGGCAGCGGGCCGGGCCCCGCCGCCTTTCCCACTGCCGCGCACGTCCCCTCGCCCACTCGCCTGCCCCACGGGCCGCCCTGGGCTCCCCGCTGCCCGGGCCGGGGGTTCGGGTGAGGCCCGGAGGTGCTTGGCCGTGATCCCACGGAGCGAGGGACATGGCTGGCCAGGCCGGCCGGGATCCCGGTCGTCGGGGCTGTTTCTCCCCCCCGTCCGTCTCTCCCACCCCGTCCAGCAAGGATATGTCCCGGGGAATCACTGGATACAGGAGCCGGCCGCCCCGGGGACGCGGGAGAGGGACACGGGGGATGCACCGGCCAGGAGGGCTCCGGGATGCGGGCGGCGGGACGGGATGCGCCCGGGGAACCGCGGGAACGCCGCGCGCCGTCGTTAGCGGGGACCCGGCAATAACGAGGCAGAGGGAGCAGAGCCGCCGCGCCGGTCCTCACCCTTTATGGCAGAATTGGGGCGCCCTGGGGGGTCACAGGGCCATGCAGCAGGGACGCCCGGCCGGCGGCACCGGGGCCGCGCTCACGGCGGGGCTCGCGGCGGGCAGCGACACCGCGGCGGCCTGGCCGCTCCGCTGCTTCTGCGCCTGCACCTTGCTGAAGATCTCTGCAAGAGAGGGGTGCCGCGGGGGTCAGCGCCGGCGGGGGGGGGCGCGGGGGGGGGCAACGCTGGCGCGGGGCCGGGCGCCTACCCTGCAGCACGGTCGCGAAGGCCCGCTCCACGTTGGTGCAGTCCAGCGCCGAGGTCTCCACGAAGAGCAGCCCCTTGTTGTCTGCGAGCAGAGGCGTCAGCGGAGCCCCCCGCGCTCCCGCCCCCCCCCCCCCGCCGCCGACCGCCCCCCCGTTTCGGCACCTGCGAACATCCTCGCCTCCTCCGCCGGCACCTCCCGGGCTTGCGCCAGGTCCGTCTTGTTGCCCACCAGCATGACGACGACGCCGGCGTCCGCGTGGTCGTAGAGCTCCTTGAGCCACCGCTCCACCGCCTCGTACGTCTGGTGCTTGGTGATGTCGAAGACCACCAAGGCGCCCACGGCCCCCCGGTAGTACCTGCGGGACGGAGCCCACGCTCGGGAACCCCGCATCCCTCCGGCGGGACGCGGGCCGGCCCGAACCCCCCCCCCCGGAGCCCGGACGCGCCCGGCTCACGCGGCGGTGATGGCGCGGTAGCGCTCGAGGCCGGCCGTGTCCCAGATCTGCGCCTTCACGGCGGCGGCGCCCACGGGCACCGTGCGGGTGGAGAACTCCACGCCGATGGTGGTGCGGCTGTCGTGGTTGAACTCGTTGCGGGTGAAGCGCGACAGCAGGTTGGTCTTGCCCACGCCGGACTCGCCGATGAGGACCACTGCGGGAGCAAGGCCGGCCGGCAAGTCCCGCGCCCCGGGGACGGGGCGGCAGGACACCTGCCCGACGGGGCCCCCCCGTCCCGCCACTCACCCTTGAAGACGAAGTTATAATCCTCGTCGGCGGCGCCCATCTCGGCGGCCGGGCGCCTTCCCGGCGGCGGGGCTCCCCCTTCCCTCCGCGACGCTGCGGGCGCGGGAGAAGCGGCCGAGCTGCCCGGCGCGGTGGGGACGCGGTGGGGACGCGGCGGCGCAGGTCGGGCGGGTGGTGTCTCCGCCGGGACCGGCACCCGGGGGAGGAGCCCGGCCCCGAGCCGGCGCTGCCCCGGCGCGTTTCCTCGCCTCTGCCGCCCTCGTGCGAGAGCCGGGGAAACCGCGGCAGAGCGGAGCGGCCGCCAAGGCGGATGCCAGCGGGATCCAACCCCATTTCACCCCCCGAAAGGGCTCCTGCATCTTGCGACCCCCCCTCTGCGCTTTGCTGCTTGCAGAGCCCGGGGGACCCCGACCCACATCGACCCCCGCCCCTAGGACAGACCCCCGCGTTGCTCTTCCCTTTATTTCAACAAAATCAAACGCACAAGGTAGGACACGAGCATCAGCCACACTTTTATTCCCCTCTTCCCTCCCGCTCCCATTATTTTAACGGCGGTCCGAAGCGCCGGGCGGGCGCCCGGGGACGGCTCCCGTCCTCCCACGTCGGCTCCCGGGAGGGGACGGGCGCAGACGGTGCCGGGACGGTGCTCAGGATGCGGCCACCTGCGTCAGCGGTTCCTCCAGGTACTGGACGAGAGCCTGCGCCTGCGAGCGGGATGGCCGTGAGCCCCGGCGTGGGGGCTCCGCCGGGCCATGCCCAAACCCCCCTCCCCGCACGCGCCCGCGCTCTCGTTTTAATTTAATTTCACTCGGGGGCCTTAAAAGCAGCAGCGTTTTAGTGCGTGAGCTGGTGTGGGAGGTGCAGGCAGCTCGGCAGAGGTGCCCCAGCCATAGCAGCTCCTCTCACCTTCTCCGTCACTTCCATTTTCATCCCTAAAGGATTTGGGATTTATTCAATATCCTTTTTTTCCCCTCCCGTGCAGGGACACAGCCTGGCAGCGGTTGCAGCGTTACCTTGGCTTTCAGCATCCCGAATCCGACGGTCTCTTTTGCGTACATGCACAGCAACAGGTTGGCCACGCGCGTGATGGCGACCCGGCCCTCCTGTCCGGGGCAGAAAAAAGGGGGAAAAAACAGAAAACCACATATTGGCGGGGGGCTTTGCGGCGCGGAGGCGCTCGGCGGGCCGCGCGGCCCCACGTACCATGCAGTCCATGAGGATGAACTTGAGGTTGTCCTCGTTGAACGCCTGGTGCCCGTTCTTGTCGTAGGCCACCCAGATGTTGCTGGCGATGGCCGCGGTGACGCGGGCGTCCGTGTCCCCGTAGCCGGAATAGGCCAGCAAGGAGCCCTCGTTGTTCAGGAGCCTGGAGAGGGGGTGGCAGTGCGAGGGGGGGTCGGACCCCAGGACCGGGATCCCCCCCTTCCTCCCGGGCTGGGAGCAAACGCATCCCATCCCGACCCCCCGTCCGGCATCGCTCCAACGCGGCGGGGGGGAACACCGGAGTTTTCCAAGGGATTTTGGAGCTCCCGGGGCGGCTCCTTCCCCGCTCGGGGCTGTTCGTTTCGCAAGCAGCGGTGCACAGCCCCGTGCACAGCCGCATGCTGCGCGGGGCCCCTCCGGCACCCGCGGCGGGGAGCAGAGCGCTTCCCGGCGGGATCGCTTCCCCGCACCGGGCGGGATGGCGGCGCCTCCGCCCCCGCCCCAGCCGCGCGCGGGCATCGCTCGCAGCATGGCCGTACTCACAGGGTGCTCTGGACCCCGCCGGTGTTGGCCTGGCTCAGCACCTGGGTGAGGGCCTTGGGGCGCAGCATGGTGACGGCACGGCCTCCCTGCGCCCGGCCGCGCTGGGGAGGGACGCGGGCACCGCCCGGCCGCGCCGCCCCGTCGGCGGGGCCCTGCCTCTGCCCGGAGCACGCTGGGACTTGTAGTCCCTGCACGGGGGACGCCGTGCATGCACGCGTCCTGCCCCACGCACGCGTCCCTGCCCCACGCACGCGTCCTGCCCCACGCACGCGTCCCTGCCCCATGCATGCATCCCTGCCCCACGCACGTGTCCTGCCCCACGCACGCGTCCTGCCCCATGCACGCGTCCCTGCCCCATGCATGCATCCCTGCCCCACGCACGTGTCCTGCCCCACGCACGCGTCCTGCCCCATGCACGCGTCCTGCCCCATGCATGCATCCCTGCCCCATGCACGCGTCCCTGCCCCACGCACGCGTCCCTGCCCCACGCACGTGTCGTGCCCCACGCACGCGTCCTGCCCCACGCACGCGTCCTGCCCCACACACGCGTCCCTGCCCCACGCACGCGTCCTGCCCCACACACGTGTCCTGCCCCATGCATGCGTCCCTGCCCCATGCACGCGTCCTGCCCCACGCACGCGTCCCGCCCTATGCATGCACGCGTCCTGCCCCACGCACGCATCCCTGCCCCACACACGTGTCCCTGCCCTGGGGTCCCCACGCATGCATCGTGCCCCATGCACGCATCCCGCCCCAGGGTGGCCGGTCCCCACGGCCATGCGCGCCCCGGGATGCTCACGCCAGCCTGGGCATCCCACCGGTCCCCCTGCTTTCCAGGGGCGGAAAACCCAGGCCAAGCCAGAGCGGTGCAGGAAACCCGGGAGTTTGGAAAACACCACCCGGGCGCCGCGGAGCAGCCTGCGGAGCGCTGCTTTCCGCCCCGTGTTTTATATTCCCGGTGCAGAAGTTTGGGCCGGCTCCGGTTTGTGTCAGGGAGGTTTCAGCATCACAGCAAAGGACGCATTTGGGGGAAAGAGCCCAAACAAGCAGGTCAGACCCCTGCTCCAGGGATACAGGGCAAAAATAAGCTGAAAAAGCCTTGCTAGGGCAGCTTTAACAACATGCTTTTTTTTTTTTTTTTTTAATCCAGCAAACCACCCAGACCTGGAGCTGCTCTGGGCAGAGGAGCCCACCCAGAGGGGGCTCGAGCTGCTCCCCCTCAGCCAGCGCCCGGGGAAAGCTGCTCGCTGTAGCTACCGAGCAATAAAATAGCAATAATTAAAAAATAAGCTAAAAAAGCCAGCTTTGCCCTGCACCCCCAGCTCAGCCCCCCCCCCCCCCCCCCTCACATGGCCCCAGGCACCCCCAACCCAGCCTGGGCACCCAGTTTTATAGTGGCGCCGCAGGGGCTGAGCTGGGCCCTAACGACCCTGGGCGCTAATTGGGCCGGAGCCCCCCGGTCCGCCCTGGGCCACCGGCACAGCGAGGGGGGGTCTATAGGCTGCACCCTGCTAATGGGGGGGCCCCGGGCCAAGCCAGCTAACAAGGGGGTGCAGGCGGGATCCGCCTAACGAGGGGGAACACAAGCCTGGCTAACGGGGGGACCTGCGAGCCGGGTTCCCTAATGAGGGTTTAGCCGGGTTTGGCTAATGAAGGGGGTGCAGGGTGAGCCCCGCTAACGAGGGGGGTGCAGTCTGGACCCCATTAACTATGGGGATCCAGGCCAAATCCCACTAATGAGGGGGATGCAACCCAGACCCCACTAATGAGGGGGGGCAGCCTGGACCCCACTAATGAGGGGGATGCAGCCCCTATCCCATTAATTATGAGGTCCAGGCCAGACCCCGCTAATGAGGGGGGTGCAGGCCGGACCCCACTAACGAGGGGGCTTTATCAGGCACACAGGGATACAGGCGCGGTGTTCAGCACTGGGGGCAACACCTGGGGCAGCTGCCCCTGCTTTCTCCCAATTCACCCCCCCCATTACCCCTTTAACCGCCCCCCCCGTGAGGCCCCCCCCGCCGAGGTCCTCCAGCGCTGCAGCTCCCCTCCGGCCCGCCAGGGAGCGGTGGCGGCGGCGCGGGGCGGCCGGGGCAGCCGGGGCGCCGCTCTGGCGCGGCGGCGCGCGCCGCCTTTCTCTGGCCGCGGCCCGGGCTGGCGGCGAAGATGGCGGAGCCGAGCGGCGGCGGCGGCGGGCCGGGCCCCGGCGGGGAGGGCGCGGCGGAGCTGGGCGGCCCCGGCGGCGCCCTCATCCGCGTCACGGTGAAGACCCCCAAGGACAAGGAGGAGATCGTCATCGCCGACGGCGCCTCCGTGCGCGAGGTGGGGGCGGCGGCGGGGGGGAGGCCGTTGCGGGGGGGGGGGTGCACGAGGGGGGGAGTTTTGGGGGGCGGAACCTGGTTTTAGGGGATGCGAGTGGGTTGGAAACCTGGGGGGGGGCGGCTTTGGGGCGGGGGTGAGGAGCTGGGGGTGTTGGGGGGGGACCTGGTTTGGGGTGGATTTGAGGGAGCGGGGGGGGGGCCTGAGGGGGGGGGCCCGTGAGATGGGGGGCCCATAGGGGGCCTGGCTCTGAGGTAGGTGTGAGGAGCTGGGGGTGTTGGGGGGGTCCTGGCCTTCGGGGGGGCTGTTTCGGGGGTGGGAGTGAGGGAGCTGGGGGGGATGCGAGGGAGCTGGGGGGCCTGAGGGATCTAGGGGGTTTGGGGGGGGATGTGGGGGGCCTGAAGGGTGGAAGGCAGTTTGGGGGGGCATGAGAGAGCTGGGAGGTTTTGGGGGGACTCTGGGGAGGGGGCTTTGGGGTTTGGGGGAAGCTGAGGGGTGTGGGGGCTTTGGGGGGGATGTGAAAAAGCCAGAGGGTCTGAGGGTGCCTTGGGGGGGTGTTGTGGTGAGATGTAGGAGGGCACAAGGGAATCTAGGGGGAACCTGGTTTTAAATTGGGGGAAGCTGAGGGAGCTTGGGGGGGACATTTGGTCTTTGGGGGATATGAGGGTATTGGGGTGGCGGTGGGGGGTCTTGCAAGAAACCGGCTCTGAGGGGGTTGGCTGGAGGTGGCCCGTGACGTGGGGAGAGTTTGGGGAAGGAGCTGGCCCTGAGCAGGGTGATGAAGGTCTGGGGCAGGGGGGAACCTGTGGGAAGATTTGTGGGGGCTGATGGTGGGGAGGGAGATGTGGGGTGCTGGGGAGGGGGGGTCACTTGGGAGGGGGGTGTGAGGGGTCGGAGGAGTGGCTTTGTGGGGGGTGGCCGTGGGGAAGGGGATGTTGTGGGGATGGCTGTGGGGAGAGGGGTGTGAAGGGTTGGGGGGAATGGGGGGGGTTGGGAGGGGGGATGCTAGGGGTGTGGCTGCCAGGCAGGGTTGTTCTTCAACCTGTTGCTGGGGAAGGACTGCCGCAATAGGGAGAAGCGGCTTTGGGGGCAGAGCGGGAGGCGAGCGTGCGTGGGGCTGACCCACGCCTGGAGGCGGCGGCTGGGCAGCTCCGTCCCGTCCCGGCAGCGCTGGCTCCCAGGCAGGGCCGGGCACGTGGGGTGGATGTGGGCACGCAGGAGGCAGGTCCTCCGGGCGGAGGAAGCGGGCTGGGTGTGCCTTTGGGGTAAAGGCTGGAGGAAGCAGAGGAAAGGGAATATCTGAGCGTGGGTTTGAGGGTTCGCTCCTCCAAAGGGGCTTCCCAGGCTGGAGCGAGGCGGGTGGGATCCGTAGGGAATGGCCCAAGCCCTGTTGAAGTGGCCGTTCCCTCTGGGACGAGGTGTCGTCGTCAGCGCTCTTGGCTTCCTGGCTTGCGGTGTGCTTTTACCTAGGGTTCAGGACGTGAGTTTGCAGTGTGATGGATTTGGTCGAGATCTCTGGGGAGCAGAGTCGTGGGGCTGGGCAGGGATTGCGGTCTCCGTGACACCCCTGCTCCTTCCCAGTCAGCTCCTGAAAGCTTGTTGTGGTATAAACAGGATGTTAAGTGACTGCTCTGTTGAGAAGAAAACTGATTAGCTTTGCAAGCAGGTTAACGTGAGGCTTGGGACCATTCTCCCAGGCACTGGTTTCAAGGGTTGTAACGCGAAGGCTGTAAGCTCATCTAGGACAGGTGTTTGTCATCCTGGCTTTTTCCGTGTGAATTTCCTGTGGTCTCCGGCTTCCACATACAAAGCTCTTTCCTCCTAAACCAACTCGGGAATGCCCTAGCTGAGCTAGCAGTGACAATCTTATTGGCAGGTGTTAATCCCACCTCATTACATAGTAAAGAAGAGATGTCAGTGTTGTGTGGTGCGGCATGCTCATAGGGAATATAGTTGCAGAAATAGGAATTAGAAAAGACCTAGTTTATTTCCATTGGCTGATAAAGGATTGTTCCCTTTTCCATAGAGCTCTGTCCTGTATTAAATCACAGAGTTGGGCTTTCCTTAGAAAAAAATCAAATGAGCAGAGACAAAAAAATTGTCATTCAGAGGATAAATGGTGTCTTTGGATTAGACCTAAGAGGCACACTTGATCTTGCTTTGGAAGCCTTCAGCTCATCTTGAGGTAATTGCTCTATACTTTCTGAAATTTACTCCACATTTCCTAAGCAGCATAGAGCTCTTCTTTGTTTCTTTTTCTTTTATTTTTTTTCCTTAATACCTCAGACATGCTCAGCAGTTGGTGAATGAGTTGGTACCTGCATGGGCTCCTTCTGGGTGAAGTTCTGAGGGAGTGTCAGTTCCTCGTGCCATTTGTGTAGGGAATGTGATGTCCAAAATATTATCTCTAAGTTTCTGGTTTCAGTCCTTTTCCTGAGAAGTGCTCTGTTTGTTTTCCAGTTCAAAGAAGAGATTTCCAGACGGTTTAAAGCCAAACAGGATCAGCTGGTTCTGATCTTTGCGGGGAAGATCCTGAAGGATGGAGATACTTTGAATCAACACGGGATCAAAGATGGGCTGACTGTGCATTTGGTCATTAAGACTCCACAGAAGTAAGAAATGGTTCCATGGTGGGGGGTGAGGGTGAACTGCTGATGTGAACAAATGACGGTGGAAGAGTTTTGCTTCATCTGTGGCTGAGGGGGAGTAGTTTGTGTCAGACTTGAGTGCTGGCCTTGGGGCATTTGTGAGTCTGGTAATGGTGATCTGGCAGGAGAACTCCTTTAGGTTCCTGGACCTGCCACTGTTTTGCCATGTAGCTGTGGGGTTTATCACTTGGCCTGTCTTTTCCCTAGTTTATGCACCTGTGTGAATTTGCTAGTGTCTGAGGGGGCAGTGTCTTCTCTAATACAATTATCATATCTAGTTTTGTGTGCTCTGAGTGTCTATGACTTAGTAATCCTGCAAGAACCTGTTTGAACTTGCTGCTGTCCTGGTTCTAATAAAGATGAGACTGTTAGCAGAAGTTGCGTTCCCAGTGAGTTCATACTGAAGTTCAAACCAATACGCAGTTGTTCTCTGTTAGTTCTTGCCATGTGCTCTAATCTTGAGCTCATGCTGCCTTTCAGGTACTGTGAACTTTTGAAAGACGTGCGGTGCGTGGAGAGTGTTATCCAAAGGACAGAACAATGTTGTTTCCTTGTGGTCCTTATAGAGAAACTATCCGCGCAGATGTGTCCAAGTTTGAATGCGAGGAAGTTCTGGCCGTGTGACTACATAAGTACAGCAGTGTATTCGTTAGCTCCAATACAGCACTGTAGTCACCCCCCTGTCCAGCTTCGACACATCTCATTGTGTCTGTCTGCGCCATGTAGATCACCTGAGAAAGGTATACAAGCGTGACAGCACCGAAAAGATGCTGCAAGGTTGGGCTTTTCCCTAATGCTGTCAAACGGAGCGGCAGGCGTTAAAGGTTCCTGGGAATAGCTGCTGCGTTTCAGATGTGGCCACGTCTTGTTGATTTCGAAATGCCCTTTGCAGCAATTTCTTGGGCTCCCTGCTGCAGCCCGATCAGGCTCCTGGTAAACTAACAAGGCTGCATCTCTTTGTGCAGTTCTGCTGTCCCCTGGGAGAGCTGCCTTACTGCCTTAGTCAAGATTAGTGTTTTCTTCCCCCTTTCTTTTTACAAAGACAAGCATGTATATTGTCAGCTTCTGCGGGAGGCCCCTTTACTGGATTCTGCACCTCCAGGTAGCCTGATAGACTGATGCTGTTTACCAGTGTCTCCACAGCAAAATGCAGTACCTATGAGCCATTTCAAAAAGTAAATGAGAAAGCTGTCCTGGGTTGCTTGTTTTATTCTCTAATAGTTGTTGATGAGTGATTACTGAAGACATTACAGCCTCTTCCTGGGCTGAGAGAAACCAAGTGACCTACCTCCAGCTTCCCTCTTCCTTTTTTGTTCGGTTTCCTATTTGCTTTTTTTCCCCTACATGTCTTGCTTCCTTCTCAGTGGCTGCTGGCTTTCAGCAGCAGTCAGTTGAATCTGGAAAATGCATAGGGGACTTCAGGTTAGATATTTTTTAATTGTTATTTATTTTAAGTTCTAGAATAAGAGTGAAAGAGGAAAGGGAATTAGAAATGGGAATCATTCTTGGATTGGGAAAAGATCAAACAGTTTTTTAGGTATTTGTTGGTGGCACAGTTTTTTTTAATTTAAAGCGAGTAAAGTGAATTTTGTGGTCTAGTTTCATTTGAAGGCTCTTAAGCGCTTACCCAGGATTATCACTGCAGTGACTGCAGATGCTTCAAAGTGTCTTTAAATGTGTGGTGTTGGGTTTGGTTCCCCCCCCCACCCCAGGAAGAGTCCTGGGGAGGAACTGTGATTTCAAAGTACTTGTTCAGGTGTTAGTGCTAGTGCTGATAGTGGTAGTGTACTGTTGCTGCACTGGCTTGTGGCACAATAACTGCACATATCTATTAAAAGCAGCTCTGGCCAACTTGTGCTGGAAGGAGAGGTCTCCTGGATAAAGTGCAGCCAGTAGCAAAGATGTGAGTTCATAGCCAAGCTGCCCAGAAACACTTTGTGGCTTCATGGGACAGATGACGTTACTGCCTTGTGCCTCAGTTTCCCCCTCTATAGAATACAGCTAATTCTTGCTTTGCCCCCACCAGGAGCACTGGTATTAATAATCACTGCATGGGAGGGATTGCAGAAAAGCAGAATCTTGTTTACCCCATGCAGCAGCCCTGCTGTAACCTCCTGTGGTTTCTGTGGGAGCAGCAGGAGGATTTTCCTGTTTGGAGCAAGCTCATTGCTCAGGGATGTAGCGGAGGTAAATAGTTCAGTGCTATTCAAGGAAGAGCTAGATATAATTCAGAGCAAGTCCAGTCAGCCACTTGGTGCAGGCCAGGATAAAATGTCATGGGCTGTTATGTGTCAGGATGGGAGGCAGATTCCAGCAGATGGAAGGCATCTGGAGGACACAGCTGTGAATCCCCGCGGACTGGAAATGGCTGCTGCTGGGACGACAGGCTTGAAGGGAGGCTGTGGGGTGGGGTGCACAGTCCTGTGTCCCCTACAGAGGACTCTGCTTAACTTGCCTGAATTTCAGGAATTTAATGGTTTCTTTGCAGGGTCCAAGATCCTACAGCTGCTGCTTCTGCCCCCACTGCTGCTTCTGCCCCCACTGCAACCCCTCCTTCTCCTGCTGCCCCGTCTCAGCCTTCCACATCCAGCAGTGCCGGTTCTGACGCGGGGAGCGGCAGCAGACGGAGCAGCGGGTCGGGGACCATGGCGGGTACCGGAGACGGAGCCCCTAACAGTGCTACGTCCATCCTTTGTAAGTGATGGCTGCCCGACAGTCTTACCCAAAGGAAGAATTTCCTAGGATTAGAGCAAGGAGCTGGGGTTCTTGGCCCCTGTAGTTGTCTCTGTTGCTTGCTATGGGCTTTGCATGAGTCACTTCCTTCGATGTGCCTCAGTTTCCCCGCTCAGGGTAACACCAAATCCCTTTGTGAAGCACTTGTAAGCATGTGTGGGGGATATCCTCCCTCAGAGCTGAGTGCCACAGGAGTGGGATGCCCTTAGGTTAGCGTGGATGCAGAGCAGTCCAGCTGATGCGCTTGTCCTCTTTTTGCAGTTGCCGACTGTTACTGACTCACACTGCTCTCCCTGTGTGTTGTTCCCTCTCCAGCTGGCTTCGGCGGCATCACTGGGCTGGGCAACCTTGGGATGGGCTCTGCCAACTTCATGGAGCTCCAGCAGCAGATGCAGCGGCAGCTGATGTCCAACCCAGAGATGCTCTCTCAGATCATGGAGAACCCCTTGGTGCAGAACATGATGTCCAACCCTGACCTCATGAGGCAGATGATCATGGCCAATCCCCAGATGCAGCAGCTCATGGAGCGAAATCCAGAGATAAGCCACATGCTGAACAACCCAGAGCTCATGAGGCAGGTGAGTCAGCAAAGCAGGGGCCCAGGGCCTGTTTAAAGCATGTCCAGGAGCGTCTTTGTGGACTCGCTTCAGTGTCTGTTCTCGAAAGGCAGAATGTAAATTCCAGATCCAGTGAATGTAGAGATCTTTCTTTTCCTTTCTGCTGTGAGCTCCCCCCAAACAGATGGTGGTCTTGAGTTATATGAATAGTCATTACTCAGCCCACGTGCTTGCAATCCATATCTCCCTTCCAGGACTGTTGAATCCATCATGTGCTGGGCAAAAAGGATGCTAGGATCTTCCAAGTGTGCTGCATACAAGGCTACTGCGTTCTGATTCAGGCATGGGAGCAAAAGCAGTTGTGGTGAAGTGAAACCACTGCAAAAGCTCTCTGTCCCTCTCTGTTTCTGTTTGTAGATAAAGACTACGGGGCTGTACGAACAATATTTTACTATGTGTATCAGTAGGGAGCGCTGGTTGTAGGCTGGGATCCTTGAAGTCTCAATTTTGTCTGTGGTCCCAGACCAGAGAGAGCCCATTCCCTAAAGAGCTGGCTATCTGTACGATACCAGGTCTATTAGAAGGGGAGCATAAGGGAAGAGTGAGAGCCCGCGTGTTAAATAGCCAGTGACAGGACTCTGCTCTTTCCCCAGAAAGCCTTGTCGGGAGGTGTTTCCAGGTCTTTGCTCAGTGAAACTAGTTTCTGTCCACTTCTCAGTTATATTTCTTTGGACTGTGTCAGTCATCCCCAATTCCAGACTTGCTGGATTAAACTGCAAATGATCTGTACTTGAACAGCTCGTCAGATCAGATCTGGAGGCTCCTTGTGCAGGGGATACCCAGCTGAAATCTGGAGATGGTGAATTACTTGGTTTTCCTGAAACAGGAAGGATCCAATCTTTTCCACCTTCTCAGTTTTTGAATGCGCTCCATCTACTTTGAGTGGGAACATATGGGTGTTAAATGTTTGGATGTCCTGATACTGCTTAGAAACGAAACAATCTTATCCAGCTGAATTGAGGTTGTAAAGGAAGAGAGCTTAGCAAGGATGGGAGGAGCCAGGATCCCTGGGCTCTCTTTGCTTGGATAAATGATCTCTCTGCTCTCTGGCTGCGAAACGGGTTTAATTATACTCTTTCTTCTGGGAGCTGAGATTTAACTCTTTCAGTGCTTGACTAGTGGAGCAGTAGAAGAATATCACTGGGCTGCTAGCCAGTCTCTCTGTGCGCTCCAGTCTTCCACGGTGTGCCTAGGCTTAAACTTTCCACGTTTTCCTCCTCCTCCCAGACAATGGAATTGGCTCGTAACCCCGCCATGATGCAGGAAATGATGCGGAACCAGGACCGCGCTTTGAGCAACCTCGAGAGCATTCCAGGAGGGTACAACGCCCTGCGCCGGATGTATACGGACATCCAGGAGCCCATGTTTAGCGCAGCCAGGGAGCAGGTATGGCTGCAGCGCCGAAGCGGGGCTGAGCAGTGTGCTGAGAACGGGCAGAGCGTCTTTCCCTGCCCCCACGTGCTGGGCCTGCCCTCTCAAACCAAGGCTGTTCGTCCCCTCCTTTCTCTAGATTACAGTTGCAGCCATTAGCAGGAGAACGTTGTGCCGCACCAGTCATTTGCTTTTATTACAAGGTTTGGTGTATCTGAGCAGAGACCTGCCCTCGCTCCTTTTGGTCTCCAGGCAGGCTGGATGCCAGCCATCTCCGGTCTGAAAGCCCCATAGCTTCGTTAGCACGGCCCTCTGCTCTCGGCAGGGCTTACTGTATTAGCTCAAGCCTGACGCCTTTGGATTGGAGCTGGCAGGAATCCAGCTGGCTTGGAGCGCAGGAGGAGCGAGCGCAGGTCTGTCTGCAAAAGGCTGTGCAGACATACTCCAGTCTAGCATTACCTACTGGTATGTCCGGGTGCTGATTTTACATGGATGTTTTGAAGCCCTGTATTTGGGAGCCAAATTTTGGGCTGTGGCTGTTTCTTGAGCTTGGTCTTTTTCTGAATGTGGTGTGCTGTGGATTACGAATTTCTCAGGGGGCAAATTATGGCACATGTTTAGCAAATTCTGGACCTGGATGAATGGGATGGGCTGTTTTTTAGCTCGTGCAGAGTTGGGGTTGGTCCGATGCTCTCCTTTGGGCTGACTAATTAAGGTTGTTTCTTTTTTCCTTTTTCCCTAGTTTGGCAACAATCCGTTCTCTTCCTTGGCGGGGAATTCTGACAGCTCAAGCTCTCAGCCTTTGCGGACGGAAAACAGAGAGCCGTTACCTAACCCCTGGAGCCCCGCACCCCCCGCTTCCCAAAGCCAGGCACCCAGCAGCGAAGGGAGCGCTGGCTCGGCGACCACCCAAAGCACACCGACTGTATCCAACCCCTTTGGGCTGAATGCTGCTAGCATTGGGGCTGGTACGTAAGCAAGAGAGGAGCAGAGGGGACTGCTGACTGAACAGATCACCCAGACTTCCTTGGAGGGAGGTTGCCTCTGGCATTTGAATGCCTGTCTATGACTGTTCTCCGGATGAATGATTCTAGCCCAGTTGCAAGTGAGAGTGGATTATTCATTGTGTGCCCGTCTGAGGGTTACTTTGGGAACTTGGAGATGTCCCTGCAGCCCTTGAGAGCATAGGAGGTGGCAAGCAAAGCACCACAGCTGTTCACAGCTGTATTTGCTGTTGGCCAGTGAAGGCACTGCTGTTCTCTGTCATGTTGCATTTCAGGCACTGCAGCAGTGCTCAGGCTTGTAAGAGGTTTTCCTTTGTCTTCTCTTCCCTTACCCTTGCAGGCATGTTTAACAGCCCAGAGATGCAAGGACTCCTGCAGCAGATTTCCGAAAACCCTCAGCTGATGCAGAACATGATCTCTGCCCCTTATATGCGGAGCATGATGCAAACTCTTGCCCAGAACCCAGACTTTGCAGCACAGGTAAAAGTGTTGCAGCGTGTCTGCTATCATCAGACAGACCTTGAGCATGACAGCTGTGAGACCAGTCTGCTTCTGTAGCTGGAGAGGTTCCTCTTTGCAGGAAGCTAAGAGTTGAGTGAACAGGCAGTTCTGGTGTATTTCTTGATAGCTTGAAGCCAGCCGTAGTACTGAGCCCTAAGGCTTCAAACGTTCTTTGTGTTTTAGCAGATCCCCAAACTAAAGAAGGCGGCTTTCAGAGGGATGTGGGAATGGCCCTCCTCTTTGCCTGTGGGCGGTAGCCCCTGTTCAGCACCGTTGCCAGGAATCGAGCTGTCTTATTTCAGCCCCTGTTAACAGGGAAAGATGTTGAAAGCCCAGGGAGGGAGTCATGGGCACCTGTGACTTACTGTTCGTGGTCTGGTTGCATAGGGTTTAACAGCCGATGGCAGCAACCCTCTGACCCTACCTACGTGTGCTGTCTCTTGCTAGATCATGGTAAATGTCCCCCTCTTTGCTGGGAATCCACAGCTTCAAGAACAGCTCCGCCTTCAGCTCCCTGTCTTCCTGCAGCAGGTAAAGGCCCCTGTCCGGCCCGTTGCTGCTCTCAGCCCCGAGCTCTTCCATCCTCCGTAGGAAGGGGAGCCTCTCGGCTGCATAGTCAAGTGGGCTAGGAAGCATGTGGGTCTGGGTGGTCTGGGCTGTGGAAGAAAGGGGTTTTCACAGGGGAGAGAGAAAGCAAGAGCTTGCTTAGACAAGGCAATCTAAATTACCTAAAGGTGGACTTTAAATTAGACTAGTTAAGCTACATGAAACCCCAGTGTGGACAGTCTCTCCCTGTAATGCATTTACAAAAATTAAGACAGGTAATTGCACTAGAGCAGCTGCTTCACTCAAGTAAATCAAATAAAATCACTCTAATTCTGAAGGTGTATGTCCCCAGTTCTAATGTGATTCACCTAGTTCATCTAGGAAATCTGATCTAAACTTTGTTCAAGTATCTCTGTGTAGATGAGCCCTCTCGCCTTCATCCCCAGATGCAGAACCCAGACTCCCTCTCCATTCTCACCAACCCCCGCGCCATGCAGGCGCTCCTCCAGATCCAGCAGGGACTCCAGACGCTGCAAACGGAGGCCCCAGGACTAGTGCCAAGGTAATAAGTGCTTTAGAGTGGGTTTCTGCAGGCAGAGCTGACATGCTTGGTACCAGGAGGCAGACTAGCTGTTGATTCACGGAGGAGATCTGCTTAGGGAGCTCTGTTTGGGAGCTTAGGGAGCTCTGGGAATTTGTGTGCACGCCTGCAGGTCTCTGCGAGCTCTAATTAGCACTTTCTACTTGTTTGTACTTAGTGCGGGAAGTCCTTGACCTTTTCTTTCTGCAAAAAAGGTTTGGAAAACGTTTGGTCCCTCCCCCCATCTTTTGTCTGTGGTATTCGGTGTCACCTAACTCAAGAATTTTATCTCTGGGGAGAAGTACAAGATGCAGAGCTACAAGGCTGGGTGGGTATGTTAGGGCAAGCTGGTCTGCCAGCAGCCCTCAGGCCTTCTGGTCTTTGACAGTGTGGGTCACGTTCAGTTTTTGCTGTTCCTTTCAGACCTGCGCCTCTGTTAGTATCGCTTATTCCTAGTGTCATATGTGACCGGGATACAGATGCAGCCAGTTTGGTTTACAAAGCTGTCCTGTAGCGAGGGGCTTGGCGAGGGCCAGCCTGGCAGGGGCTGCCGGTTGCCTGTGCTGTGTAACTCTCGCAAGACGGGGTACACCGAGAAGTGCCAGCCCACCTCTGAGCACACCCTGCTTCTCTCTGCAGCCTCGGTTCCTTCGGCATGCCTCGAATGCCCCCGTCCTCTACAGGAGGAAGCACAATCCCGGAGAACCCCGTTCCCTCCGCTTCGACGCCGGCCAGTGCCTCTCCAGCCGGGGGTGGTAACCCTCAGCAGCAGCTCATGCAGCAGATGATCCAGCTGCTGGCTGGAGGAAGCTCTCAAGTACGTAATGCCCGGCTGCATGCTGATGTGCTCCTGGGGGCAGGGCTGGGGTGAACCAGAGGCTTTTCTGATCCCCCCCCTGCTCTAGGGTTGCAGGTCCCCAACAGGTTTTCCTTGGCTGCAGTGCTTTCTGCTAAACTTGCTTGGTTTGGTGTCTCAGGTTGGCTGATTACTTGGGGATAGAGCGACCCTTTGCACAGGCTTGAAACTAAGAGTTATAGGGACAAATCAAGAGCCAGGGATCCTCCTCCCAGCTCTGCTGTTGCCTTAGGTACTGAATTTGGGCTAGTGCTGTGTGGAGTGGCTGCTCTGCCCAAGTGCATGGCAACTTGGGGTGAGGGTCACGTCAGTCACATCAGGCTTTCAGTATTTAAATATATTTGGGGTCCCTGCTCAGCCACTGTTGCTGGCCCTGCCCACAGTGGATGTGATCTCTGCTCACGTCTTTATGTCCTTTCCCTTTTACAGGCGCAGAGTCCTGAAGTGCGATTCCAACAGCAGCTGGAGCAGCTGAACGCCATGGGCTTCATTAACCGTGAGGCCAACCTCCAGGCGCTTATTGCCACTGGTGGAGACATCAATGCAGCAATTGAGAGACTGCTGGGCTCCCAGCCTTCCTAAACTCTTGTCATGCTGCCCCACAGACGTCAGCACACGCATCCATACACATGCACAGGGGGACCTTTCAAGAAAGCCCACCATCATTTTCATATCTGACAGCTGTCCATGTATTTAAAACAAAAAGATACAGCTTAACCCCTGACCTTCCTACTAAGTTAAGATTTCATGTTGAAATGCTCTTTAACTGGCTTGTATGTGGATTCCAGTTCTCATCGTGGCCACAGAGACTTCAGATGTGTATTTTTTCCTAAATATGCCCTCTGTCTCAGACACTCTTCTTCTCTCTAGATGGTAGAGGCGATACTTCTAGTTACTTACCTGAATGATTGTGTTTTGAGTAGCTTGATTTTAACTGTACATGATTCCCTCCCCTAGACCTTGTTCCAGGCAAATATTTAAAATTTAAGCCAAGTTGGTTTTGGTTACTTCTCCCAGCATCTTATTGGGAATGGATCAAAAGAAAAATTGAAGTGACTTGGAAATTTCTGATGTCCTTTGTCTTAATATTCCATTGGATGAGCCGAGCCTGTGTCCCTTGCACACAGGTGTGTGTCCAGTCTCCTGGTAAAGGGTTGATGCGCATGAAAAATACATTTGAACTATGGCCTTTTTATGCTGTGGGGATGGTGTTGGAGCCTAGATGCCTTTAGGGATCAGGCTTGCTGTTCTTGAACCCAAGGTTGAAAGTGCTGTGCAGAAGGAAGTGTTTGAAAGAGGACTTTCTGCACAAGCAATCCAGTTTCCATGCAGTGGTGTCAGGGGTTTGACTCTTGTGCTCAGCAGACTCATTTATGAAAGTGTACAAGCAAAAGGAAACAGAAAAATAAGTTAACAGATCTTTTCTCTCCACTGGAAAATGTTGAAGTTTTCATGTTCTTCCCAGTTTAGACCCATCATCTCTCTCTCTCCACCTCTCCTCCCCACCATTTTGATGTGTTTGAATGTCACTACTCTCCAAGAAACCTTTCCCAAGGACCAGCAGGGTGATATTTTCCCAGGAGCCTCCATGGCTGTGTAATTTGCATACCATTTTTATCAAAGAAAAATAAATGCGCACAACCATCCGTCTTCCTGCGCTCCATGTATCTTCCTTGATTGCCGCATTTAAGCTGATTGAGTTCCCCTAGTTACCTGTGATTAGTTTGTCTTGTCCCATTGCCCCCCCCACCAGTACCCAGTTTCCTCTTGTAGATAATGTGGGGTGTTCTGCAACCTTCTGCCTGCCTTTTCGGGCTTCCTTCCCTTTTGTGGCTGGAAACCTTTTTGACACTTCAGTGGTAAGAAATGCTGCTGAAGGCTTGCCCAAAATTGGCACTAAACATGTCCGTTTAGCAGCTGCCTTTGCATTAAGGGCTTCCAAGTGTGTGTAGGCTAAACGAAGGCTGGGTGACTGCTGGTGCTGCTGTGCTAACAGCTGATCGTGGAAAGTGGATTTGACCCCTGCTTTTCAGTAGGGAGCATGGCACTTGCCATTAGCTGGGGTTGGTATTGTGTGATCACATTTTTTTTGGTGGGAGATTAGGAAGCAAGAGGGAGTGGGAGAGATCCCAGGGCTTTATGTATCCCTGTAAACCCCATTGCACCCACCTTGCTTCTGAATTGGAGATGGGATCTATCAATTTTCTGTATTGTCATCTTGGAGAGCGTGGGTGGAACAGCGGTTGCTTGAGAAGATGTGTGAGGAGGGGGAGCACAGGCTGGAAATACTCCTGCCTTTGCGTAATGTGCATCACGGCAACTTTTTTTTTAAGATGGGGATTTAGAAGGCCTAAGTTTAATTTTGTCTGTCTCGAAGGCTGCGGGCATGTATATGGGTTTCTTTTTGCAACCCCTCTGCAAGTGTGTAAAGCATTTGCAAAGAGTTGTGAAAGGATGGGATGTCACTGAAGTTTCTGATCAGACTGGTGGGGGTTAGAGCCCTTTCGTGATGCTGCTAATCAGCCCTTTTTTAGTTAAATTTGGATAATCTGAGTAAATGGTTATCTCTTAGATCTGCTGGGCATCCTCTGCCTGCAGTGAGCTCCGGCTGTCTCTGCAGAAGCCGTTTCTGCATGCAAGCCAGCTCTTGCAAAGAATGTGCTCGCAGCGGCGCAGGACGGAGGACGGGGCAGCCAGGTAGGCGAAAGGGAGGGGAGGCAGCTGGAAGGAGAGCTGGCGCTGCTTGGTCGCGGGGAGTGGTGGCCGCGTAGCCAGTTGCAGGACCCACCTTTGTGATAGCGTCGTGCTCTGCATTTGAACCTTTTTCCAAAGCAAAGTAAGCCCAAAGTTCGTGAGGAAAAGGCACCCTTTTATCTCAGTATCTAAGCTGTAAAAGTGGCCTGCAGGGGTAGGAATTGTCTTCTAAAAATCCAGCTGTGATGCTGGTCTGAGGCTGATGAACAGGCTATGTGTGTAACTTCTTCACTGCTAAATCTTTCAGTACAACCAACTAACCTGTTCCCTTCGCTGCTTAAACCCAGAGCCCCGTTGTTTGTGGCCAGTCACAGCCCTTCCAGCTCCCTCCCTGGTGTCAGCTCGGTGCGGGCTCTGTCTCGGCGTGGACCTGCAGGGTTGAGCAGAGTCGAAGGGTGATGCTGGGGCCGTGGTGTTCGCTCGCAGCTTCCTCCTCCATCGCTGCGTGTCTGCTGCCTTGGCTTATCCCTGCCTAACCTCGGAGACAGGGCTGGGACCGAGCTGCGCCCAAGCCCTTTGGTTTGTGCCCGGGAGTGAAGCCAGCTGGAAATAACCTGCACGGTGGAGGGCTGAAGTGTAGGCAGGGTGCTGTGAATTATTGAGGAGAATTAATGTGTTTCATGTAGAAATTCTCGCTAAGAATTTTTTTTTCCGCCTAAATCTATGTCCTGCTTTTCCAGCGAGCTCTGGACCACGGTGAGCCTGTGGAAGCTGTTCTCGAGCAAATGCTTCCCGCAGAAGGAGGGTAACGATGATCATCTCTGGGGGAGAAGAGAGGAGAAGGAAGTGCTCGGTCTTCCCAGGCCGTTCGGTGTGCGGTGCCTCTGCTCGTTTAAGCAGGAAAACATATTTCTCGCGTCTCCCCGCGTCTGCAGCGCCCGCTCCAGCGTCAGCCTGAGATCATCGCTCACCTGCTGCCAGCTCACCAGCCAAGGTGCTAAAACGAAGATAAGGGGGCAGCCCGCTATCTCCGTGTGCAGCCTCTGTTTGCATCTGATGTTCAGCCACCGGCTCTCCGGCTTCCTCCGGGTAATTTGGCAAAGCTGCCGCCCTCGGCGCGCTGCTCCTCGCTGCTCGGGGCACCTCGCTTTACTTGCTCGGAGCAGCCCGCGGCCGGGTCTGCGCTGCGGCTTTGCAGCTGGGGCCGGAGCCGCGCGGAGGGGAGCAGCCGTTCCCGCAGCCGGGAAGGGGGAGAGGTCAGGGAAACGCTGTGCCGCCCCGAGGCGCAGCCTCGGCCCCCGCGGACCTTGCAGCGTTAAAGCCCCCAAGGTCGTTTGAGCGCTTGCCTCTCTGGTGGGTTTTGCAGGCTCTTCCCCATAGCTGCTGTGACAGAGGCTCTGGTCCTCCTTTTTCCCCTTTGGGGAGCAGAAAGACCTCCCGCTCTGCCCATCCCCGCTGCCCTCAGGCTTCGGTCGGATGGGCTGGGACAAGGTCACTGCGGGTGCTTTTGCTTTTAATAAATCTGACCTGGCAGAATGAATGTGGATGAGTTTGGTTTCCCTTCGGGCGTATCCAATCTGGCCCCGTGCATCAGAAATGTGATTTATCGTCCCGAGACCTGCTCCTGCCGCAGCCCGGCGCTGTCTAACCTCTGCTCGGCCCAGGGAGAGGCAGCTTTGAGTGCTGGTAAGAAGGGAGCTTTTTAGCGAAGCCTTAAGGCCCTCGAGAGAGCTTTCCCTAATCCTCGGTAATGTGCTATTCGAAAGCCCCCTTTTAGGGGAACAATTGCGCTTTCTAACAGTTGTATCTCTCTTTCCCAGAGGACCTGCCCAAAGGTGTTTCTCGCTGACTTTCCTCTCGCTTTTCTCTGGTAAATAGAATTAATTCCTTTAAAATGTAATGGAAGGAGCAATTTCCTCAGCAGGTAGTGATGAATCCAGCTGATTGATTTGGAGAGATTTCTCCTGTAAAGGCCTTATTTGCACTTTGTTCCTTGCACTGCTCCCCGTTCTCCCAGCAAAAATGCAGCTTCCCCCCCTCCATTAACCAAGCGTAACGCTCTGATCCTTGAAACCAGACCTCTGAGCGTAGAGGAGGGAGATGTTGCAGAAAACACATCTAAATTTCCTTCAAGAAAACATTTTATTACTAAAGACTCTGCTGAGAGCGGCTGGCCGTTAACGCAGGCTCAGTCCCTGCATCCCCGCAGCCACGGTTGGTGCCCAGGCTGGAGTGAATTGCCCTGATTTTGCCAGTGCGAGTTAAAAGTAACTCTGTTAAAGTTAATAACTTCTGAGTGAGCTGTGGCGGGGGGGGAATGGGGTGAGTGGGGAAAGCTCCCGGGGGGGTTAGGAGATCATGGGGTGGGGAAGCATGTACACATGCACATATATATATATGTATATACACACATACGTCGAGTTGGACTGCTGGAGCATCTTCTGTGCTCAGCCCTGGGAGGAGTAAGCAGATGCTGGGCTGAGCCCAGGCTGAATTATGCTTTGCAGCATCGCAGATCTGCCAGTGCTGCATTTTGGTCCGTGTTAACGTTGCCCTGAGTTTATTTTTGATTTCTGGAGTTCGGTAACAACTGGATATTCTCTTGCTCCCTGCAGCTGCCCCCAGCTCGCGGGCCCTCGGATGCGCTCACCGCAGCGTCCCGGGAGGCTGGCGGCGCCGCTCCCGCGCTCGGAGGCTGGTCCTGGGGCAGTGAGGAGACTGGGATTTGTTGTTTGCTTCCCTTGACACCAAAAACAACAAAATCACAAGTCTTCCAGATCGACCCAGGAAGCAAGGAGAGCCGTCGGCCGGGGAGCCGCGAAGGAGGTACCTGGTGGGAGAGAAACGGAGGGAGCGGAGCGCGGGCGGGCGGATTGCACCCCGCTCCCGTGCTGGTCGGGGGCAGCTCCCTCCGGAGCCACTCGTGACCCAAAACGGGGCTGTTTGGGGATGCGTTGGGTCTGGCTGGTGCATTTGTGCTCACACTTAGCAGCGGCCAAAATCCCGAAGCACCGGGTCGGTCCCTGGGGCGGGATGCGAACCGGTGCTGCAATGGGACGGTGGGGACGAGCCGAGGCCCTTGGGCTCCTGCTGCGGAGGCAGCGCGTGCCGAGACGCTGCGCGGGTCCCCTTGCCGCTTTTCCCGCGGAGCCGGGAGGGAGGAAGGTGCCCCATCGCCTGCCCGAGCCCTTGGCCTCTTCCCGTTGCTGCGGCAACGGCTGCGGGAACCGGGCTCCCCCGGCGCTGGTCCCCGAGCTCTGCAAGGGGAGAGATGCCAAGTCCAGTCCGGCTGGAAGAGACGCGGGATGGCCGTTCCGGGGAGGATCGCCGCCGCGAGCGGGGGGCCGGGACACCCCCCGCCTGTTTTCTGGAGCGCCGTGGCGATACCCGCGGGAGCACCCGGCACCCGCCGCCTCCTCCAGCAGGGACCCGGCTCCGCCGCGAAGGTTACTGCCGCTTTTTTCATCCTGGCGGACAGAGCAGATGGCGGTGAAATATGAAGCAGTCAAGGCTGCTGCCCCCGCGGCTTCGGCGCTGGAGATAAGAGCGGGACGGGGGACGGACGACTGCAAGAGCTGGTCCTGCGCTGCGTTTTGCAATTTCTTTCAAGGGAGGCAAAATGCTGTGGGGGCTGGAGTGGGCTCCCCCCAGGCCCCGTGTCCCGTCTCCCCACGGCTCGCCCCCTCCCCACGTTTGCAGAGTAGCGATGCAAAGCAACTTGCCGCAGCTCCCGGCTTCTCCCGCCTGGCCTGAGCGCAGCATGGAGAGCCGGGCGCAGAGCCTGAGCCTTTTGGGGGTACGTGCACAAATGCACACGCAGGTGCACGCACAGATGCACACATGTGCACATGCAACTACATCCTCCTCCCGCTTTAGGAAGCCCAGCTTTGCAGTTACCCTGCGTTTTGTGGGGGGATGCAACCCAGCTCCCCGCTCACCCCTCTGCCCCGGGACTGTCCCCCCGTGATGCTGCCGAGCTTCGCTTCCACTTACCCCTCTCCTCTCCGTCCTCCCGGCCCCGGAGCCCGCAGCATCCGCAGGGCTGAACCCCCGGAAAGGAGGCGGCGTGTCCAGGTGCCCAGCGTGGGTGCTGCACCCCGGGGTGCCCCCAGCCCAAGGGAGCCGGGTGGCTGCGAGCAGCCGGGTGGCCGGAGGGGAGTCTTATAGCGCGGCTGCCGGGGGAATAGGCTGGCCTTGGTGACAGCTTTGAGTGGCAGCCTGGGGACGGGGCCGGATGCCGCGCAGGGGAGGGCATGTGGCAGCGTGCCCAGGCCACCGAGGCGCTCGGGGACACGCCGGCGAGGCCGGGGCTCGGCGGCCTCGTGCCGGGCTGGGGGGGCTGTAAGAAGAGGCTTTAGCACAGAAATAAAAGGTGCAGCTGGCAGCAGAGGCCGGGGTTGGACTGCTGCGAGCGTGGCCGGGGGCTGCAGCTGCAGGGAGCTGCCGTGCGGCCGTGCAATGGTTTGCACCAGCTAAGGGCGATGACCCCGAGGCTCTGCCTTTGGGGGGCTCGTGCAGTTCCCCCCTTGCAGCAGCTCAGCATCCGGCCCTGACCCGCAGCTCCTGGGAAAAACAAGCAGCTTCAGGCCGCCGGGCCGAGCGCTGTGCAATGGTTTCCACAGTAACAGCGAGCGGTCGGCGAGGTCTGCCTGCGCCCTGCATGCACACAGCCTTCCGGACACGGCAGCCCCCCGCGTGCACATGCTGCACCGAGCAGGGGGCACGTGCAAACATGCTGCTGGCAGCAGGCGCGGGTGGTGTGCGGTTGCAGAGGGAGCAGTCGGTGTGTGCGTGCAATGCACGGCTGGCTGCGTGTGCAATGCACGGCTAGCAGCGTGTGTGCAACGCAATGCACAGCTGGCTCTGTGCTTGTGTAATGCCCAGCTGGCAGCATGTGCGTGGTGCTGCGGCAGTGCCAGGTGGCAGCGTGTGGGTGTGCGCAAAGCAGGGCCCAGCGGGCAGCGTGGGCAATGCCCAGCTGGCAGCGCGTCTGTGCAACACAGCGTCTAGCCGGCAGCGCGTGGGTGTGCGCCATGCAATGCCCAGCTGGCGGTTGGTGGGTGTCTGCAATACACAACCGCCAGCATGTGCGCGATGCCACGCGTAGCTGCCTGAGTGGATTTGCATAGGCAGTGCACAGCTAGCGCAGCGTCTGCGTGCAGTGCAAAGCGCGGCTAGCAGCGCATGGGACCAATGCAAAGCACGGGTCGGTGTGCGTGTGTGGGCGTGCAATGCAGAGCCAGCAGACTGCATGTCTGCATGCAGTGCACAAGTGACAGTGTACGAGTGTGTGCAATGCCATGCAGAGCTGGCTGAGTGCGTGTATATACAGTGCACAGCTAGCAATGTGTGCATGTCTGTGCGCAATGCAATGCGCAGCTAGCAGCGTGTGGGTCTAATGCAAAACACAGGTCGGGGTGTGTGTGTGTGTGTGCAATGCAGAGCCAGCAGTGTGTAGCTGTGTGCAATGCACAACTGCCCGTGTGTGTGCAATGCCATGCAGAGCTGGCTGTGTGCCTGTGTGCGTGCAATGCACACCCAGCAGTGTGTGTGTGTGTGTGTGCGTGCACTGCACACCCGGCAGCGTGCATGTCCGTGCGTGCAGCGCACACCGTGCGGGTTTGCGCGTCTGCACCCGTGCAAGGAGCAGCCCCGGGGCGGGCGCGTGCCCCGCCTCGCCGGGAGTCTGCGCATGCGCGAGGCTCCGCCCCGCCCCCGGAATTATGCCCCGCCCCTTTCCCCGCCCCGCCCCCTTCCCCGCCCCGCCCCTTCGCTACCCGTCCGCGTGCGCGTGCGCAGACCCCGCCCCGCCCGCGCCTGCGCAGTGCCCGTGGCGGCTGCACGCGGCGGCTGCCGGCACTGGCGGCTCCTGCGCTCCCCGCGGCGGCCCCGGCCCGGCCGCGCCGCAGCCCCCTCCCGCCCCCTCCCCGCGGGGCTCGCCGGTATGAGCCCCCCGGAGCCGCCGGGCCGCGGCATGCGGTTTGCGGAGAGCCAGCTGCGGCGGCACGGCTGGAAGCGAGGTGGGGCCCGGCACCCCCGGCGGCCCCCCAGCACCCCCGGGGCACGGCCTCAAACCCCGCCCGGGGCCCCCAAAACTCGCGTGGGATGTCCCACCCCCCCCAGGGGTCCCAAAACCCTCCCTGCCGTGTCCCCCCCGCCCCGGGGGTCCCCAAAACCTTCCCTGGGGTGTCCTGTTCCCCTCGGGGGTCCCCAAGACCCTCCCTTGCGTGGGTCCCCCCCTCCCTCGGGGGTCCCAAAAAACCTTCTCTGGCACATCCCCCCCACCCCAGGCATCCCCGGTGTGTCCCCCCCCACCCCAGAGGTCCCCCAAACTCTCCCTGGCATGCCCCCCCCATCTCAGGGGTCCCCCAAACCCCCCTTGGTGTGTTCTCCCCCCTCCTCCGGGGTCCCCAAGTCCCCCTAGGGATCCCCGACACCCCCCCGGTCTATATCAGCCATCTCTCTGCGGCCCCCAGTTCACCCAGGGGTCTCCAGACACCTCCCCGGGGGGACAAGATTGTGCCTCGTGGTGCTGAACCCCCCCTTGATATCTGAGGTCGTGCCGCAGCCCCGGAGCCCCCCCCGTGGCTGCGGCAACCCCCGTGCCGCTCGCGACAGCGTCCCTTCGTCCGCAGGCAAAGGGCTGGGGAAGCGGGAGGACGGCATCGCCGAAGCCATCAGGGTGAAAGTGAAGTGCGACACCGCCGGGGTAAGAGCAGCCGGGCGCCGCGGGGCCGGGCCGGGGCTGGGGGTGGGCGCGGGGCCAGCGCTGGCTCCTCTTTGCCGCGCAGGTGGGCCACGACCCGGCGGAGCAGTTCTCCTTCCACTGGTGGGACCACGTCTTCAACAAGTCGGCTGCCAACATCGCCGTGGAGGCCGGGCAGGTACGGGGGGCCGCGGGGGCCGCGTCCGAGGGAAATGGGCTTCGCTCCTGTGCCCCTTGCCGCGTCCTGGGAGATCCCTGGCGCGGGGATCCTCGCTTTATCGCGGGGCCCCCGAGCTCTGCGGCGGCACGTCCTGCGGCGGCATGCCTAATAACGCGCAGCCCCTCATGTTCCAGGATGGCGTCTCCGTGAAGACACTTTCCGAGCAGGACGCCGGGATCAGCAATAAGAAGCCGCGCAAGGCCGGCAGCGCCGACGGCATGCTCTACGGCCGCTTTGTGAAGGTGACCGGCCGCGGGGGACGTGGCTCGGGTTGCTCCGGGCTGCTGCGGACTGTGCGCCCCTGCCCTGCGACGCAGCCCGGCGCTGCAGGGACACCCAGCCTTCCTCTTCACCCCTTCCTCATCGCCTCCCTGCCTCTCCCTGCTGCAGGCGGCCACGCTTATGGCACACGGGGAGGAGGCTGCGAAGCCGCCCACCGCCTCGGAGAGCAGCGAGGAGGAGGAGGAGAAGCTGGACCTCTCTTCGGCCAGGAGGCAAGGCCTGGGGATGCGTCTGACTCCTGCTAACTACGGCTCCGGAGGGACGAGGGCTGTGGCTGGCCGGGAAGAAGGGGAGCACCTTGCGCCGTGGGCCTGGATCGTGGTCCCCCACGCAGGTCGTTGGGGGGGTGACGTATCTCCTCTCTGTCCCACAGGCTGACAGACGAGGAGCTGATCCGAGCCTGCGGCGGCCGCACGGCACACAAGTAAGTGGCCGGGGAGGGGGCTGCGCGATTGGGCTCCCTTCTCGTGGCAGGGACTTCGGCGGAGGCTGGGCCGGGTGGCACCTTCCCTGCCGGACGCCGCTGCAAGCGCCGGACGCCCGTGCCTGTTGCAGGGGTGCCCGGCACGGCCTGACGATGAGCGCCAAGCTGGCCCGCCTGGAGGAGCAGGAACGAGCCTTCCTGGCCGCGTACAGGCAGAAAAAGGGGCTGCCGGAGACCCCGGAGAGCAGCCCCCCAGCAGAGAGGCAAAAGAAAGAGAAAAAGAAGAAGAAACAGTCCAAAGAGAGAGCCGACCCTGAGGCTGAGCAGAGCCAGGAGCCAAGTGGCGAAGAGAACACAGCAGAAGAGGAAGAGAAGGTCGCAAAGAGAAAGAAAAAGAAGAAAAAACGCAAAGAATCAGTTGAGAGAGAGGAGAGCGAGGCAGAGGCACCTCTAGGAGAGGCAGACGAGCCAGACCACGCTGGGCACAGCCCCAAGAAGAAGAAGAAGAGGAAGAAGAGGCAACGGGAGGCAGAGTGAACGGGTGCCGGGGTTGCCGTGCTGCGGAGATGCCGCTGCTGTCTGGCCGGGAGTGTCCTGATCCGGCCTGTGGCACTTGCTGGTGCCGGTGGGAATCCCAGGGTGCTCAAGAAGGGGCCCTGCACCTTGGACAAGCCCCGCATTTGCTGCCTGGTGCTGTTTGTGGGTGCTGGGCGGTCTGGAGCTGATCCGGGGGAAAACACCGGCTTTGTTTCACCCACTTGAACCTTCCTCCCATCAAGGGCGACCTGGTCCTCACCAGGCCTCGGACTTCTCCCCTTTGCCGTGGGCCGCGTGGGTCCACTGCGGAGGGACACGAGGGGACAGACGCCGCAGAGCGTTGCTATTTTTGAAGAACGTCAATAAATTTTTATTGCAGAGAAACAACGCTGAGGTGTGAGCTATGCAGCGGACCCAGCTCCGCGGGCGGTGCGCAGGCACGGCCTCAGGACCCTCGATCGCCTCTATACCTACAAGCGCCCAGAAATTAGATAGCCACCCCAGCCGACAGCCGGCCTAGCAGCAAACCTCCATCAGTGCTGTCGTCTTCTGACTGTTGAGGACTTTGGATCAAAGTGTCACCACAGCTAGCTTGAGTCCTGCTGGGTAGGACTTGATAGGGACCTGGCGAGGTGCTGAGCGTCCTCCTAGCAGAGAGCTGATGCTTTGGCAGAATTAGGCCCTGGACCCCGCTGTGCCTGAGCCCTCGCTCAGCACCCCGATGCCGTCCTGGCTGCCCAGGCCTGGCCCCTAGGCCAACTGCAGGACGCAGTCCGTCCCGGGGTACGGCGGCAGGTTCAGAGCGTATTTTTCCTGCAGCGCTGCGGGCACGAACCTGCCACCGAGGAAGTGGTAGCGGCCGGCGAAGTGTGCCGCCGCCTTCTTGGGCGCCGTGAGCGAGATGAGCATGTCGGGCTGGAGGCCGTCCACGTTCCCCTTCTCCACGTCCCAGCCTGCAACGAGCCCCGAGGCGAGGCTGGAGCCAGGGAGATCCCCGGCCCTGGGTGCAGGAGGGACCCCCAAAACATCCCCCCACCCCCGGGTGCTGTGTCACAAGCTGGGGACGGTCCCCCAACAGGCTATCATGCAACCCCAGGGCTCGGGCTGTTGCTCACCCGACGGGATGTCGATGCTGGCGATGGGGATGGTGATGCGCTTGAGGGTGCCCAGGATGCTGCCGAAGGGCTCCCGCACGGCTCCCTTGAAGCTGAACCCAAAAATCGCATCCACCACCAGGCCGTAGAGCTCGTCGATGAGCGACGCCTGCGACGGGGAAGGGAGCAGGGGGTAAAACAGCATCGCCGCCGCCGGGCACGGCTGCGGGGGACCAGGCACAGGGGCGTGCGCGGCGCTGGCCTCACCTCGGCGGGGAACTCCGGGAGGAAGGTGATGTCCATCTTCTGGCACTGGGTGGTCAAACCCTCGAACAGCGGTTTATTGGGGCGCTTGGGGTAAAACACGGTCGGCTCGTAGCCCTGCGAGGACAGGCGCGAACTGAGCTGGGGGAGCGGCTTGCGTGGGGCGGCCCCGGGATGCCCGGCGCCTTAACGGGACACTCACAAACATCTTCAGGTGCCGGGCGCAGACCAGGCCGTCGCCTCCGTTGTTGCCCGGCCCGCACACGATCAGCACGGTGGGCCGGCTCTTGGTGAAGGAGCTGGGCGGATAGGCCTGGCGGGGGGGGAATCGTTATCCTCCGAGGCGGAGGCGGCGGGGGGACGCTCGCCGCGGCCCCCTCTCCTTGCACCCACCTTGGCGATGGCCGTGGCGCAGCTCAGCCCCGCCAGCTCCATCAGCTGGTCCACGCTGAACTTGTACTCGGTGAAGAGCTCCTGGTCGATGGCTTGGGCCTCCTCCTGCCTGGGGGACGGGGAAGGGCGCGGATGGGACCCCGGGGGAGGCCCCGGGCCTCCCCCTCGGTGCAAAGTGCCCCTGGCTAAACGGGGCTGACGGAGGAGAGGGCAAACCCTGGGCAGGGGGAGGCCCTGTGCCACGTCCCGCTGTGACCCCTGCACCCCACGCAACACCACCTGCCTGGCTGAGCCCCCCCCCACCTCCCTGCACCCTTCTCCACCCCATACACCCCCCTGGGCCTCCACGCACCCCCCCGAACCCACAAGCACCTTTCTGTCCCCCTCCCCGCCCCTCCGCATGCCTGTGCGCCCCTCTGTGCAAATCCCTTTGCCCCTCTCCCCTCGTACCCCCCCGCACCCCTCCCTGCGTGCCCCTGTGACTCCCGCATCCCTCCTGCAACTCCCTGCACCCCGAGGATCCCCCTGCATCCCCCCCCTGCACCCCAAGGATCACCATGTACCCCCCCGCACCCCCTACCACCCCATGCACCTCCTCTGCACCCCAGGGATCACCCTGCACCCCCCCGCACCCCAAGGATCGCCATGTACCCCCCATGCACCTCCCCTGCACCCTCTGCACCCCGAGGAACACCATGCACCCCCCCGCACCCCCTACCACCCCATGCACCTCCCCTGCACCCCAAGGATCGCCAGGCACCCCCCTGCACCTCCTCTGCACCCCGAGGAACACCCTGCACCCCCCCTGCACCCCAAAGATCCCCCTGCACCCCCCTGCACCCCAAAGATCCCCCTGCACCCTCCTGCAAACCCCCTGCACCCCCTGGATCACCATGCACCTCCTGTGCCCCCCGCCACCCTTGCACCCCCCGCACCCCTTTCCACTCCCTGCGCCCCTCGCCGCCCCCCGCCCCCTCTGCACCCCCCCGCCCCCCCCCCCGCGGCGGCGGTACCCGAGGAAGCGGAGCCCCCGCGGCCCCGCGGCGGGGCTGTGCATGGCGCAGCGGGGGGGGCCCCAGCCCCGGCCCCGGCCCCAGCCCCAGGGGCGGCTCGGACAGCGCCCGCCCGCCCGCGCCCCCGCCGCCACCAGCAGCCCCAGCCCCAGCAGCGCCCGCGGCCCCGGCATGCGGCGGGCCCGGCCCGGCCCGGCCCGGTTCGGCTCCGCTCGGCTCGGCTCCGCCCGGCGCGGCACGGAGCAGGCGCGGGCGCCGGGGGCGGAGCGCGGCGGAGCGGAGCGGCCGGGCGCGGCTGCCGCCCGCGGCGGGGCGGCCCCGACGGGGCCCGTCGGTTGCGGCCGCAGCAGCCCGCGGAGACCCGCAGCCCCTGGGGACCCGCAGTCCCCCAAGAGACCCGCAGCCCCACCGCAGCGGCGTTCAGCGGCCCCGTCCCGGCGGGGCTCGGCGGGCTGTCCCGGTCCCCTGCCCCCTCGGAGCCCCCCGCTCCGGCCCTTGGGGACTCACCAGCGCTGGCGCGTTGGGGTTCACCAGCCCTGTCTGGGTCCTTCAGCCCCTCGGAGCCCCCCAGCCTCATCGTGTTGGGGTTCACCAGCCTGGCTGGGTCCTCAGCCCCTTGGAGCCCCCCAGCCTCATCGTGTTGGGGTTCACCAGCCTGTTCGGGTCCCTCAGCCCCTTGGAGCCCCCCAGCTCCAGCCCTTCAGGACTCACCGGCCCCATCCCGTGGGGGTTCACCAGCCTGTCCCAGCCCCTCAGTCCCGTCACATCAGGGCTCGCCAGTCTGTCCAGGTCTTCCGGCCCAGTTGCTCTGGGGTTTACCAGCCCCTTGGAGACCCCCAGCCCCATTTCCTTGGCGCACACCAGCTCCGATGACTCCCAGGGCACCAGCGCCCCGGCTGACCGCGACTCCTGGCCCTGGTGCATGGCCTTTCTGGGGACGTGGACACGTCCAGCCGTGGAGGCCGCCTCGCAGGCCGCACACGAGCCATCGCCTCCGGCTCCTGCGGCTGCTCGGCCGGGGACGAGGCCGACCCTGCCGTGTCCCCTGCCCCGGGGGACGGGGGGCGTGTGGTGGGCTCCAGCCTGAGGTCGGGACCCCAGAGGCAGGTGAAGATGCTCAAGGGACAGTGTCAGGGCCCCTTCGAAAACTGGTTCGTCGTTCTCAGCGACACGTCGAGAGTTTGGGGTGAGGCCACGGACAAGCAGCTCAGTGCAAAATACAGCTTTATTTGTGATATTTTGCAGTAAAAAGGAGGAAGTGAAGGAACGGGACTCAAAGCTGGCGTCGGCTCCAGCGCTGGGGGCTCTGGGCAAGACCCTGCCGTCGGGAGCGGAGCCGGATCCCGGTGCCTCTGGCCGGCACAAGCCCTCCGCCGGGTCGCGGGACCCCCGCTCGTCACAGGAGGCTGCAGACGAGGGACCGGATCCTGCTTTTCCAGCGCTGCTGGCTGCCGTGGGGCCGCGGGGCGGCCGGCTCCGCCGTGCGGCTGGAGGGAGCAGAGCCAGCGGCTGGGGACGCGGCAGGATGCAGCGGGATGCAATGGGATGCAGCGGGATGCAGCTGGGCGCCGGCAGCCGCCCTCGGCCCTCTCCCTTCGCCGCGGCGCTCCGGGACGCCCCAAGCCCTGCCGGAGGGCACAGCCGTCCCCGCGCAGCCCCGGGGCTGCAGTCCGCGGGAAAAGCCCACGTTATCCGATCCAACCCCACGCGCCCTCCCCTCCGGCAGGACTCCACTTCCCAAACCGGGAACGCACGGAGAGACGCAGCCGCGAGGTTCAGCCGGGTGAGAAACCCTGGCGTAGCTGCGCGCGGCTCCCCGAGCTCCGCTCCGCGGATGCGATGCCGCCCGCCGCATTGCGTTTGCACCGGGCCGGGCAGGCTGCAGCCCGTGTGATGAGCTGCGTCCGTGCTCGGCCCCCCCTCGCCCGCCTACCTGCTGGCGTGGGGCTGGCCGGGACGCCCCGGAGCGGTGCCGGACGCGTGGCGGTGCGGGACACCGGGCTGCGGCGCGGGGGGAGAAGGGCAAATGGGCACCGCGGTACTGGCCTGTGCCTAAACCCCAGCTGGGGCAGAAAGTCACGGTGGGGCTTGAGTAAATCAGCTGGATTTTGCTTTGCAAGCTGGATTTTAATTTCTAGGCTGGATTTTAATTTCTAGGCTGGATTTTACTCTGCAGGCTGGATTTGGCTTTGCAGGCTGGACTTTGATTTGCAAACTGGATTTTGCTTTGCAGGACGATGGTGTTTGGTTCCCCGCTTGCTGCTTAGCGGATGTTAGCGGGGGACTGACTGTATCCCGCCCTGCTCCTCTCCTCCCGCTGCCTCCCCGCTCCTCTGCCCAGCAGAAGGCGACATTCCCTTGCCTTTCTGCCGATTTCTGGCGGATCCCAGTTTCCGGAAGGTGCAGAATCCCTCTCCGGGAACGTGGTGCCGGGGCTGCGGCTACTGTGCTGCTCCCGGCGCCCGCTTTCCCGGCGGCCTGGGCCGGGCTCCCTGCGGCGGCCGTCCGGAGGCGGTGGCCGCCCTTTCCCGGCGGGACGGCAGCTCCCCGGGCTCCAGGGCGGGCGGATTTGCCTGGCGGAGGGGCACCCGCGCGGCGAAGGGCCTCTGCGGAGAGATGCGCGGGGAGAGGCTGGAGCCACCGCCGGGACGGGAAAGGACCGGCTGCGGAGAGGGGCGCGAGGGCGGCCGGATGGGGAGGCGAGAGGGGACGAAAAGCCGTGGGGACGGGGCAGGTGGCAAGGAGGGCACGGGAAGGAGGGATGCGGGAGGGAGGGATGCGGGAGGGAGGGATGCGGGAAGGAGGGATGGAGGAGGCAGGGATGCGGGTGGCAGGGATGCGGGAAGGAGGGATGCAGGAGGCAGGGATGCTCTGGCGTGCACATGCATGAGCACATCCGCCGAGCCACCGTCATCCGTCCGGGAAGGGCTCGGCCGGGAGGCGGAGGGGAGCGGCGGCAGCGAGAGCTCGTGCCTGATGGCCTCCACCAGCCTGTCGACCAGCCGCTCGGCGTCGGCGCGGGGGGGTCCCTGGGGGCGAGAGCACCCGGCGCGGGGTCAGGTGGCGCCGAGAGCCCCTGGGGCAGCACCGGGGCTCCCAGGCGGAGGGGGGACACTGCCAGCCCCTCGCCCGCCAGCCACTGCCCCCGCGGGTCCCCAGCAAGGCCAAGGCACGTGGCGCTCTGGAGTGCTCGGCCACGGAGCCGCCGCACCGCAGGGGCCCAGTGCTCACCGGCGTCGCGGGCGGCGTGCGGGGCGCGCAGGCAGCTCCCTGCAGCAGCCTCGTGCCTCCCCAGTGCCCGAGGGCGAACGCCGGGTTCCCGAAACGCTGCCCTGGGCCCGCCGGTTCCCCAGGGCGCCTGCGAGACTCGAAAAACATGTCACTTGTAGCTACATCACATGCAAATATACATGCAAGTGCTTATATCCTTATACCTTACTTGCAAATATATATGCAAGCATTTCTATACTTATATATGTATGCAAATATATACGCAAGCGCTTATATACTTATGTGTTATAGGCAAATATACATGCAAGCGGTTATATACTTATGCATTACATGCAAATGTGTATGCAAGCACTTATAAACTTATATGTTATATGCAAATGTATATAAAAGTGCTTATCCTGTGTATGCCAATATATAAGTGCCCCCGGCCCCCGGAGCAGCTGCCGCCGGACTACAGCTCCCAGCAGCCCGCGCGGCGCCGCGTGTCCGGGGCGGCGGCGGCGGCGGGAGATTCAAATCGCGGCCGCAGCCATGGAGGCGCCGGGAGCGGCCCCGACCCCGGGAGCGGGGCCCGCGCGCTGTGAGTGCCGGGGCGGGGGGCACCTGCGGGGGGAGAGGGGGGCGCGGGAGGTGCTGCCGGGCTGTCGCACCGTCCAGCCTGGCTTTTTCCTTGCAAAGCCTCGTTGAGGTGGGTAAACGTAGAAAAAAGCAAAAAACCCCAAACTGTCTGTTTTTGCCGGTGCCGCCGCCCAGACGAGCGCCTCACCGCCGACGAGATGGACGAGCGGCGGCGGCAGAACGTCGCCTACCAGTACCTGTGTCACCTGGAGGAGGCCAAGCGGTGAGGCCCCCTCCCCTGCCAGCCGCAGAGTGCCAGAGCGGATAAGGAGGGGATGCAAAAGGGGCTCTGGGTGGGCGAGATTCAACAGCAGGAAAAGCCTGTCTGCACTCTCTGGCCCTCCAAAGGTGGTTTCTTCATTTTGTTTTGGGTTTTTTTTGACCATTTGGACATGCACTCGCACCCAAACGGGCGCTCTGAGAAACGGTCTTCTGCTAAACCCTGCAGCAAGGGGGGTGGAGAACCAGCCTTTCCCAGCTGCTCCGTTGACATGGACTCATGGGAGGGTTGTCTCCCTCGGGTGGCTGCTTTCCCTGTCCGCATGGGGCCCGGGGCAGGGCTGCTGGTGGGGGCCAAGGCTCCGCAACGCGCCCCCCTGTCTCTGCCCCGCCAGCTGGATGGAGGCCTGCTTGCGCGAGGAGCTGGCCCCGCCGACGGAGCTGGAGGAGAGCTTGCGGAACGGCGTCGTCCTGGCCAAGCTGGGGCACTGCTTCGCCCCGGACCTCGTGCCCCTGAAGAAGATCTACGACCGCGAGCAGCTGCGGTACAAGGTGAGACGGGGCTGCGGCGTTAGGGACCGTTCCCTGAATGCAAATCCCACTTCTGCCGCAGCGGGGACGCGTGAACCATGCAAAAACCCCCCTGGGGTTGATGGGGTCTTCCCATGGCCAGTGAAAGCAAAGTGGGGAGAAACATAGGTTCTAGAGAAGCTAAGGCCTGTAGGTTTAACTTTGAGCGCTGGTTCTGCCCGGTGGGTTTGGGGCAGCAGGTGACCCCAGGGATGGGAGAGGATGAGCTTGAACCTCAGCCTGAGCTGGTTTCATCTCCTCCCATCTAGGCAACCGGGCTTCACTTTCGGCACACGGATAATATCAACCACTGGCGCGACGCCATGACCCACGTGGGCCTTCCTTCGGTAACGAGTCCCCGTGGCTCGCCGGGGTGGCCCTTGAGCCCTGCCATCCCCGCAGACCACCTGGTCCAGGCCTGACTCCTGTGTCCTTGGCAGATCTTCCACCCGGAGACCACCGACATCTACGACAAGAAGAACATGCCCCGGGTGGTCTACTGCATCCACGCGCTCAGGTGGGTCCCCAGTCCTGGTCCCGGGGCCAGAGGTGTTGTCTTGGCTCGTGTTCGCGGTACGGAGCCCTTTATGGGCATCAAGAATGTGGGAAGGCTCCCAAATCCCAACCTTGGGGACTCCTTGCGTTTGCTTAATCCTACATCTGACAGACTCAGCGAGATGCATCCTGATGTGAAACCCTTTGGGATGGGGGGGGGGGGGGATGTAAGAGCCCGTGGGATCCAGGTGCTGGGACTTGGAAACCTGGGGTCATGCTTCACGTATTTCTTTAACAAAGTGTCTGTGCCTAGTTAAGGATTATTGCTGCTCCTCGTAGGAGAAAGGAGGCACAGGGCTGGGGGGGCTTGGCTGGGGGTGTTTCAGTGAGTCTGCGGTGGCCATGGGACTGCCAAGTCCTCCTCTCCCAGCCTGGGCCACGGGGCTGCAGAGCCCTCTCCGTGCCCAAGGGGAGGAAATAGTCAAAGTGCTGCGTTGGGAGGGAGAAGCGGGTCACGGCGTGCGTCTGCTTCATCTTTCAGCTTGTACCTGTTTAAGCTGGGGCTGGCTCCGCAGATCCAGGACTTGTACGGGAAAGTGGACTTCACAGGTAGGAACCCGCACGGGGAGACCTGGGCCAGGGCTGGCAGCTCGTGTTTGTCCGTGCGTGCCGCTATGTTCTTGGATCCCTTCAATAAAAGGGATGCTGAGAATAAAGATCTTGAACGGGCTTCGGTAGCGCTGCCCCCGACGCAGGTGCTTTCTGCACCGTCGGGCTCGGCGGAGGAGCGAAGGGCTCTGCTGTCTGCTCCCGGGCCGGGGCAGGTCTGCACGGGTTGAGTGCCGCGCTGGCCCAGAGCGGTGATGTCCCTGCTCTGCTCCAGAGGAGGAGATCAACAACATGAAGCGGGAGCTGGAGAAGTACGGCCTGCAGCTGCCGGCCTTCAGCAAGATCGGGGGCCTCCTGGCCAACGAGCTCTCGGTGGACGAGGCGGCAGGTGAGCGGGAGCCGCGGGGGAAAGCGGTGACGTGCGTCAGCCCACAGCAGCATCGCGGCTCGGGATTCCCGCTGCTGAACGCGCCGGCCCCAAATGGCAAAGCTGGGCTCAGCAAGTCCCTGCAAACCACACGGTGCTTCTGAGGTGCTCAAAAAGCCTCTCTGCAGCTTGGGCTCCTTGCTGCTCTCCTTCGGACCAGCGCAGGGCTGGCACATCCCCTTCCCGGCGGGCAGTGCCTGGGTTTGCATGAGCTGGACTGGCTCTGGAGAAATCACGACTGCCCGGGCACTGGGGTCTGCCCTTGGAGAAGGGAGATCCTCCACTGTCGTGCGTGGGGTGGCTTGTCCCACCGCAGGGCTGGAGGTAGATGGTGGATGGTCCGTTACAGCCCTTGGTGCTCCATCTCCCCGGGGCGGCTGTTTCACGTCTCCTTCCCGCCTCGTCCCCAGTCCACGCAGCCGTGCTGGCCATTAACGAAGCGGTGGAGAGGGGAGTGGTGGAGCAGACCATGGAGGCCCTGCGCAACCCCAACGCCATGCTGCTCAACCTGCGGCAGCCCGTGGCGGCTGCCTACCAGGAGGTGCTCTACCAGGCGAAGCTGGAGAAAGCCAGCAATGCCAGGAATAGGGTAAGCACGGCCTGGGGGGGACGGAAGAAGGAGCAGCCCCTTCTCTGGTGGAAGGTGCTTCCAGCTGGAGGGGTTCCTCTTGGTCACAGCGTGTCCTTGTGTTTCGCTCACGGGTGGGGAATCTGTCTCCAGTACCTGCAGGCGATCCCGGAGGGGGAGGACATCTACGACCGGTGTCTGACCCAGGCTGAAATACAAGGGAACATCAACAAAGTGAACGGTGAGCAAAGCTGCAGCTCTTCTTCTTGTGAGGGGGGGTGTCTCCAGAGCTGCTGCTGTCAATACAGAGCTTATTGGGCAAATCTGGCACGATCCTGGCAATCCCAGGCTGGAAGGAAGAACCTAGCCTGGATGTTAGATGTAGCAGAAAGGAGATGTCTCCTCAGGCCAGCCTCAGACCTGGCAGGAGCAGGGTTGGTTGGGTGTTTCCAAGGAGAAATTGAAGTTCTTGGCATGTGGACTTGTGGCTCAGGTTTACTCTCCTCCCTGGAGACATGGGATGACTTAACCTCTGGCCTCTCCCCTAGTCCACGGGGCTTTGGAGCGTGTGGATGACGCCCTGGAGAGCCAGGATGCCCAGGAGCTGTACCAGGCGCTGCAGGACCCCGTCCTGGCCCTGCGCTGTCTGCAGCGGGAGAACCTCGACGGCTACTTGGAGCAGCTCAGCCTGGACCGGGAGCAGAAAGCGCTGGTAGGGGCTCGCCGGAGCCTGGCACATGGCGTGCGCCCCAGGTGCTGGGGTGGCACCTGGGATGGCTTTGAGGGCGGTGGCCCAGCTGGAGAGGGCTCCCCGCCCAAGAAGGGGGATGTTCAGCGGAGCTGCAGGCTTCCTGCAAGGGGGGTTGAGCGTTGGCTGCTCCGTCTGGCCAAGGGGGACCTGATGCAAGTCCCGGAGTCTCTCTGTGGCTCCTGCAGGAGCTGGGCTACGCGGACCCGCTGGAGCAGGAGGAGCTGGAGGCTGGGATCCTCGCGGCAAACAGGAAGGGAGAGGAGGAGCGAGCCAGTGAGTGGTCGGGGCCGGGGCGGCCGCGGTGGGTTTGGATGCACCGCGCTCCATCGCGGGGACCGGCTGGACCCGGCAGCCTGGCTGAACGCCGGGGGTCGGTCCCGGCCCCGGCCCCTTCCCGTGCCCACCCGGCCCGGTGTCTCCGCTCAGCGCTGCAGGCCGTGAGCCGAATCAACGCGGCCGTGCGCTGGGGGAATCCTGCCGAAACGCTGGCGGCCCTGATGGACCCCGCGGCGCAGCTGCCCGCCGCGCATCCCTTCGCCGCCCCGCTGTACCAGCGCGAGCTGGCCCCGCTGCAGCGCCAGCACCCGCGGGTGAGCATCGCCCCGGGGAGGGGGGCACCGGGAGCCCGGGGGGGCCGCGGGCAGCGCAGGGAGGGTCAGCGTCCGCCCGGTCCGTGCAGGGTGAGCTGGCGCAGGAGGAGCTCTTCGTGGCCGTGGAGATGCTGTCGGCGGTGGCGCTGGTTAACCGAGCCCTGGAGGCCGGAGACCCGGACGGGCTCTGGAGCTGCCTGGTCAGCCCTGCCCTGGGCCTCTCGGATGTGGAGGACGCCAACGCCCAGCGGTGAGCAGATCCCCCGCTGGAAAGCAAGGCGACGGCCCCGGCGGAAAGCTTTCCTGCTTCGATCCCCTAAACCATCGCCCTGCGTCTCCCCTGCAGGTATTTCGATGACTTATTGCAGCTGAAAGGCCAGTCTAGGAAAGCGGGAGCCGAGTTCCTGAGCTGGAACGACATCCAGGCCAGCGTGAACGGCACCAACTCCTCCGTGCAGGACGAAAACGCCAGTGAGCGGCAGCCGCGTGGCTTGGGGTCGAGGGGGGAGTTGGGCAAACCCTCCGGAAGGGCCGGTCGCGTGGGGAGCCCGACCCTCGTCGGACGCTGGAGAACCTCGCGCCGCAAAGCCGCGGGGGGAGCGGGGGCTGACGCGGGCGTCCCCTCCCTCCCGCGCAGAGGTCCTGGCCGTCAGGCTGATCAACGAGGCGCTGCTGCAGGACCATCCCGAGAAGACCCTGGCGGCACTGCTGCTGCCGGCGGCCGGCCTGGCCGGCGTCACCCCGCCGGTCGCCAGACGCTACCACGACGTCCTGGCCCGGGCGCGAAGGCAGAAGGCCCAGGTAGGGGCCGGTGACCCGCAGCAAAACGGCGGGCGGGTGCGCTTGGGGCTCGCCAGACCCTCTTTCTCTCCATCTTCCAGGCCACGGAGGATGGCGGGGCTCTGCTCTGGTGGGAAGAGATCCAGCGAGGGGTTTCCAAGGCCAACGAGGACTCGGCGGCCACGAGGAGAAGTAAGGGCTCTCTGCAGCGCTGGGAGCCGCCGCTGCAAAGAGCTGCCGCGCTGCCTGCTCCAAAGGCAGATCCCCAAAAAGAGAGGATTTGCCGGGGCCACCGCGTCGCTGCGGGTCCCCGTGACCCCCCCTTCCTCCGCTCCCGCAGTGGCCCTGGGCGTCGCGGCCATCAACCAGGCCATCAAGGAGGGGAAGGCGGCGCAGACGGCGCGCGTGCTGCGCAACGGCGACGTGGCCCTGCGCGGGGTGGTGACCGCCTGCGCCGGCACCTACCAGCAGCAGCTCGCGGCCCTGGCGGCCGGCAAGACGCAGACGGGTGAGAGCGCGGGGGCCGCGGGCAGCCCCGCTCCGTCCCGCGGCCGCTTCGCAAGGCGGCTCCCCGACCGCGCCGCTCTCCTCCGACGCGCAGGCAGCGGGAAGCCTTGCTGGGTCCGGCACGGGCTGGAGGACGGCGCCGAGTACTACCTGAGCCTGCAGACGTTCGAGGGCACCTGGGACCGGCCCCGCGCCGGCGTCCTCAACACCACGCACCTGAGCCGGGAGGAGATCCAGGTAGGGGCGGGCCGGGGCGCCCGGGGAGGCCGGCGGCGCTGCGGGTGCTGAGCCGGCCCGTCGTCTCCCCGCAGTCCGTCATCACCCGCGTGACGGCGGCCCACGACCGGGAGCGTCTCTGGGCGGCCAACGCCGGCTTCGTCGCCCGGCTGCAGGCGCGGGCCAGGGGCTACCTCGTCCGCCGGGCGTTCGCGGCCCGCCGGCGTGTCCTGCGGGAGCAGTGGCCGGCGGCTGCCAGGATCCAGGTGACGTGCGGCGGGGATGCAGAGCACGCGGCCGCTCGCTGCATCCTCCGGCCGGTCCTCGGTGCCCCGTGCAGGGCGCTGCCCCGTCGGTATCCGAAAAACTCCTCTTTCCTCGTCTCCAGGCTTTTTGGAGAGGATACCGGCAGCGCAGGGCTTACCGGGAGAGGCTGCGCTACTTGCAAGCCAACGCGGATGCTGCAGTAAAGGTTGGGAATCTGGTCCCTGGAGCCTGGTTTTGCCCCGCAGACGTAGTTCATGCTGCCGTAGCTCCCATCCCATCGGTGAAATGGCGTTTACCTCCCTGCCCGTTGGAAAGGCGGCAGCTTGGGGGAGGGACGTAGCGGCTGGTGCACGTGTAGCTTAGCAAACCCGGCTTTCGGCTGCCGGTCCCGTCCCAAACGCCGCGTGTTGGGAGATCCCTGCCCAGCACAAACGAAACCCTGCTGTGAGCTCTGATTAGACGGAGAACGTCTTGCAAAACTGCAGCTCCCTCCCTCCCTGCCCGCTGCGCAGCCGTGCTCGCCGCGCTGCTCCCCAAACCGCCGAACCTCTCTCCTAGATCCAGGCGTGCGTGAGGATGTGGCAGACCCGCAAGAAGTACCAGGAGAGGCTGCGCTACTTCAGGAGGAACGTGAGTGTCGGGGTGGGCGACTGCAAACAGCCCCCTACAACAGCCCGGGGGAGATGTTGGGAGCTTGTCGCTGGCACGGAGGGGTGGAAAAGTCCCCCAAAGCGCAGTCAAACCGCTGCTCCCGAGCGCTTGCAGCACCAGCTGGAGAGGGAGAAGCTGGCGGGCGCATCCTTGTGCCAGGACGGATGGGAAGGGAAAGGGGTCTCGTGCCTCGCAAGCCTGGCTGCCGACCTCCCAGCTCTGCACAGGCCCCGGAGAAGAAAACGCTCCAGCTCCCTGACAACCAACAGGGACCGAGATGCACGTTAGAGGGGAGCGAAAGTTGGAAGGAAAGTGTCACCTGCGGGAAGCGAAGCTGCTCCTCTGGCATCGCTGTGGCATGTGAAATGCAGCAATTGCAGAGGAAGCAACTGCTGAGGCTTCTCCGAGGCACAGGGCAAAACCCTGAAATTCCTCCTGGGTTTGGGATGCCCTTATCCCATGCACCTGTGGATTCCTGGAGTCGGGAAAGCCCTGACAAGCAGTGAGGGAGCAGCTAGCCGGCTGCCCAGCCGGCTCTCCGGCGCTCCCAGTTTGCTGCAGGGATGCTATGGGGAACCTTCCCTCCTCTTCCCCGCTCTCACCCCCTTGTTTGTCTTGGCAGATTAAAGCTGTAATTAAAATCCAGGCTTTTGTGAGAGCTAACAAGGCCCGTGGGGATTACAGGATGCTGGGTAAGTGCCTGCTCATCTCTGCTCTGAAGTGGCTATAATTAATTGGGGACGGGGATGCCTCCTTCCTCGTTTACCCTGCCGGCGGCAGGCTGGCCTGAAGCGTCTGGGTGGCAAACGTGGGCGGCAGAGGCTTCACACCGCTTCGAGCAGCCCCGGGGCCGTCCGCGCTGCTCCTCTGCTCCCGAAGGCTCCCCGGGGAGTCATCGCTAATGCAGAGCCCGGCGTGGTCCCATCCCGCACCCTCTGCCAGGGGCGACCAGCACGGGGCATCCTTGCAGTGGAAGAGCTTTTCTGGAGGGGGAGGATGAGGATGGAGTGTTTTTGTGATATACCGGGAGCGTGGGGCCGCGGCGGGTGCTCACGGGGCCGCCGTGCCTCCTTGCAGTCCACGCCAGGAACCCGCCGCTGAGCATCGTCCGGCGCTTCATCCACTTGCTGGAGCAGAGCCAGCACGACTTCTGGGAGGAGTCGGAGCTGCTGCGGCTGCGGGAGGAGGTGGTGAAGAGGATCCGCGCCAGCCGGCAGCTTGAGAGCGACCTGGACCTCATGGACATCAAGATTGGGCTGCTGGTGAAGAACAGGATCACGCTGCAGGTCGGGGAGCGCCGTGGGGTGGGGAGGGACCTCTGCCATGGTGCTCTGGGTGTTAAACCAGCACAAATCTGGCCTCACCTCCTTGGCATTACAGCTTAAACTTCTCCGCTTTGCTTTTAAAGCGATTCAAGGGATTTAGATATCTTCTAGATCCCCAGAAGCTAGGCTGAAACGTGGAGCTTGCTCACGGCTGCCAACGCTTTTGCTCTCTCCTTGCCCACGGCTGCTCCAGGAGGTGGTCTCCCACTGCAAGAAGCTGACCAAGAAGAACAAGGAGCAGCTCTCGGAGATGATGGCCATAGACAAGCAGAAGGGGCTCAAGTCGCTCAGCAAGGAGAAGCGGCAGAAGCTGGAGGCCTACCAGCACCTCTTCTACCTGCTGCAGGTAAGGGTGGCAGGGCTCTTGGTGGGAAGGCTGGGGCAGCCCTGGCCCTGCAGCACTCGGGGCTGTCGTCCTGCTCCTCGTCTCTGCAGACCCAGCCCGGGTACCTGGCCAGGCTCATCTTCCAGATGCCCCAGAACAAGTCCACCAAGTTCATGGAGTCCGTGATCTTCACCCTTTACAACTACGCGTCCAACCCGCGGGAGGCCTTCCTGCTGCTCCAGCTCTTCAGAGCTGCCCTGCAGGAGGAGATCAGGTGGGTGGCCACAGGCACCCTGGTTTTGGGGGAGATCTGGGAAAAGGCTGGACCAGGAGCTTCAGCTTGGATGCAGTTGTTCCCTCTGGCTGTTGGCTCCTTGCCTCTGGCTATGGCCCTGTGCCGGGAGAGTGAACGTGACAGTTCATCGACATCGATCTGTTGCTCTCTCCAGGTCCAAAGTGGACCACGTCCACGACATCCTGACGGGGAACCCCACGGTGATCCGGCTGGTGGTCAGCTTCTACCGCAACGCCCGCGGGCAGAACGCCCTGCGGCAGATCCTGGGCGGTGCTGTGCGGGAGGTCCTGCAGGACAGGACCCTCAGCATCCGCACCAACCCCGTGGACATCTACAAGGCTTGGATCAACCAGACAGAGTCGCAGAGCGGGCAGAAAAGGTCAGGCCCTGGGCTAGGATGCTTAGCCTGGAGGCAAGCTGGTGGACGCTGCGACAGTGACGGGGATCTTGTCTTCCGTCTGCAGCAAGCTGCCATACGAAGTCAGCCCTGAGCAGGCCCTAAGCTACCCCGAGGTCCAGAGGCGGCTGGACATTTCTATCCGCAACCTGCTAGTGATGACCGACAAGTTCGTCTCTGCCATCACCTCTTCAGTGGATAAAATCCCGTACGTATCTCGATGGCTTGTAGCCCCCTCCCTGCTAGGTTTCCAGACGGAGGGTAATTTCAGTGAGGCCCTAGAAAGGGACCTTGGGCAATGGAGGTCCTCCCTTCCCCTTAGTTGCTGTAGGACTGAGTTCTCATGCTGCCAGTAAGGGGAAAAAGTACCAGCGGGCATTGCTGTCCCTGCCCTTCCAGTAATGCTCTGGCTGGCACTCCTCGCCTCTGCATTTGAGTGCTTTGCTGCTGATGTCAGGGTGTCTGCGAGGAAGAACCTGAGCTCTGAGGGGGTCTTGAAGGATGAAGGCTTCCCACAGGGATATCTAAGTGGGTAGCGAAGGGACAGGAGAGGGGCTGGAGAGATCAGGGCTTGCGCAACCTCCAGCACTTTGCTGTGTTTCTGGATCCTCCATTGCCTCAAGGTTTTGGGGCTTCCTATGTCACCAAGTGCAGCAGTGATGCTCTTGTGTAACGCAGAGATTGGCCATCTAGCTGGAGATCAGGCAGGACGGCCAAGTCCAGCCCTGCCCCGAGTGCTAACCGAGCTCTCTCCTATCCTCTCCCCAGCTACGGCATGCGCTACGTGGCCAAGATCCTGAAGACATCTTTGGCTGAGAAATTCCCTGAGGCCTCGGAGGAGGAGATCTATAAGGTGACGGGGATCTGTGCTACCTGGGGGGGTTCAGCTGCATGTGTATACAGTGGTCTAGGATCTTACCCAGGGACACATCCATAAAGTGGTTGTAATTTCTCTCCTGACTTGAAGTTGCCTTCAAGTCTGAATGATTCCCTTAAGCTACTAAGGAAATGCCAGCTCTGGGCACTTCTCTGTCCCCTCCGGGAGGGACCAGGACCTCCCACCCTGGGCAGCGTGAGCGTAAAACCGCCCTCCCCGCCGAGCCACCAGCCCACGTGCTGCCCAGCCCTGTGGCTGACACCGTCACCTGTCCTGCTCCCTAGATCGTTGGCAACCTGCTCTATTACCGCTTCATGAACCCGGCGGTGGTGGCTCCCGACGGCTTCGACATCGTGGACATCTCGGCCGGGGTGGCCCTGCACCCTGACCACCGCCGCAACCTGGGCTCCATCGCCAAGGTGCTGCAGCACGCGGCTGCCCGCAAGGCCTTCGACGGGGAGAACGCCCACCTGCGTGTCGTGAACCGCTACCTGGAGGACACCCACGAGAAGTTCAGGTGGGCGCCGGGATGGTGTCGGCTCCGCTTAAGGACATACCTGGGACTTTGGGGTACACGGTGCTGAATGTCCAGACACTTTGTGCAGTGGCAAGCAGAGGATTGTGACCCTAGAAATAAAAAGGGGGACGTGTTGGGGAGGAAGGGAGGGATCTAGCTAAAGCCAGGGGTTTTGGGGACTTGCTGAGAGGTTCTTCCCCGCAGGGAGTTCATCTCTGCTGCCTGTTGCGTCCCGGAGCCAGAGGAGCGGTTTAACATGGATGAGTACTCGGAGATGGTGGCGGTGGCCAAGCCAGTCATCTACATCACGGTGGGGGAGCTCATTAACACCCACAAGGTGAGGGCGTGATGTCTACCCGCAGACGAGCAGGTCTTGCGCAAAGCAGCCTGAACCTGAGCCCTGGTGACCTCAGCATGATGCTCACCACGTGCATTATCCAAAGCAAACTCCCAGCTTCTCTGCCTGCCCTCCGAAAACACCGTGATTGTCCCCACTTGCCAAGATAGGGCATCAGCATCATAGATCCCCTCCATGTAACTTCCTAATTCCTGCAGGGAACTTGGCCAACTCTTGGCCCTGCTACGTCCTGCGGGGCTGGATCCTACAGTCCAAATGTGTGTTGCAGGGAAAAGGATTCCTCCTCTTCAGTCCCCACCTCCTGGGCCTTCCGCTTTCTGCTGCGTTTCACCATGCTCCCCTGCACCCCATCGCAAGGACGGCTGCTCCTGGCCTGGGCTCTTGGACTGTTTGTTTTTTGATCACGTTCCTTTTTTATGCAAGCAAATGATCCAGATTCTGCAGATTCTCTGCCTTTGTCCTCTGCTGAACCTCCCAGCTTTGCAGCGCTCTTTCTTTGAGTGCAAAGGCAGCTGTGTCGTTCCCTACCGGACCAGCCCTTGTTCAGAATCCTGTTTCTTTGCACCCCCCTGTGCCCCTGACTCTGCTCTCTTGTGTCGTGCAGCTTCTGCTAGAGCATCAGGACTCCATCGCACCACTTCACGGAGACCCCCTGCATGAACTTCTGGAAGATCTGGATGAAATTCCTACCGTCCAGTTCCTTGTTGGTACGTACAGCACCCCATGAGCTTCAAGATCTCCCAAAGCTGTAGCAAATGGCACCTCTTGCTAGTCACAGCCTTCTCGGCATGTGGCTGAGCTCGTCCTTCCCCGCAGAGCATCCAAGCCCTCGTTCCAGCTCACGTGGGTCTGAGTTCTGCAGAGGTTTCTGCAACATCAGTGTTTTTCAGTCTTGGGTTATGCAAGAGGACTAACACTTCGTAGGACCAGAGGGGCTGGGATGTGTCTGTACAATAATTCAGGGTGCAGTGTGACTATCTTGCCTCTAATACTGAGAAGATTTCATCTTCTGTCAATTAACGTGCTCCCTTGCAGCTCGGGGGGGAGGTGGGAGTCTCCTTGCTCCAGCACACGCACCACGTCTTGCACCCTTGGGTCCTCTGCAGACACGAGTCTGTTTGAGGACACTTCTTGCACTAAAGGCTTGCCGAATCGGTTTGGCCGTGGCTGCTCGGGCTCGTGCCGGCGGCAGGGCCCGGGGGCAGCCGGCTCTGCTCCTTGTGCTCCCGTGCGGCTCCTCCCGGCTCCTTGCAGGCGAGGGCGTTCCCAGCCCGGCGGACGGCACCGCGGAGCAAGCGCTCTCCCAGCTCGCCAAGGCGGAGATCTCCCTCACCCTCACGAACAAGCTCGTGCTGGAGGCCAGCAGCGAGGAGGCCGACGCGAAGAGCTTGCTGCTGAGGTGAGGACGTGCTGCTGGGCGCAGGGCGCTGGGGACGTGGCCCAGGAGGCGAATGGGGCAGCCAACGCCGTGCCGCAGCCCGGAGTCTCGTGGCCTCTTGCTAGCTTGACTTCAGGGCAGCGTCATGGTGGGTGACGCTAGCTCGGATGTTAAAGGGAAGCAAGAAATGTTCGGAATAGACTAAACAACTTGCGGGAGGGAAATGGCCTGGAACGGGGCGCCTGACTTCTCTTTCTCACCTCTAGCACCAAGCAAATGCTAGTGGACGTGATCCAGTCCCAGCCAGGAGATTCCCTGCTGGAGATCCTGCAGACTCCGGCGTCAGAGGACGAGGTGGGATGCTCGTGGGAGAAGCGTGTGCCGAAAACCTCTTGTTCAGGGGAAAAGGCAAACAAGCAGAAGGCTAGCCTGCTCCTCGTTCCGTGTCTGTGTGCCGCTGCGGTGGCCGACAGCAGCGATGCTCCTGTGAAACGTCCCTGTCTTGTCCCCCAGGAAGCCTCCCACTCCCATCTCATGCGCAGACGGGCGCTGCGGGACGCCCGGACCCCCGACAAGCTGAAACGCAACCGCTCGCTGGCTGGGAACAGCCAGCTCTCCATGGAGGAGAAGAAGCGTAAGGTCATCCGAAACCTGCGGCGCTTGGAGAGCCTGGGCGTTGTGGACTCTGCTGATGAGTACCAGGGGATCGTTAACGAGATGGCCAAGGTGAGCCAGGGGCTGCGCGGGAGCCTCCGCATGCAGAGGAGTGAGCGGTTGCTTGGCCAGGGCCCCGTGGGGTGGAGGGTGCTGCAGGGCTTGGGTGCACGCCTTGATGTCACCTCAAGTCTGGAGGTCCCCCCTCCAAACCCACCTGGTGTCCTGTTCCAGGACCTCGTTTGAAGCTCCGGGTGGGTGACGCTGGCTTTCTCGTATGGCTTTATTTTCCCCAGGATATCCGCAATCAGCGGCGATATCGGCAGCACCGCAAAGGGGAGCTCCTGAAACTGAGACAGACCCTCCAAGGACTCGACTCCAAGACCTTGTTTTACGAAGAGCAGATCGACTATTACAACCAGTACATCAAGACCTGCCTCGACAACCTGGCAGCCAGCAACAAGTAGGTTTTCTTTGCACCAAACCCCCCCGTTATGAACATTTAATGCATGTGGGGTTGGAGGGGTTATCTGTGGTTAAAGACCCTCTGGTGCGAGACTGAGTCTGCGGTCCCATCTCTCGCAGGGCCAGCGGGAAGAGCAAGAAGCTGCAGGCGTTGCATTACACGGCAGCCCGGCTGTTCGAGAAGGGGGTGCTGCTGGAGATCGAGGACTTGCCCGTCAGCCAGTACGTAGTCTGGGAGATGAGGTATTGCAGGGTAATTCTGGGGGCACGTAGAGCAAGACTGCCTGGAGGGGTGCCCACGGGCCCATCGTCCCCCGTGGATGGGGTGAGCTGTTTGAGGTGTTACCCGGACCGCAGCAGGGCCGGGATTTGGAGATGGCTTTTTGAGCTGTAGATCTGGATTATCCGTGACGATGGGGCTGCTCGGCGGTTCCAGATGGAGCGGCAAGGGGCCCGGTGGTGCCATCTGGGTCGCGCTAACCCCTGCCGTTCCCTCTAGGTTCAGGAACGTGATTTTCGACATAATCCCCTGCGAGGAATCGGGCAAGTTCCAGGTGAAAGCCAAGTTCATGGGCATCGACATGGAGAAGTTCCAGCTCCACTACCAGGTGGGCAGCCCATCGCTGTGCCCCGCGGCGAATGGGATCTTGAGGCTGCTGCGGGAACGGGGTTGAACCCAGGAGTCCGGGCTCCACCCGGGGGGTGTGGGAGGCGGATGGTCTCCCCAAAACCCGGCTGGTCGAGGGCAGCGGCCAGAGCTGGTCTGGAGCCGTGCCCTGAGAAGGGGACAGACCTGCCGCACTGCGGGGAAGCATCTCCTCGCTGCGTTTCCTAATGCAAACCCAGCTTCTCGCTGGCTTCCCTCTTCCCTCGGGGCCAGCAGGGTCTGGGAGGGGGTCGCTGCCGGGTGCCGAGGTTGGGAGAGGGTCTCTCTCTCCTCCAGGACCTGCTGCAGCTGCAGTACGAGGGCGTAGCCATCATGAAGATGTTCGACAAGGCCAAAGTCAACGTCAACCTGCTCATTTTCCTCCTCAACAAGAAGTTCTTCAAGAAGTAACGAGCAGGGGGTGGGCGGGAGGGGAGGGGAGGGTGCTGCTGGGCTGGGGGGATGGATGGCGATGCAAACCTGCCAAGGAGAAACCTCATGGAGTGCGTCCTGGGGCCGAGCGGTCCCCTCTGCAGCGGGGCAAGCCACCTCCATGGGTCTCTTGACTCTTGAGCTCTTGCAGCAAACGGCATCTCCCTGGGGAGAGCAGAGGGCTCCCTTTCCCCGGACAGTAGAGGCAACGTCTCCCTTCCCCACCTCACTCCCGCCCCAAAAACAAGGGCTCTCTGAACCAAAGTTAGATGTGGGACTCTGGGCAAGCTGCTCTGGCTCCAATTTCTGCTCAAAGCTTGACCGAACCCCGACCAACCCAGAAAAGCATCATTATGAGCCCTCTGCAAACCAGCTGGGAGCATCTCTCCCTTCCTGGCTTGCTCTGGAGCAAAGCGGTACCTGGGTATTTAAGAGGTGACCGTCTCCCTCCAGGAGGGAAGACGTGGCTGCTGCATCTTTCACGGCACGTGTAACTGTTTTTAAAGCTCGTATTTATGCGTATCGTGGCTGTTTAGTTCCTGTGTCACTAACAGCTGGCTGCTTAAGGACACTAAGGATTTCTGGACACTAGGCAACTTTTTAGCAATGAAATAAAGGTATTCTAATATTTTTTTTCTTCCTCCCTGCTAGTTAAAGAGGGGCAGATGCCAGAATTAGACTTTGTAGTGTGGAAGGGGAGCGGGAATACGGGAACCGGCTTTGCAATCACTGCTTATGGAGACAGGACGGGCTGCTCTCTCGGCAATGAGGTGCAGTAGGAGAAAATCGGTTTTTAAATTGCATTTCCCTGCATGCTGTGGCTGCTCTCGAGCTAGACGGAGGGGAGAAAGAGCGAAGCGGAGGAGGTGGGCGCAGAGCTGCTGGTGTCCCCGACCCTCGGGGGCTGCTTGGGGGGCCCCGCTCGGAGGCGGCCGCTGCGTGCGGCTGTGGCTGGACCTCTCCTCCGCAGCCACATTGACAGCTAGCGGCTTTGGGGACAAAATCCCTTTTTTTGTGTGTGGTGGGGAGGGAGAGGAGCTGTGCTCAAGGTCACCCACGCGCTGCTGGCAGAGGTGCCCTGTGCGTGCATCACACATCCCTTCCCCTCTCCGCTGCCGGGTTTGCAGCACCGAGGGCTGCTAAAACGCATCTTTTTGGGCCGGTGGCAGTGGCTCCCTCCCGTGCCCGCTGCACCCACCGGCACTTGGTGCAATGCTCTGTGCAATGCGAGTGCCAGAGGGAGAAATGGGCTCTCCAGCTAGCGTGCAATAGCCTGGTGCCCCTGCTAGGAAGGCTGCTCCCTTCCCCCTTGATTTTATTATGGTATTTGATCAGTTTTTAATGACTGAGCTGCTTCAGGAGCAGCATCGACTCGGTGTGCACTTTCTGCTCTGGGGCCCTTCCTGCCCCTCTGGCTCCTCCGGCCTGTCTTGTCTTTGGAAAATGTGTGTTTGTGGGTTTTTATGTATTTTTTTTTCCTTTCCTTTGTCATGTAAATGCTGTATATGGCACTTCTGTCCCTGCTGCGGGTGCACCGTGTCCCAGCTGCGCTGCCCTAGCGCCCTGGCTTGGTTTATTCTAAATAAAACATGTATGAGAAAATGCTCTGCGTGCTCGTCTCTCCTTAAACCAGGCTCCAATCTTGCCCAGTCTCCGTTTTCCGGGTGCAGGATCCGGGCTGCGCTCAGGCCCCGCTGAGTCAGGCGCTGAGGCAGCGACTCAGCACTTGCGCGGGGAATTTAGGCCACTTTCGGAGGCACTTAATTCTTAAATAAATACTATGATTACATCTCATAAAGACTATGATTATATCTCTAAAGGAATGAATTGGGATCAAGCTGCAGCGCGCTTCAAGTTTTAAAATAGGACCAGGCTGCGGTTAACCTGTTGGGTGCTGCACCAAAACGCAGGGAAACCATTTGGGAACTGCTTAGGGCTTAGGAAATTTTTTGTCTTCCTTTCTCTTGCCCGAACCAGCTGGTTAGCTCTCTAGCTGCAGCTCGGTGCCTTTCACTTGGCATCTGCGGGAGCAAGCTGATGGCGTCAGCTTTGCTAGAAGTTGAGCTCCTGCTGCAAGGTTTATCATGAAAAGTGATTTCAGGGTGTTGTTTTGGGGATGGAGGGGGAGCCCACTGTAAAATGCCTTGCATAATTATAATGATCCTTAATTCTTCACCTTGCATTTGTCAGCACAGGGTGACGGGGACGCGGCATTAGCAGGGGGAGGCTCTGGGGGCTGCGCTGCAGCTCCGCTCGGGGCCGGCCCCGAGTCAGAAAAGCAGGTGGTGGAGGCTGGATGCTGCCCCGCGCTGCAGGGGAGGCTGCAGAGGAGGTTGCAAGCCCTGGAAGCGGCAGCGAGCGCTGGCGGCTGGCGCCGGCCCTGCGATTTCCCGAGGCGGCTCCACTAGATGTCATTGCAAGCTGCCGGGAAGCGGCACCGCGGCACCGGCCCTTCGCGCCCCTCCGGCGCGGCGGCTGCTCCGGCCGCATCCAGCCGCCCGCTCCAGGCACCTTGCAACCGTTCCCATGCGCCGGTATCCCGGCTGCCGGGCTTCGTGTGGATGCACAGCCAGCTCCGACGCAGGGCACGCAGCCCGCAGCAGGGAACGGGTTAGGGAAACCAAGGCAGGCAGGCAAACGCGCTGGTCCCGGGGTGCCTGGCAGAGCCCTCCTGGCCCTGGGTGCCGGCACGCAGCACCCGGCCGGGCCAGCCCAGGGTCTCCCCTCTGCACCCCGGGGTGCTCGGCTTGCACGGCTGCTCGCTCCGTCCGGGACGGGACGGGAGGACGGTTCTTGCTCTGCCCTATTGCTAAACCCAGACTGAAAAAGCATTATTTGGGGAGCAGGGGAAACATCTGGGCTCTGCAGCACATGTAGCCCTTTGCAACGCCAGCGTGAGATGGGCAAGAGCGGGCGTGCGTGTGCATTTTGGGGGGAGCGTGTCGCGTTTGCGCTAAATTCGCCTCTCCCAGGGTCCCGCTCGCTCGCAGCCGGCGAGGCCCCGCTTCCAGCCCCGCGGAAAAGCGCGGCGCTGCCGGAGACGCCGCATCCCCAGTTGCCACGCAACCCCGAGCAGCTGCCTTCCTCCTCCCTCCAGCCCCGCGCCGGCTCCCTCCTCGTTCACTGCCGGGATCGCCTCCGGCGGCACGCCTGGTCTCACAGGTTGGTGGGCTTTTAAAAAAAAAAGGGCTCCCAGCAGTATGCCTGTCTTCATGCGTGCGTATACGTGTGCATGCGAGGGAGGAAGACGGGCACGGGCTCTGGATTTGCAGCCGTTAAGGAGATTGGAGGCAGCTGCCAGGTGCAATCAGGGGTGATGGGTGCAAAGTGACCCACCCGGGGCTGCCGTCCTGCGGGGTGGGAGGGGGCCCCGGGGCAGGGGTCTCCCAGCTGCAGCCAATTTTGGCAGGGGAGGTTAGAAAACAGGCAGCAGCAGCTGAGGGAGGGAGGTTGGGGGCTTGCTGTGCTGGGGGTCATCCTGCACCGGGGAGCTTGCAGGAATCTGTGTGCTGGAAAAGGAGAAAAAGTTGCAGAACCAGCCCCAGAAAGGTGCTGGGGGCCCCCTCAATCCCCCCAGCCAAGGCAGGGCTGGGCAAGGCGGCTCGAGGGCAGCGGTGCCGAGCTGGTGTCGCCGCATGGCAGAGGGGCGTCACGTGCCGCGGAGATGCTAATCCCGGTCTGCAAGCCCTCTCCCGGCTAATCCGCCGTGCTAGCGCGCCTGCACAGGCTCCGGCTCCAGATTTACCTTGGTGCGGGCAGAGCTGAGGGTTTTCTCGACCGGCACAAGGACACCCGACCGCATCCGCGTCCTCTGGCAGCTCCTGCCTCGTCCTTGAGGATGCCCCCGCGCTCCCTGCCCTGTGCGGAAGGGCGCTGAGCCCCGGCCCCCCGAAGCACGCCTGCTGCATCGAGGCTGGCACAAAAACCCCCAGGTCAGGCCTTCCCGGGGGCATCTCAGCCCCGAGGTTCGGGCATCCCGGGAGAGCCCTGCAAGCTGGAGAGGAGGGATTCGTCCTGCTTGGCCACCCTGACTTTGGCAGCGCGGCCCGAGCTAGCCGGCCGGCGAAGCCCTCGCCGCAGCGCTGGGAGGTAGGTGAGTGCCGCAGCCCCCCCGGGAGCCGCCGCGTCCCGCCGCGAAGCCACTCGCCCTTCTCCGCTGCCGGCAGCAGCTTCCTCGTGGGAGAGGGGAAAAAGCACAAACCGAACCAGGGAGAAAATAAGAGGGGAATGTTTGCCGACTGTCTGCTGAGTGTTGTTGCTGTTTTGTTGTGTTTCTGCGGTTGCCCGGGCAACCCCGGGGAAGATGTGCCAGGCTGTAGCATCGCGGGTACCGGCGCCTGCTCGGGGCTGGCTCAGCTCCGCTCGCTCGCGCCGCTTGGGCAGGGCGAAGCGCTCCGACCCGGGAGCAGCCCGCGGCTCCGTGGGATTTTTGCGGCCGTGTTTGCACGCCCGGCTTGACCGCTGGCCTCCGGAGCGAGCCCGGACCACCGCATCCTCCAGGGAGGAGCAGTTCGGAGATGAGCAAACGAGTGGCTTGAAGGGATGATGCATTAGCCTCACGCATGGGGGAAAAGGGCCGGGAAGGCCGTTTTTGGCGGCTGCGGCGTGTCTGAGCTCGCCCCTCCCCTCGTGCGGGAGGACCTGTGAAATGGGCGCGCGGGGGGGGGGGGGGGCTGCAGGGGAGGGAGCGTCCGCGCAGGCGGCTCCAAGCGCAGGACGGGTTGCGAGGGCTTGGCCCCCTGCCACGTTCGGGTGCACCCCGTTACGCCCGGGGGTTGTTCCCCCCACATCGGCACGCCGCACCGTGGCCTGCTGCGCAGTGACATCCGTCAGCGCGGTGCAGAAACGCCCCGCGGCGTCCCCGGGGCAGAGGCAGCAGCGGGTGGGCGAAGGTTTTGCCTCCGGGGACCAGGTACCGCTCTGCGCTGCTTTAACCCTTTGGGTGCTGCGGAGCAGAGCTGAGCACCCCGGGGACGCGGGCAGCCCCTGGGGCCTCGTCCTTCGCTGTTCCCACGAGCCAAAGATTTGGGGGAATGCGAGGGCGGCTGGAGGCTCCGCTTTCCACCCTGCTTTGCACAGAAGGTGTCTGCACGGAAAGGTTGCAGGCTGTCGCTGGTTAGAGGTGCCAATTTAATTAAGCGGCTTAATTGCTACATCTCCAAATGGCGCTGGTTTGAACCCAAACGGGAAGCAGCAGCAGCGGCTTTGGGCTGGTGAGGAATTCTGCCCTGCACTGGGAGCTGACTCACTCCCCTCCCGGCCCCGGGGTCAGCGCGGCATTGCAAATAAACACACGAGATTCCCACCGCTCCGCTCTGGGAACGGGCTCCCGCGCGCGCACGGAGGGCAGACATCCCGGCTGGGGAGCGTGGGCACGGGCACCGCGGCCCCGCGTACGTGCGGGGGGGGGCTCAGGCCACCTGGGGCACCCGGGAGAGGAATAAAACCTGGGGGCTGCTGGGGGGGATTTGCACTGATGAGGGTCTGAAAACACCCAATGCACAGTCATTCCCTCCCCTGATCCCTCTCCCGGATGGGAAGAGACGCCCCGGCTCCTGCTCCTGGGTGCCGGGACAGGCCAGGGCGCGCGGGAGCGACCGTGTGCCGCTGAGCTGGCGCGGGGCCCTCCCTGCACCCGGGCGGCCGCGGGGAAGGGAAACATTGCTCAGAGCGGGTGGGCGAGGGGAAAAAATGAGCTCCGGGGCCAAAATGCCGGGCGCGAGGTCAGGGCAAGGCCTGGGATCCGCCCGGGAGCTGGTGGGCAGGATCCGGACATCGCTGCGGGAGCCTGGCCGGCGATGCTTCCCGCACCCGCTGCCAGGGCAGGGATGCATTAAACCCTGCAAAAGCTGTGAGATCCCTTTTTGGGGGAAAACGGGCCGCTGCAGCAGGATGATGTGCGAGATCCCCTCAAACCCTGCTGCCCGGGAGCGGGTGAGCCCCGCGCTGCGATTCTTCCTGCTCCGCTCCTTTCCCCCCCTTCTTGGCGGCCCCGGTCCCCTCCCTGCTTCCAGCCCGACGGGTGCAGCCGAGAGTGGGAACTGGTCGAGCCGGCGCTTCCCGGCCGGGGCGGAAAGGGGAGATTCCTGCAGAAAGGGGAGATTCCTGCGGCGAGGGCGCAGCACCCGCTGCCGCGACCCTCTCGGCAGCCCGAGACGTGGCCCAAACCCCTCGGCGGAGGGTTCCCGGGTTAGGGAGCGGGCGAGGGTGCCGAGTCGTGCCTGGATTAGCTCAGGGCATCAAGCGGCCGAGGGATTAGGGAGTCGAGGGCGCCAAGCCACCCGCAGAGGTTAAAAGCCCCGGACCCTCTGCAGGCAGCTACGCGGGAGCCCCGGCGAGAGGTGTGCGAGGCCGGGGCTCCGGAGCAATTAGATAAGTGAGTCGGGGCCTCGGAGCGATTAGAGAGAGAAAATCAGGTTTTACACCAATTAGGTGAAGTCCCTGAGCGATTAGCTACGGCGGCGGCCGGTCTCCGGCGGCCTTTGGCGCAGATAGGGCTGCGAATTGATTAAAGGAGCATCTGAGGCTGAGAGCAGCTTGATAAGAAAGCAAAACAGTGGCTCAATTAGTCTGGGGAAGGGGATGAAGCTGGGAGATAGCGAGGATGGGGCACGGGAGCTGGGACAACCAGCCCTGCTGGCTCGCACGATGCCTGCGGAGCCCGTCGGGGTCCAGGGAAGGGGATGGGGCAAAACCCGCTTCTCCGTTAACTCTGCAGAGGATTTATTAACCGGGTTTTGCTCTGGGTTTGCACCGCCGCACACCCGGAATAAGCTTATTCCCTTAAAATGCGGTTATGCCACTTGGTCCCAAATCCAGGCCCGGATGCTCGGGGAGCGCACAGATGTGGGAACCAACCGAGTGACTTGCCGGAGCTGCACGATAACCAGCCCGAGGAGTGCGCCTCCGGCCAGATGAGTCCGGCGGAGAGATGGGAGCGTCGGCAAGACGGGGATGAGAAGGGTGATTGGGTCCTGGTGCAATTACCTGGAGAAAGGCTGCTGCAGTCTGATTAGAGAACAGGGAAAAGAGCTTTCCGGGCCATTAGGTGCGGGAAATCAGCTCCAGGCAGGAGGAAAAGAGCTTATGGAAGAGTTTGGGGAGGGAGGTGGCGAGTTATCTACCTCTGGCGTTGGGCAAGGGGGGCCTTGCACGCGAGCGGCTTCGATCCGAGGGCAGGAGGAATAACGGAGGCAAAACACCCTGCTCCGAATGGGATCGGGGCTGCGGCACCCTGGCCCCATTTTGCCAATAGCAGCTACCTGCAGCCCAGGGCTTTCGGGTGGCCGTAGCCTCCGGCCGTATAACCGGGCTGTGGGATGTACGGGGGGGCTGAGCCGCGGCTGGGGGGATACACAGCGATGGGCAAGTGCGAGCCCGAGGCTGCGTTGCCGGTCGGCAACAGCTGCCGCGAGGAACGGCTGCTTCCTTCGGGACTGGATGCATTTGCTATTTAATTAGCCTTGACTGCTGCTGGATGAGGTTTTGCTGGTCTTCTCCTCTCTCCAACTGGCCCTGGTTGAATTTGCATGCCGGGCTCCTTGCACTTCTCCCCCCTCCTCTGCCTTTTTTTTTTAAATTTCTTTTTGCATGCAAGAAAAGGAAAGCAAAGGCAGGGAGCGAGCATCATCCGAGACACATGACGCTGAGTCTGGGGCGTTGGAAGGGGAAGTTGCGGTTTGGCTGCCAGGGTCAAAGTTCGGGCTCTGGAAATGACCCTCTTGGAAAGATGAGCAACGTCTTACCGAGCCCGGCCGGGGGCCGTGCACAGGGCGTTTTGGGGGGTGATAGGTTACAGGCTGTGATGTCCGGATATCCCGGCCTCAGCGCGAATTGGGGACCTTGCAAACGCCAATGCAGCGGTGCATCGGTCCCCGTGCAAGCCGTTACCCGCGGGCACCGCAGCAGCGTTCGCGGCTGGTCCCGGTGCTCAGACCCGGCTGCTGCTGGGCTGCTCGATCCACCCAGGGCTGCGGCGTTATCTGGGACGCGAGAGCCAGGCTCCGCTCCCTGGGTCTTCGGTGGACGTCCTCACAAGATAGCAGGGCAAATCACTCCCCGGGGACTCGACATCTGTGTTTCCCCGCTGATAGGACGAGAAAAGGCTTTTAAGCGCGTTGCAATGCAGCGGTGCTTAGCGCGAGGCGCGAGGACCCGTCCCGCGGGGCCCGAGGCTGCGTTGCCCCCCGAACTGCGAGATGCTGCTTTCCTTAAAACCCTGCTGCGCGTTTCAGCGCTTTCACGATTTCTTATTTTCTCCCCTTCCAAATCTGTTGGAAAAAAATGCATTGGGGGGGGGGGAATAGAAATATTTAGACATTTCCCTGACAGGCTGCGGAGCTGGAAGGGTTGGGAAAGACTTTTTTCCGCGGCGCGGGCGGCCCCCGTGCACGTGCGCGCTTATGAAACCGCGGCACAACGCCGAGCTCGGCGGGCGCCGGCCTCCTCGGGAGCCTCGCGGGGCGGCGATGCCACCGCGGGACGCTCGTCCAGCGACCCGGCAAGCGGAGCCCACGGGACACCGATAGCCAGATAGGTCTGAGCCGGTTTGGGTGAGTTTATAAAGCTGGTGGGTTGGGTTTTGGGTTTTTTTGTTTTGCATTCTCGCTGCCTGGCGGTGCACGCCGGGGAAGAGCGATGCCGCGAGACCCGGGGCGGCCGTGCCGAGCGCGCGGAGCCCGGCGCTCCCTGCCCAGGAGGCAGCGAAATCCCCAGCCCCGAAACTCGCCTCCCCGCCTCGTTTTTTTCCTTTTCCCCCCTCCCGTTCACACCCTCGGGTTTTGGTCTCCGTCCTGGCGCCGTTCCCGGGGCGGAGGGCGGCTGCCGCACCCCGCGCCGGGGAGGCGATGGGGCCCGTCCCCTCCCAGGGCTCGTCCGAGCTTCGCCCTGCTGCTTTGCCAAATTTCCCGGGGGCCGAGAGCCCATCGGGGCCTCTCTGCTCTTGCAGCCGGGTCGGCCTTGCCAGCACCTTCGGGCCGTCCCTGGCACCCACCGGGGCTGGGGCCCCTCTGGGCCCTGATTTTGGCTGTGTATCGGCTCCTCTGAGCCATGCACGTGCAGCACCGAGCGCTGCTGCAACCCAGGGAGCAAGAGGGGCCCAAAGTCCTTTTGCTCCGAACTTATAGGAGGAAAAAAAGCTTCAAAGCCCGTCTGCAAACCTTGCAAAGGCTTTTGCCAGCTCCCAATTTTGGTGATTTTTTTTGCAAGCGTGTTAAATCACCCCCTTCCCATGCAGGGAAACTAAGTGGGTGCAAAGAGCGCAGCGGCCGGGCGGCTGCCCGGAGGCTCCCGGGCCACGGCCGGGGCTTTGCCCGGTGCCTCCGGCCCCGGCGCTGCCGGAGCCCCCGTGCGCATCCTCCCCGGCGCTCGTTAGCGTGACCCCTGATTACACTCGGCAAGCTCTGCATCGCTGCCGTTGCCCGGGCAACGTGTCGTCGCCACGGCAACCGTGACAACCTTATGTTCATTAATTTAAAAAGGTTCACGGTGTAACAAATGAAATAGTTATAAGCTTGTCAGGGTGTTGAGGAGCAGGGGCTGACGGCGCGCTCCCCCCCCCGCCCCGCAGCCGGCGCGCCGCGGCCCTGCCGCCCCCCTTCCGCCTCCGCTCCGGCCTCGGCTCCCCCGCCGCAGCCCCGGTTCGGGCCGCTTTGCACAGCCCGGGCTGCTGTTTTGGGGTGAAACATCGCTCGCTGGCCGTCCCGCCGCCGGCTCCGGTGCTTTTCTGCTGGTTCTTGCAGAAGGAGGAGGCTGAAGAGCCCCAAAACGTGCTTATTCCTATCTTATTTTGGGGCAAAACAGGCAGCATTGTAGATGCCCCGAAGAGCCGCCCAAATCCTGGTGCAAGCCGGTGCTGCCTGCCCGAGCCCCGCGCCCGGGCTGAATTTCCCAGCTGCCGCCGGGCCAGGCTGCGAGAGGCACTATGGGTCGTTTTCCAGCAAGGAAAGTGGTCATTTTAGCTAAAATCCTGAATTTGGGGCCCATCCCTTCCTTGGGTGTTGGAGGTGGACCCGTTCCCGCCAGCTGTTTCCGCGCTCCAGCATGGATCGGGACAGGGCGTTTCGGAGGACGCCGGGGCTCGCACGGGCTTTGCCAGAGGAGCTGCAGAGGCGCTGGGGAAGTCGAGGACAAATTTGGGAGCTTTGGCCCCATTCTCCGGGGTCTTGTGCTTTTTGCAGCCCGGGAGCCGTCCTGTTCCTGCGTGGGAGGCGGTTGTGATCGCCGGGGGCGGCTCGTCCCCCAATTTCAAGGCGTTTTGCAACGCTTTGTCTTCACCCTGTTTTATAGCTGGGGAAAAGCGGCATTTGGGGAAAGGACGGGCCGTGCCCTGGATCCTGCCGCGCTCCCGTCCTGCCGGGGTGGTTTTGCCGCAAGCAGGGTGGGAGCCGGCGCGGATGCTTCCCGGGAAAAGGGCGATGTCGGCCAGCGTGGCCGTGCTCCCACCGCGATGCTGCATCGTTTCAGGGGGCTTTGGGTAGATGGGGAGGTGAGGAGACAGAAATGGGGGCACGTAGCATGGACTGATGCCCAAGGGGGCTCATATCCCTGCTGGTCCTTGCTTTTCCCGGGAAACGGGTGCCCGGGGTCCGTCGCGGCAGCCTCGACAGCGAGCGCCCACCGCGTGCTCATCTCCTCGATGCCGGCGCTTGGAGAGATCCTTCAAAAATCTTTCTCAATAATTAACCAAGCGAGGCCTAAAAATAGCGCTGCGATCTACTCCGCGTGGCAGGATGATTTAAGGGGGTAGCAGGGAACGAAACGTCCTCCGTGTCCTCGCCGGGGCCGCCGCGATGCCCCAAGCGATGGGCGCGGGATGCCCGGCCGCCCTGGAAGCGTGGGAACCGCCGGGTCATGGGCCAGGGAGGCTCTTGCCCTGCTCCGTGGCCTCTCCTCCGTCAGCAGCAGCGATCCCAGATGTGCCCCGAAAGCAGGGGGGTATCTCACCCCCCCCGGGCTGTCGGTCGCGTGCATCCACTAAGGGCAGGCCTGGGAGCAGCATCCCCGCCCGCGGGAGCCAGAGCGTTAAAAACCAGCTCTTGCAAGGCCTCGCTTATCTGCAAAGCTCGCCCGGAAGGTGCAGCCTCCCGCCCGCGGTGCTGGTTAGGGGAAGGCGCCGGGACGCGGAGGGCTCAGGTCCCGGGAAAGGGGCTGCAAGTGCAGAGCCCTGGGGGGGATCCAGGGCTCATCCCGGCCCCGCGAAAAACTCCCCACGCGGCGAGCGGCTGGAGCGCGTTACATAATCGGGAAAAACGCGGCCTCCGGAGCCTGGTGGCTGCCGGCCAAGGCTTGGCATTAAAGCGCGGCGCAGGATCCCGGGAGGGAGCCGGGCGGGACGGAGCGGCTCTCGGAGGCACCGGCCGCGGGAAGCTGGGGACCCGGCTGCGCTCCCGGCTCTGGCTGCACGCGGAGCCGCTCGAGCCACGGTTCAGCGGGATGCTCCTGCCTCCGGCTTCGGGAGCCCCTCGCGCCCGGGCTGACTCAGATGCGGCCGTGGCCATGGCTGGGCTCTGGGGCTCCGGGCCCGGCGCTGAGGGAGGCCTCTGCAGTTTGCTTTTTTAACTTTTTAAATTATTATTTTTATTTTTTTCTGGCGGTGGCTTGTCGGAGGGCTCCCGGCGGTGCTTCCCACCCTCCTGTCCATCTGCGTTTTAAACGGGATCACTCAGGTCCGGCTGAGAGCGGGACGGGGCAGGCGCCGGCGCTGGGAGCTTGCAAGGAAATTTGGGGCTGGGGATTTTTGCCCTGGGGCAGCCGAAAGACGGCGGGTGCCTCCGGAGGGGCGGTGTTTTTCCAGGGGCAGTTTTGCACCAAACTCGGCGTTTCTGCCCCCGAAAGCCTTGGTGCGGGCCGTAGCAGCGCTGCCGGGCGCCGGATTAAAGCGAATCCTGTTTTAAGGCAAGAGGTCGTGGCCGGGAAGGAAGCGATACCCCCGCGCCCGCCGGCCGCACGTGGGTTTGACACGATAAATAGGAGGGAAGGGCCAAAAATAGCCCCCCGGCCGCGGTGTTGGCGTGGGGGGGAGGCCGGGCGGGGGGCTCGCTGCCCCCCCCGAGGCCGCTGGCTTGAGCCCTGTAAGACAACACCGCGGCGCGGGAACGCGCGCGAGACCTTGCAAAACTCGTGCCGCTCCGCAGTCGCTCCGCTGCTCCCGTGCAAGCCTTGCAGCGGGGGGGGGGGCTCAGCGCCCCCCCGACCGCGGGACCCCCTCGCTGCAGGGCTGGGGCTGCGGTGCAAGGCGGGGGGGGGGCGCAGGGGGGGCTGCGCGGCCCCCTCCCCGGCGGCTGCGGGGCCCTGCCGCTTTAAAGCTGGCTCTCCCACGTGCCGTCTGGTCGTGCTGGAGACGGTGACGCAGGCGGGACGTCAATGGCCGCGGTGGGAGAATTTAGCCCGGCGAGGAAGAGGGGGGGCGGGGAGGAAGGGCCCCCCGTCTGCACGGGCCGGGGCAGGGCCCTGCATCCCCCCCCCCCGCCCCGGGGGCATCATTGCAGCCCTCCAGCTGGGGGGGGGGCAAATAATCCGCCCCCGGAGCGCTGGGCTTGGCAGCGGGGGGGGGCCAGGCCACGTGAAGGTGACGCTTCCCAGCGCGCATGTCCCCCCCCCGCCCCCCGTCACCGCACATGTGCCACCCGCGGCCCTGGCAGGTCACCAGTGCAGCGAGCGCGTCTGGCCTCTGCGCCGCTGCGAGGGGGCTCGGGCGAATCATCCCTGAGCCCCCGGGGGGGCCGCGGCTGCGCTTGGGTTCCCCCCCCCCCCGTGCTGCCAGGCTCTGCGTCCCCCCCCCCCCCCCCCCCGGGGTCAGTCCTGTTTTGGGGCTGTTTCCTCGGTCCGACCGGGGGTTGCAGCCACCCGCGACCACGGGAAAGTTGCATTCCCCAAGCGGCATGGGAAAGGCGCAAATATTTTCCCACTTTTGGGGTTATTTTCCCCGTTTTTTGCCGCGGCCGGAGCCGCGCGGGGTGTCGGTGCCGCGTGTCTCCGATGCCCCCGGCGTCCTGCCTCCTCCCGCCGGCGCAGGGCGAGGGAGCGCGACGTCCCCGCCGCACGCGAAGCTCGGCCCGGGCTGGGACGGGAGTTACTCAGCGCCCGGTTCCCGAGGGAAAAAACTGCGGCTCGGGCCGACTTTCCAAAATACTTCGGAGGTTCGTAGTAACGTTCCCGTCCTCGTCTCATAAATATCCCGGGTTGGATCCTTCCCTGCTCTCCACTGGCAACTCGCTGAGCCGGCGAAGCTCGGCTGGTGCCCGTTATTATGACTATTTTTATTTTATTTTATTATTTTTTTTTATTATTTCTTTGGCTACATGATCTCGGCTGATTGGAAAACAAACCCCGGAGAAGCCTCGCGGAGAGACTGCAAACAGCTCGCGGTGGGATGACTAATCCCATCTCCAGCTAAACCAACAGGGCGCTAAAAATAGCACTTTTCTAACAATAAATATAACGAAAGAACCGACTGACAACAAACAGCCCCAAAAAGCCACGCGTGCCGCAAGGTCCACCGGCGGGACGGGCACCGGCGCGGGGCGAAGGCTGCCGGTGTCGCTCCGTTTGGGTCCGAAATGGGGCTTTCTGGGTGGTTTTTGCAGCTTCGCCCAAAGGAGCCCAAAGTCCCCTCTGAGCGCCAGCGGCTTGTGCCCAAAAAAGGGTTTTCCGGGGGGCTGCGACCTCCGGCTCGCTTTTTCCCGGCTCTTGGCCTGGAGAGGGGCCGGGAAGGGCTCGGGCTCCCGCCGCTCGCTCCGGTCCTTGCGTGGCCGCTGCCTTTGCGGGGCCATGTGCCGCCCGGGGCTCTTTTCCCGGGATCGGCTCGGCCTTTTTGCAGCCCGCTGCTGCCTGGGGCCGGAGCAGATCCGCCCTCGGCGTTCCCGCGCTGCTTTTCCAGGCTGCTGGGGCGGGTATCGGCTCCCTGCTGATGGACCCAGCCCCCCCAAGCCCCCAGCTCCGGGAAGGGGGGACCCGGGCGTCCCGAGCCGCCTCTGCCCGGGGGGAGCACCCGGAGCCCGGCACCCTGGCAGAGCCGGGCTGCAAAGGCAGCGACTGGGGGACGCCGGATCCTTGCACCCCGGCAGGGCAGAGCGGCAAAGGCGGGGAGCCAGGCCCTGCCCCCCCCCAGGGCAGCCGGGGGAGGACGAAGGTGCCCTGACCCGGCTCTCCTTGCAGTGGGGGTCCCGGGGTCCTGGCACCTGGGGCAGAAGGAGAAGAGGGACCCCCCCATCCTTGCACCAGGGGCACACAGAGGGGGACCCCCCCCCCCATCCTTGCACCCCGGGCAGTGCCAGGCTGCAAAGGCAGGAGCCAGCCCGCGGGGGTGCCCCTGCGAGCCCCCAAACGGGATGGGGATGGGGGGGGGAGCCCCAGATCCGTGCACCCGGGGCAGACGGAGAAGAGGGGACCCCCCCCATCCTTGCATCCAGGGCAAATGGGGAAGAGGGGACCCCCCCATCCGTGCACCCGGGGCAGATGGAGAAGAGGGGACCCCCCCATCCTTGCATCCAAGGCAGATGGAGAAGAGGGGACCCCCCCATCCGTGCACCCCGGGCTGCAAAGGCAGGAGCCGGGTCCCGCGGGGCGCCCCGGGTGGGATGGGGATGGGGATGGGGATGGGGATGGGGATGGGGACAGGATGGGATGGGGATGGGGATGGGGATGGGGATGGGATGGGACGGGATGGGGGGGCCCCGGCTCCGCGCACCCCGGGCAGCGCCTCCGCACGGGGGGAGGAAGGCGCAGGGCGGAGGAGGAGGAGGAGGAGGAGGGTGCGCGGAGCCGCCCTCCCCGTCGCGGCGCTTCCTGCCGCCGCCGCCATTGGCTGCCGCCGCCGCCCGCGCCCGGCGCCGCCCCCCCCGGCCCCCCCCCGCCCCGGCCCGGGCCGCCCCGGCCATGGTCGCTGCCGCCGGCGCCGCCGCAGCCCCCCGCGGCCCCGCGCCCAGGTGCGTCTCTCGCCTCCGCTTTATCCCCCCCTTTTTATTCCCCCTCCTCAATCCCGGGGGGGGGGGGGCGCGGGGGGGCGCTTGGCGTTTTTGTCCTTTAATTCGGGTTTTAATTCGGGTCGCGCTTCTGGGATATTCGCGCTTCCGCCCTCCCCCCCCCCCCCGGAGATACCCCCCCCCCCGGCCCCTCCGCGGCGGTGGGTGAGTAGCGACCGCTCCGTGCGTGTGTGTGTGTTGGGGGGGGTCTCGGTGCCCCCCCCCCCCCCGCGGCGCAGCCCCGAGGCGGCGGGGATGGGCGGCCGGAGCGCAGCGCGCAGCCGGCGGGGGCGGAGAGCACATCCTTCCCCCCCTTTCCCTTCCCTTCCCTCCTCCTCCTCTCCTCCTCCTCCTCCTCCTCCTCCTCCTCCTCCTCCTCCTCCTCCCCGCCGCCGCTTCAAAACAAACCGTCACCAAAATGGTGCAGAGGTGAAGGAGGGAGCGGGAGGAAGGGGAAGAAGCGCCGCCTCGGCCCGGGCGCCGCGGGGGCAGGTGAGAGCGGCGGGGGGCGGGGGGGGATGCGGGATGCAGGATGCAGGGGGGGATGCGGGGCGGGATGGGATGCGGGATGCAGGATGCGGGAGGGATGAGGAATGCAGGGTGCGGGTCCCACCTCGCCCCCGGCCCCCCCCCCCCTCCGGGAAGCTGCTTGGCGGGGGGGCTCTGGTGGGGTCACGGCGAGCGCCGGCTCGGGGGGGCCCTGGCTCCGCGACACCCCCCCCGCGGGACCCGCCGGGGCCTTGCGGGAGCAGGGCCGGCCGATTTGGGGGGCTCCGGGAGGGGAGGGGGGGCCGCGGGCGGCAGCAGGGCGATGCCGCGGGCGGGGGGCACCGCCGAGGGGGCTGCTGGCGGGGGGGGGGGGTTTGGGGGGTTGATTGGCAAGAGCAGCTTTCCGGAGGGCCGGCGGTAAATCGAGTCCTGGCGCTCCAATGCCTTGGCCGGCTGCCGGCTCCGGAGCTGACAGCTGGGATTGTTTGTTCCTCCCCGGCCGCAGCGTCGCCGGGGGCTGGCGGGGGGGGCACGGCGCCGCGGCGATGCTCGGCCCCCGCCTCGCCCGGGGGTCTCATCCGCCGGTGCCCGGAGATCCCGCGGCGCCGGAGCGTCCCGGCATCCGGGTGGCGTTGAGCATCCGGATGGCGTTCAGCATCCGTAGTTCCTGTTCGCCGTCCGTCGATCTCTGCGAACGGCTCGTCCCCTTGCCTTCGTCGTTGGCTTTTAGTATTAGTATTATTATTTTTATTCCCCCCCCCCGTTGTGTGCGAGAGCCGGCCCACGCCCAGCCCGGCACAGCCGCACACGCGCGCTCGGCCCGCCGGCATCCCGGGGCCCGTTCCCACGCGCCCCCCCGCGCCGCCTCGCGATTTTCCTCCGCTTCCCGTCCCACCCCGGCAGCCGACGCGCTGGGTTTTTATTTTGCCGACAGCTTTTTTTTCCTGCCCCCCCCCCCCCCCCCCCCCCCGTTTTGGGAGGCAGCGAGCGGCGCACATCTGGCGTGAATCCCTGCGAGCCGCTGTGCCGCGGCCGGCTGCGAGCTCTGCCGGCGCCGGGAGGCCTCATCCTGCCCGGGAGCCTCCGGCCTGCGCTGGGAGCGATCCCCATCCGGGCGGGATGGACACGCCGCTCCGGGAAACGCGGCCCGAAAAGTCTCGCCGCGCCGAGCTCGCCCGGGGCGGGGAAAAGCCTCGTCCTTTCCCTCCAGCCGCCGGTTCCGTGGAGTTTTATCCCAGGCACCTTTTCTCCCTCCTGCAGCCGTCCGGGCTTCGGCGGCTCCGGAGCGCGGCGCTCAGCAGCGGAGCCGGTGGGGAGACCCCCGAGCCACCGGCATCGATCCCATGGGCTCCTGAAGGTCCCGCGCCCCTGCGAGGCGCCGGGTGGCTTCTTTATTTATTTATTTATTCCCCCCCCCGGCCGCCCTGCCCCGCGCGGGGGGCTTTGCCGGCGGAGGTTCCCCGGGGGATGCTCGGAGCCCGGCGCGGGAACCGCCGGCGTGGGAACCTCGGCTCCGGGCGGCCCCGGGGCAGAGCGCGGCCGGTGTCACCGCTGTCACCGGTGACCTTGGGCCAGGCGGTGCAGCCGGGGCCCCGCGGGGCTTTTGCCCGAGCTGCCAAGCGGAACCGGCGGGGTCCGAGTCCCGTGCGCTCCCGAGCCCGGGAACGCCGCTCGGCACCGTGCAGGAGCCTAAATATGGTCATGAACCGCACGCGCGGTGCGGCCTCCGCGCTGCCGGGGCCCCGCGAGCGCAGCCTGAAGCATCAGACTGAGCGGGTAGGTGCGTGCGAGGCGCCGCGGGGCCGTCCCGGAGGCCGGAGCTCCTGCTTCTGCGTGCCGTGCGCGTCTCTGCTTGCTTTTTCTTTTTATTCCTTCCCTGAATCAGAGAAGCTTTCGATAACGAGCCGAAATTTGTTCATCGCTTTGACCGGAGCCCGGGCGACCTCTTGCTCCCGAGATGGATCCGGGCGCTGCTGGCAGCAGCTCTGCCTGCGCCGAGCCGTCGCTTCTCATCCCGTTTTGCTTGCTCGCAGGGCTTTTATTTTTCTCCTCTCTTTAATTTCCCCTTCCCTCGCTCCGGCGGCTCCCGCTGCAGCGCCCTGCCCGGAGCGCGGCGGCCGAAGGGCCCTCGGTGCCGTTTCGGCGTGGAAAGGTGGCGGTGAAGTGACCTAGTTCTGCGCAGGGACGGGGAGAGGAGAGAATCGTCGCGCTCGCCGCAACTTCAGACAGCTTCCAGCACAAAAAAAAATTTATATATAGCGTTTGCAAGAGGCGCTGCTGCCTTTTCCCCCTTCCAGCGGCGATGGAGGCAGCGCACCGGGGGCCGCGTCGCGCGGGTCTGCGTAGCAAAGGCGGAATCGGGGTGCTCGTGTCAACTCCCGGTTTCCTTGTGAGATATATTTTTTTTCTTCTTGGCTTTCGCCATATCAACAGTTTCTTTCCGCGTGTTTTGTGCTGGAGGCTGCAGGCGCCGTCGCATCGGCTCCTTTGCAGTCGCTCCGGTCCCCTGCTGCTGCGCCGTGCCGGGAGGTGCAACGCCCAGCGCGGCGCCCGCCCGCCCGCAAAGCATCCGAAGCCGGTGCCGATGCAAAAGCCGCCTCCAAAACCGGTCAGCCGTTTGGGGCAGGTCGCTGCAATCCGCTGCCGGCGGCTCGGCCCCGCTGTGCTCCCGCGGAAAGCCTTAACCCCTGTTTTTTAGGCTGGGAGGAGAGGTTAGCGGGGGGTTTCTCTGCGGCGGGGGGATCGTCCGTGCTGCCGGCGGGGCTCGGCGCTGCCGCGGGCGAGCGGAGCGGTACCTGCCCGGGGGGACGCGCCGGAGGCGGCTGGGGGGTATCGATGGCCAAAAGCGGTGGTTATAAATAGCCCTGGGTGCAACTTTTCATCTTCCGTTTGAAATGAAAGCGCCTTTTGGAACAATGTGACTTTTCTTCATCCTTCTGGAAACCGTCCTTTTTTTTTTTTTTTTCTTTTTAAGATGAAACGTTTTAAAAGGGAGTTTTTCCTTTCCAATTATTGGAAGGCTTCAGGGAAAAATTGCTAGGCGCTGTAGAAACAAATACCCAGGAACACATCCCGTGGAGAGCTGGTGGGGCAGGTAGGGAAAATAGGTGGGATCAGATCGTTTTGCTTTGTTTCCCCCCCAAAAAAGATAATGGGAAACGTTGATGCGTTCACTGAAAGTCTTCCAGGATGTTGAAAATCTGGGGAGGGTGGAGAAGGGGGGTGAAAGCCAGCGTTCGCTGCAAACCTGCTGCATGACAGTTTTTTAAAAAAAAAGAAAAATTGGAGGAGCGGCTTCTGTTTGGCCCAAACTGGAGGATTTCTGGGTCTCTGTCTGGAATTTTGCAGTTGTAAAACCTGAAATCCTCCCCACCCCCGGCCGGTAACCTTGAGACGCGGGGCCGGCGGCAGAAGTTTCCACTGGCAGGAAGGAAAAAAAAAAAAGAAAAATCCAAGAAAAATGTGGACGAGTTGTTTTGACCGGCCGGACTTTTTTTTTTTTACGAGCTCAGTCCCCAGGAACATCCTGTCCCGCCGCCGCGGGAATGAGGTGATCCGCGAGACGAGCTCGGGCCCTGGGAGCCGCGGGAAGCGGCCAGGACCGGAGCACCCGCGTTCCCGCACGGAGCGGCCGGGAGCTCATTCCCGCAGCGGGGCCTCGTTAAACCTCTCCCGGTGCCTCCCCCTCGGCGAAGCGGCGGAGCCGGTCGCTTGCAAAATCCCGATTGCCGATAACCCCCCGGTGGGCGCGGATCCGTGCCCAGTCCTGCCCCGGCTGGCGTGGGAACGCCGCTCCCGGGCCCCTTCCCGGCAGGGCCGGAGCCCTTTGCAGCGGGATCGGACGTGCCCCGGGTGGGAATTTTCTTGGGTTCAGCTCCTGCCGCTACCCTGGTCTGAAAGTCAGGATATTGAGGGTGTATATATATGTATTGCAAGGAATATGTATTGCAAGGAATATGTATTGCAAGGAATATGTATTGCAAGGAATATGTATTGCGGGATGAGGGTAGCGCCTAAACGCGCCCCTGTGCTCGGTGCATCGAGGATGCTCTGCAGAGCCCGGTGCAGAAGCGAAGCCAGGATGGTTTTATGGTTTTCCTGCCCTTGCCGGGCGGGAGAGCCGGCATCGGGCTTTGCCGAGCGCGGGATATGAGGCCCCGGGTGCCTGCGGCCCGCCGGCAGCGGCAGCTCGCCTCGCTGCGCGCGGGCATCCGTGGGGCTGGGGGGGGCTGGCTGCCGAGCCCTGGCGCGAGCAGCTGTGCAACATCTGGATCCGGGGATGGGAACCTTGTCCCAAGCAGCAACGGCGAGGTCGGCTGCGAAAGCGCGGCGGGAGAGTTGGAAAAAAGCTAGGAGTTGCGCTCGGATCGTCGAGGTTTCGGTTCTGGAGGCCAAGGACAACCGGCCGTTTTGGCACGGGGGCTTTTCCCGCGTTGCCCCGCCGCGGGGGCAGGAGGCTGCTCCGGGGCCGGGCGCTCTCGCTGGGCCCTTTTTGGGGGACCTGCCGCATGCCCCGTTTCGGGGGAGGAAGGCGGCTTTGCATATGTCCTCACCGCATGCCGAGGGCCGCAAACAAGGGTTTTTTTGTTATGCAAATGCTGGTTTGTTTTTAGCTCCTCCGAGACAAATACCTTGGAGGGCAAAACATGGGGCACCTCTGAAAGCCCCCGCCGCCTCGCCGGGGGGGATTGCTTCCCGTTCAGGAACTGAAGCAAAACGCTGCGAGGTTATTTTTTTCCTTTCCTCCTCCCGGAGGATGCCCAGGCTTTGGGGAGGATCATCGCAGCCTCGTGCAAGCAGGCCGTCGTGCCGAGGGGCCGGAGCGTGGGAAATGCGCGTGCGAGACCCGGCCGCCCTGCAGCCAGGCCCGGCTTTTGCATGTTGGCAGTGCCGCGCTGTGATTTTATTTTTTTATTATTATTATTTTTTCCATGCATTTGCCCAACTGATTTTTTCCGAGCGTTTGCTGGCACCGGAGGCCGCTCCGGCCGGGAAGCGGGCTGCAGCGCTGGCACGGGGCCGTGCACCCCTCGCCCGGGTGCTGCGCCCGGAGCAGAACGCGCTTTGCCCAAGGCTGCAGCCTCCCCCGGGGCTTTCGGGTTTCCTCTTCGGCCTCGCGCTGGAGGCAGCCGGCGGGTCACGGGCCGTTGCGCTCTGTTTACGCCGGGCTGCTTGTGCACGGGCTTATTTTTATTTGCGCCTCTTTCGGAAATTTCCCATCAGCGCCGGGCGATGGAAACGCGCCCGTTTTGCATGCGGCTCTCCCGGTCCCGCGCGGGAGCTGCAGCCCGGCGGGTGCCCGGCCGCCCCCCGAACCCTCCCCGGCGCGAGCCCGGGGCTCTCGGCGGCCCGAACACCGAGGCGCCTCGTGGTCTTGCAGCGATGCGGAGCAGCAGCCGGTTTTTCCGCCGGCCCCGGTCCCCTGCCCGTCGGCCGCGTGTCTTTGCTAGGGGTAAGCCCTGCGCCGCTCATTAAGCTAACGTGTTGCTTTTTTCTTATTATCTCTTTTTTTTAACGCCTCGCCAGTTCGGCTGCTCCGTTTCTCCGCCTGCTCCTCCATCCCGCTCTGCCGCTGAAGTCTATAATGCTGAAATTATAGCATCACCGTCGTTTCCACGGCAACGCTCAGGGATGTATTAAAAAAAAAGAGGGGGGAAAAAAAAGGAGGAGGACCAAAACCCCTCCGAGGATTATGGCTTCACAGAGGGATCAGGCGGGAGGGGAATCTGGGTCACGGCTGGAGCAGGCTTTTCTTCCCGCGCATCTTCGGTAATTCCTATTAGCGGGGGCCGTGGCGGGGGCACCCGTGGGTGCCGCACGCCCTCGCTCGGGCCGCCCCGCCTCGGCAAATCCTGGGATTTGGGAGAAGCGGGATGGAAACGGGAGGAGCGTTTTCCCGGTGGAGGGATGGCTGGCGCTGCCCCGGCCGAGGGTCAGCGGGAACCGGCCGTCCCGGGAAGCGCCGGCCCGGGAAAGGCTGCCCTGCGCCGGCGGAGCATTCCCACCGCGAATCCGGGCTTTTCCAGCAAAAGTCTCCCTCTTGCGAAGCACCCGGCGGCTGCGGGAAGGCCAGAAAGCCGCTCCCCCGCCCCGGCTGGTGCACTGCGAGTTTTCTCTCATCCCCCAAAATAAACAGGACTTTTTCTTTTTCCCTTTTTTTTTTTCCTCCCTTTTTCCACACCCCCAGAGCCGCTGTTGCTGGTGGCAGGAAGCCCAGACGCGGTAGGAACTCGGCGACGCTGCAGCTCCGAGCCCCGGCTGCCCTCTCCGTTTCGCAATCCGGGGAAAAGGCGGCGGCGGGGTGGGGTGGGCCGGGGGGGACAAAATGGGAGGGGAATCGTTCTTTTTTTAATTATTTTTCTTTATTAGAGATTTACAGACTTTCCCACCAGTAGGGACGAGCAGCCTGCCGGAGCCGGGCGGCCCGTTTGCTCCGTAAGTTTCCAGCGCTGGTTTTCGCTCCTCTCCGGCCTCCGCAGCTTCGCGGCCGCTGGGTTTTTCGGGAACGCCGGGGACCGGCAGCAGCCGGGGGATGCGGCGGCGGGTGCTGCTCCCGGTGCAGTCGCTGGGCTTCTGCTCCTCAGCTGCAAGATTAATCGAGATATATATATGTATATGTATATATATATATATATATGTATATATATTGATATATATGTGTATTTTGGGCGACTTCGGCGCCGTTTCCGCCGGGTTGGCCCCCCCTGCCCTGCAGCGCCGGCCTCGCTCGGGTTTGCGGTCCATTTATTTTTAGGTAATTGCAGCGCCGGGGCGCTCGGTTAGCAGAAGGGAGCTCGCGGCCTCACAAGGGAGGGTTTTGTTTGTGGGTGTATTTTAGGCAGCTGATTTTCATGCACGGCCGAGGTCCCGTTGCAGCGCGGGGGCAGCAACGACGGCCGCGCTCCTCGCGCGAGCGGGGCGGCGGGACGGGACCCGCGGTGCGAACGGCCGCCGACTTCCGCGCCTGCGGCTCTCGGCGTGTCCAGACCGGGCTCGGCGCTGTTTTAGCCCAAATTCGCCGCCGGGGTTTGCGGGGCTCGAGCGGACGTTGCGCCTCGCGGTGGTGCGGGGGCTGCCGGCCTCGCTGGCTTTGCACGCGCGCTTTTTCTGCATCCCTCGGGGATATAAAGTGCGGGAACGGTGAAAGTCCTGTGGCGAATCCGGCCGAGCCGGTGCCTCCCGCGTGGCAGAGGCCGATGCCCGGCTCCGGCCGGCCTCCCTCCCTTTCCCGCGGCAGCGTGATGCCCCGGGAGGGTCTTGCCGAGAGCGCGGCCAGCCCGGACCCCCCGCCGCCGCGCCGAGCCGGGATCCGAGCCCCGGCAGCTCCGCTCCCGATGTCCAGTGATTAATGGGATTAAATCGATGTCCCGAGTGATTTCTGTTTTGCATCTGGTTTTCTCGAGCCGCCGCAGCGGGGAGGGGGCCCGGGCCGGGTCCCAGGCGATAAGGGCGAGAGGCCCGTGGACAAAATTCCTCCCGGATCGTTATTTATACCTCCGCGTGCGTCACGGGTAAACATCTGGATCCGCTCCAAGCGGCTTCGCCGGATTCGTTTCGCAGTCCCCGACGCGGCTGCTTGTCGCATTCCCTCCCGTTTTCCCGGCCCCCCGGCACCGTCCTCGCGGGATAACGGCCGCGGCGGGACCGGAGCATCGGCACCGCGGGGCGGATGGGACCGCGCCGGGGCGGCAGCGGAGAGACGGAGTTTGCGCTGGGGAAACGGGTTTCAGACGCCTCGGGCGAGGTTTTTCCGAAGCCGCCGGCGCTTTCGGTGCGAGGGGCCTCTCTCCACCTGGCCGCGGTCCAGCGCCGGGATGCTCCGGCCCTGCCCAGCGATTCCCGCGTCGGCCGTTGCCTCCAATAGCCGCCGGCTTCCCGGCCTTTCCCCGGCATCGCGGGACCTCCCCGCCGCGCTATGGGGAAAAAACCCCTGTGTTTCGGTGCTGCGCCCGGCCTTAATCCCTTTAAACTGCATTTGCCTAATCCTTCGTTAGGATCTGCTCGCGAGCTCGTTATCCAGTTAGGGCTCCGCGCCGGGCGCCGGCCACCGCGGGAACCGCGTTCCCCTTTCCCCGTTCCCCGTCCCTCTCCCCTCCCTGCAGGTAACGCCGCAAAGCCCCTTAGGACCGAGCTTATTGCAATGAGCCTGGGGTGAAAAAGGGCGGTTTTAGGCCGGGTTAGCGGGCGAGCTGGTGGGAGCCTCAAAAAGGGCTTGGAAGGGGTCCTGGAGCGGGTTCGTCGCCCTCGGAGAGCGTCGGCGCCGTCGCGGCCGCCCGGGCTTTGCATCCTTCCGCGGGGGAGCCGCTCCGCGAGGCTCGGAGCTGCCCACGGAAGAGCGGCGCGGGGCGGATGGGCCCCGGAGCGGCGGCCGAGCTCCCCCCTCCTGCCGCCCGCCCACGCGGAGGGGGAGGCGAGCGCGGAAGGGGCGACCGGCACCGGCAGCTCCGGTTCTCCTCCCGGCTGGCGCGGCCGCCCGGCTTTGGGAGACGGGCGCTGGCGGCTCCCGGCACGGCCCAGGCGGAGCTTTTCTAACCCCGCCGTGATTTACGGGGTCCCGGCGACGGGTCCCATCCCGCGGGGCTCCGTGGGGCTTGCCAAGTCCTCCTGGATCCCAAAAAAAGGTTGGAGCAGCCTTCGGCTTGCGGCGAGATGCTCCCGGAGGGAGAGGGCGCGGGCAGCGCGAGACCAGGGGAGCTTCTTTCATTATACCCAACTATCTATTTATTTATTTGTTGGATGGGGGTCGCTGGAAGGGGCGGTAAATCCTCCCCCTGCATCCTCTGGTTTCTCGCTCGGCCGGAGCTGGCGGCGGCGGTGCTGCCGTTGCGGCGGGGAGCGCGGGGCCGTCCCCCCCCCGGCACCGCTGCGCTCTTCCTGTGCCGGCCCGTGAAAACCTCAAAGCGAGAGGAGCCGTTTGAACGAGCTAAAACTCCCCTTGTCCGCGAAAGGCAGAGGCGGGCGTGCCGCAAAATCCCCCGGCAGAAAGTTTCCCGACGCTCCGGTACCGTCGCGCTGCCGCCGCGCAGTAATTCCGAGAGAGCCGGGAGAGAGCGGGCGCGGGAACGCCGGAGCGCGGGAATGCCGGAGCGCGGGAGCACGGGCTCCATCCCGCGGCCCCGGCCCCGCTGGTAGGGGATTAGCTAAAAAAAAAAAAAGAAAAAGCAGGAGATTAAAAAGCAAAACGCTTTTCCGTTTGTTTTAATTGGCTTCGAGGCCGGAGAGATTTTCTTTTTTTTCTCTTTTCCTCCCTTTTAAATCTGACAGCTGTGATTTTCGCTTTAAATTAGAGGACTCTGAAGCTGGGTTTTAAGGAAAAAAAAACCCAACAAGGATGCAGTTCGGGTCCTGCCGGGAGCTTTGCCCTCACACGCAGTTCAAAAAGGCTCCCGGCATCCGACCAGGGCCGCGAAGCCGCGCTGGGATTTTCCCTGCGGCCGGATCGAGAGGGAATGCGAGGGCCGCGGCGGGAGTGGGCTGATTTGCACCCGGGTTCGCGCCGGGAAGCAGCCCTGGGCCTTTCTTCTTCTTTTTTTTTTTGCAAAGTGACTTTTGCAAAATGACTTTTGCAAGGCGCTGGCGGAGGGGGGACCGACCTCTCCGCGTCCCGGCTGCCGCCCCGGGAAGAGCCGCCCGCCGCGTTGCCCCAGCGCGGCCGGGGGGGTCCGGAGCGGCGGGGACGCCTCGGCGGCGGGTCCGGAGCCGGCGGAAGTGTGTGTTTGGTTTCCACGGGCAGCAGCCGCGTGTCGGAGGCTGCCGCGGCGCGGCGTGTCCCGGGGGCCAAACGCAGCGGTGAGGGGCACCTGCCTTTCCTCTCGTTATAATAAGAGCGGCCGCAGAAAAAGCGGATTTAGGAGATTGGGGATGGCTGGAGCAGCAGGAGCCCGGCGGGGCGGTGATGGGCGGCTCCTCCGCTGCAAAGCCGCCGCCGTCATTTTTGCAGCCGCGGGAATTGCAAATCCGGGCTGGAGCCGGCCTCGCCCGGGCAGCGGGAAGCTGCTTTCGTGGCAGTTTTTGGGAGCCTGGGAAAACTCATCCTGATGACGCCCGTGCGCGATGCACCCTGCTATTTTCCTGCCCCCGACCCCCGCCCCGTTGCACGGCAGAGGCCTGCGCTGCGTCGCGGGATTTGCAAAATCGGGGCGCCCGGAGACGGGGAGATGCCAGCGCCGCGGGGCGGCGATGCCGGTGCTGGCAGGCGGCAATGCAGCTCGAGGCATCGTCGCGGGAGCAGGGTGCTGGGTGGCTCCGGACCCGCATTCGGAGCACGGGACCCCGGGGGGGGCGGCCGGCCGGATCCGGGAGGCGGGTGCTGAGCTTTTCCCTGGCTCCGCAGCATCCCGGCACGGCGCTGCGCCTTGCTCTGAAGCCGCACGGGTCCCCGGCCCTTCTGCTCCTCTTCCTCCTCCTCCTCCTCCTCCTCCTCGCCGGCCGCCCCCGCGTCCCTCCAGCTGGCGGTTTCGCTTCTGCATCCCCGGTGCCGCAGGGGGAAGTTGGCCAGCGAGAGCGAAACCCGGCGGCCCCAACGGTCACACGCGCCGCCCCGCGCGTCCCCCCGGCCCCTGTCGCAACCCCGCGCGCCCGGGGCTGAGACCCGCCGCAGCTCGTTGCACCCCACGGCCGCCTCGAGCCGCGGGGCCCCTCCCGGCCCGCCGAGAGGAGCTTGCGGGGTTTTTCCCTTTCCACGGCTTCGTGGCGAGCCAGGGAAAACCGAAAGGTAACCGGCTCCTCAGGCCGCATCAAACCCCGGGGAAATTCCTGGGGGCCGACGCAAGCCGGAGGAGCCGGCCGGAAGAATCGGAGAAAGCCTGGTTTTTTTGTTTTTCTTTCTCTTTTTGTGCTGCTGGGACCCCGCAAACAGCTGCGGGAGAGCCGAGAGCCCTCGAAGCGGCGAGGATGGAGCCGCAGAGCCCGGGGGGGTCCCAGGGGGGATGCGGGAGCGGGACTGGGCGGCCAGAGCCCTGGGGAAGTTTGGGGTCGGAGCCCGAATGTTTGCGGCCCCGTTGCTAGAGGAAACGCCGAAAAAAGGGAAGGCGAGATTGCGGCGAGGCCGCTCTTCCCCCTCCGCAATCTGCGCCTCCCTCTCGGCCTCTCCGGGCGCAGGATCCCCAAGGGGGACGAAAATGCCCCCCCGGGCCGATTTTGCCCTGAATTAGGATGTGATGCCGGGGGCGGCGGTGCCCGGCCGGAGGCTGCCGGAGCCCTGGGAGGGGGGGGATGCTCGGAGCCATCCCGGGGGCTGCAGAGGTTTGTGTGGGGGGATGCTCGGAGCTATCCTGGGGGCTGCCAGAGCCCCGGGGGGGGGATGCTCGGAGCCATCCCGGGGGCTGCAGGAGCCCTGGGAGGGGGGGGATGCTCGGAGCCATCCCGGGGGCTGCAGAGGTGTGTGTGGGGGGATGCTCGGAGCTATCCTGGGGGCTGCAGGAGCCCTGGGAGGGGGGGGATGCTCGGAGCCATCCCTGGGGCTGCAGGAGCCCCGGGGCAGGAGGGATGCTCAGAGCCATCCTGGGGGCTGCCGGAGTGCCGGGAATGCCGGCGGCTCCCGGGAGCGGCGGTGGCGAGGCGAGCCGCTTAATTGCCTTGAGATTTGAGCGATTTAACGTGTTTCAGCCTCGTGGACGAGGCCGGGGAGGGTTTTCCCCGAGACCGAAGAGTGGCCGTGCCGCAGCGGTGTGTTTCACATGCGTGAAGCTCCTTCCCCAAAAAGCAGGTTTCCCGGGAAATAGGCGGGAGCCGGGGCCACGATTCCTGCCACGAGGACGTGCGGGGGCCACCGCCACGTCCCAGCAGCCCTGGGCCAAGACCGCGGTTTCGCTTTCGAAACGGGAAGGTCGTCTTGCCCGTCGCAGCATTTCTGTGCAAAAAATCAGGCAAAAAGGTTTCCTTCTCCTCCCCCGTCTTCTCGCCCCCGCTGTTTCTTTTTCCCACTTGGGAAGAGGGATGTGCCGGCCTTCGCGCCCTCCTCCTCCTCCTCCGTGCCGGGGTGTGTTCCTGGCTCCGGTGCCGGCCGCTGGCCTCCTCTCCGTGGGGTTTCGGGAGAAGGTGACGCAGTCTGAAGCCCGTTGTCAGCTGGTTCGCGCTCAGCAGCCCGTTGCGTGAGATGAGTTGCGGGGTCTCAGCCGTGCTCGGGGCTGCGCGTCCCCGGGGCCGCGGCGCAGCGGGTGCCCCGGGAATAAAATTGGGCTTTTCCAGCCTCGCTCGGTGCAGCGGGAGGTGCCGCCGGCCACTTCGGTCCTGGCAGGGCCGTTCGCGCCGCGGTCCGGGCGTCTTTAAATAAACCGGCGCTGACATTTGTGCTGCCGGGGCCCCGGGGCCTGCAAACAGCAGCTGACGTTTCTGTCCCAGCTGTCGTGCCGCGGAAGAGCCGCGGGCCGGCGGCGGCCGCGCGTTGCCGTGGGTTTGAGGGAGGTGATGCTCGGCGCCCCTCTCGTCTTGCTGTATTTTATTCTTTTTTAATCTTTGGCAGCCCCGCGGGTTCCCACGCCCCGTCCCGGGAAAGCCGACGGCAATCCCGACTTTCCCGCGGCTCCGGAGCGGGGAGCAAGCCCGCGAGGCTCGGGATCCCCTCGGCGTCCCCGCAGCCGGGCAGAGCTGCGCCGGAGCCGCCTCCGCCGCCTCCTTCCCCGGGCGCCGACGGCAGCTGCCCTTTTCCTTGCAGCTTGGCCGACGAGCGGTGGCTGCAGGGCATCTTCCCGCGGGAGCCGGGATGCGGGAGTCCGCGTAGCAGGTAGGGGGGCAAATCCCGGCGCTCGCCGCTGGCGTTGCACCAGGGTTGCACCGGAGTTGCACCGGGGTTGCACCGGTTTGCACCTTCCCGGTGTCAGGAAAGGCAACGAGAAAAGCAGCTCCCGAGCATCACGTCCTTCCTCCGCCGCGAGGACCGAGAGGCCGTTCAGGTGCCGTTTAAGGGCCGCAGCTCCGTTTTCTCCCTTCTCCACCTTCTTCCCCGGCTCGTCGCCGTTACGGGAAACGTTTGCATCTCCGTTTGCATCCGATGGGCTCACGGTGGAGAGGAACCCGGCGCCGTTTCGCCTAACGCATCTTCGCTGGCCGATGCCGAGATCAATAAAAGGGGAGATTTGGGGCCGGCGGGCGGTTTTTCGCAGGAGGGGACTCCCTTTTCTCGGCGGCCGGCGCTCGAGAGGGCGTTTCACGGTCGCGGCGGGCGGCGGCGCATCGTCGGCTTTCTCCGAGCGCCGCGTTTTCACGCCGCGGGGGCCCGAGCGCGCGTCCCGGGCTGGCAACGCCGCGGCTCCGCCGTCGCATCGGCAGCTGCTCGCGAGCGGCAGCTCCGGCCTCTCCCCCCGCCGTCCCCGCGCGCGTAACCACCTCCCTCCGCTTCTGCATCTGCCTCTGCCCTTTAGCCGGGCTGCGGCTCCGGGCAGCGGCGCCCGGCCGCTGGCAGTGACGGATCGGGGACAGTTGCCCGCGGCCGCCCGGCTCCTGTAAGTACCTCTCACTCTTTCCACCGGCGAGTTAAAATTAGCAATTCGGGGTTTTTTAAAGCAGCCGCGGTTTAAACCCTGCCGGCACCCAGCTTTCCTTGCTCCCCCCCGCCGGCTTTGTGTTTTATTATTTTTTCGAGCGCGTGTGCATGCTTTATATTGGCCTTTCCTGGGTTTTTACCCCCCTCCCATCGGCTCGCGGTACGCGGTGCCGTTTTTAGCGTCCTTATCTGCCGCCGGGCTCGTTCTCCCCGCGCCCGGCGCAGAGCTTTGATGTCCCCCCCGGCCCCCCCGTGCATTTGCGGTAAAACACCCGCCGGGGCGCCGCTGTCTTCCCGGGCCGCGGGGGCGGCTGGGGACAGGGGGGTCTCGGCCGGGGTGGGGGGGGGGGAGGTTTTTTGCACTGAAAACATCGGCTGTGCAGAGAGAGGGGGAAACTGAGGCACGGGGGGAGGATGTGGCTCGCCTGAGGGTTCGCGAGTGGGAGCGCCAGGATTTCCCCCTCCAGAAACCCAAACAGCGCTAGAAGCGCCGGCCCCGGCCCGCGGAGGGGCGGCGGTGCCCAACGCGCCGCGCTGAGACCCATCGCACTCATCACACGTGGCCCCGCGGGGAGGCTCCACCGGGGAGCTCGGCGCCGGGCGAGACGCTTTTGGGGACAGGAGGGAGGTGAATCGGTGGGAAAGGGCTGCTGGGCGCTGCGAGTCGCCGGGCTGGGGCACGGCCGGGACCCCGGCGGGGATTCAGGGATCGCGGCTCACAGCACCCTGAAAGCAAGGAATTGGGTCGGGATGCGCCCGGGAACCGGGGTGGTCCAGGCGTCGTGGCCCTGGTTGTGCCGGATCAGTGCTGCCCCGTGGGAAAGGCAGCGTGGCAGTGTCAGAAAGGGCTCAGGCCTCGATGAAAGCCGCGCTGGAGCAGAGGATAAACGTCATCCTTTGGGCTGAACCCTCCTCTTTTAGCTGTTGGACGACGCGTTTGGACGGTGGCAATTCTCCCTGAGCTATTTGCATTTCCAGCCCCAAATCTGCATCTTCCCGAAGCCGTGCTTTCTCCCCCCGGGAGCACGCAGCGCTTCCCTGAAAAGTATTTTTTTGCAGGGGGGTTTCAGTACTTCTCCAAGGGAAATGTCCCCGGCAGCTCGTCCCGGCCGGCTCCGCTCGTGCCGCCGCTCAGGGCCTCGTCCGTCGTCTCGGAGCGGCCGGCGGCAGAAGCGAGCACAACCCCCATTTGGGAGCTTTTTGGCCGCGGCGCGGCTGGGGATGCCGGGGCAGCCGGTGGCCGGGGTTTTGCACGAGGAAATGCCGCTCGTGCGCGAGCGGCGACAGCTGAGCGGCAGCTGCCTCTCAGCTGCCACCGGGGCCGGAGCCGGAGCCGGGGCCGGAGCCTCCCGCGCGCTGCCCTGCCCTGCTGCGCCCGGAGCGGGGCTTCCCCGGGACGTGGCGAGAGGCGCAGGGTGCCCCGGCGCTGCATCGGCATCTCCGCATTTGCAAACCGGCACTGGGTCGGCACCTCTGCGGTTGCAAACTGGTGCGGGTTTGGCACCTCCAGGTTTGCAAACTGGTGCTGCACTGTTTTATTCTGAAATCATTCATACCGTGCCTGGGCCCTAGTTCCCTTTATTCGGAAAAAAGGGAAAAAAAGCATCGTCCGGTGGAAAGCTTCCAGCTGCTAGATTGCAGCAGGCTCCAAGCAGCGGTTGAGGAGAAAAGTAGTTTTTTTTGGCAGCGGGGAGGAACGGGGAGGGGTGTGAACAGAGCGATGGGCGAACAAACCTGGTAGCAAGGCAGGTTGGCCGGGAACTGCTTCGTGCTTATTTGTTTCACGTTTGGAGCTGCCGCGCGTTGGCCGGAGCTGCGGTAACCGGACGCGATCGCCCGGGGAGCAGCCGCTAGCGCCCGGGGGCAGCGCTGGCCGTGCCGATTTGCCCTGGTGGCATTTCCCTGATCTTTTCCATTCCTCTGAAGGGAGTCTCCTGGCACGCTCTGCTCCGGCGTTTGCCTCCCGCTCTTTGGCATTGCATCCCGTTGTTCGGCCTTGCAATATCCCGTTCTTTGGCATTGCAGTATCCCATTCTTCGGCCTTGCAATATCCCGCTCTTTGGCCTTGCAATATCCCGCTCTTTGGCCTTGCAATATGCTGTTATTCAGCATTGCGATATTCCATTCTTTGGCATTACAATATTCCGTTATTCGGCCTTGCAATATCCCATTCTTCGGCACTGCAATATCCCGCTCTTCGGCACTGCAACACTCGTATTCCTCCTCTGGTGTTCCCAGCGTGCGGAGCCGGGCTCCGGCCGAGCCGGGAGCCTGGGCGCGGGTCTGCCGCGGGGCGTTGCAGGAGCGATAGCTGCTCCCGCGTTTCCTCGGGTTCTCCGGACCTGCGGGATCCGATCGAGGCTTGGTGCAACTCGCGTTCAGCGAGCGCAGATGCCAGCACGGGCCCCCGTGACTGTTAGCGCTGTTGCTGTTATTGACCACGCTGGGAGGAGGGTGGGAAAAAAAAAGGGAAGGACCCGGCTGGAGCAGATCGAGCTCCGAGACCTGCAGCTCCGGCTCCCAGGCCGAGCCCACGCTCGATGTTTTTTGCATTATTATTATTATTATCGCTATTATTATTATTTGGGGTGCCCAGGGTTGATGCTGCAGGGCCGAGCGGCAGCGCGACGCGGTGGGGTGGCGATGGAGGTGGTGCAGCGTTGCCTCGGGGTAAGGAAAAACGCAGCCGAGCTGGTGAATCCAGCTGGAGCGTAAGGATGAGACTTGGGGGAGGAAAATGAAATGGGAAAGGGAAAATTAGGGGAGAGGAAAAATAACCTGCTCCCGTCACCTCCTCTGTGGCTGCTGCGCCCAAGTGGGGGAAAGCAAGAGGGTTTGCTTCTCCCTGCATCCCGCCGTCGCATCCCGCCGTCGCATCCCCCCGGGCACCGTTTCCGCCCCTTTCCCGCGGCCCCCAGCGCCGTGGCGGAGTTTCCCTGGGCAAAACCCGCGTGGGGCAGAGGAGCGTCCCGCCATGCGTGGCCGGGGGGGGGGAAAACCCAGCCCCCTTTTTGGAGAGCCCCTAACTTTCCTGCGGAGCAAATCTCGCCCCCTCGGCCCGGCTGAGCCGGGCTCCGGGTCTCCCGCTCGGTGCTCCGGGTCTCGGTGCTGCAAACGCCTCTTTCCCGGGGTAGAACCCCCCCCCCCAAACCTGCAGCCGCCCCCCCTTTGGCAGCCTCCTCATTTGCACCCGGGTGATGGGTGCAGGATCCATCCCCCCAATCCGGCTCCGGCTCCCGCTCCCGCTCCCTCTCCCTCTCCCTCTCCCTCTCCCTCTCCCTCTCCCTCTCCCTTCCCTTTTTAATGAGTCACCCTCAGCTGTCACGTTAAGCCGCCTCATTAGCAGGGATCCGCGCACGGCGCTGACACCGGTGACAGGGGGGGTGACAGGGGCCCGCGCGGCGCGGGGGGAGGCAGCTGCTTAGCTCGTGCCCTGCGGGGAGCCGGGGGGGCGGGTGCCGGGCCGGTGATGGGCCCCCGCTCGCCTCCGCCGCGCTCGGCGCCGTGCAGCGGGATGGGGGGGGGGGAAGCCCCCCGGGAGCCGCCGCGGGATGGGGGGACGGTTGCGGGTTGCAAATAGCTCCGGCGATCCGGCGGGGCAGGGTGGTCCCTGCTCCCGGATCCGGGGGCGGCCGGAGGCTGCGTCGCGCAGCTCGTGTCCCCTTGCAAAAAAAAAAAGAGGGAAAGGCTTGGCATTTGCACCGGGAGCGCGTGCCGGCGTGGGATATAGCCCGACATCTCCACCGGCCTCACCGGCGAGGCCCCGGCTGGGGCGGGAGCAGCTTCTCCCCGGGCTGCGGCGGAGGCTGCCCGTAGCCCTTCCCAAGGGCGGTTTGAAGGTCGCTCTGGCCCGGGCCCCCGCGACCCCCCCCGATTGCAAACCTCGCCGTCCCCGCGCCTGGGGACGCCGGGCGGGCGAGGGGGACGCGCAGCCGAGCGCGCTGGTGTTGCGCCCGTTTCGCAGATGTGGGGCAGAGGCAGGGGCTGGCCCGGGGCGGCCGGGAGCGGCGGGGGGAGCTTCCCCCCCCCCCCCCGGAGCTCCTGCTGCACAGCCTGCGGGCGGGAGAAAACCGGGCTCCCCCCGTCCTCTCCCTCGGCTCCCCCTTCCCGTGCGGGCGCCGGTTCTCCGGCATCGTGTCAGGGCCGTGCTTTTTCCTCCCCCTCCAGACTCGGTGGATCCTGGCACGGCCGGGGGTTTTGTTGCAGCTCGGCAGAGCTGGCTGCGCCGTTGGCATCTGCTTTTCTCCCGAGAGCGCCCGAATCTGGGTCAGGAATATATGTGTCTTTGCAAGTTCCTCGGGGGCCTGCTCGAATCCAACCTCGATTCCTCTCTCCGGAGCCTCCCGAGGTTCGTACCTGCAGCCGGCGCGGCGGATCCGGCGCGGGCGGCGGGCCCGAGCCGCTGGTTTTGCCGGAGCGCCCGGGAGTTGCACGCGCGGGCTCTGCGCCTGCTCGGCGCGGGGGGCTCGGCCGGGGGGGCCGTGCAGCTGCGGCGCGGCGCCGGCTTCCTCCCCCCTCCCCCCGCCGCAGCTGGAGCCTCGGCGCAGGAACCCAGATAGCATCGCCCCGAAACCAGAAGAGAAGCTTTGGCGGAGGCCCGGGCGCGTTCGTGCGGTTTTGATCTCGGTTTGGAGATAACGGGGCGCCAAACAATGCCGGGCCGGGGAGGACTCCGCGAGCGGTGCGCCGGGGCCGGGGGGGCGGAGACACGCGCGGGCATGCATGCACACGCATGCACACGCATGCACACGCATGCACGCCCATGCACGCCCATGCACACGCATGCACACGCATGCACGCCCATGCACACGCATGCACGCCCATGCACACGCATGCACACGCATGCACGCCCATGCACGCCCATGCACGCCCATGCACACGCATGCACGGCCTCGTCGCTCGCAGGGCTTCGCCTCCACCTCCCTCCGCTTCCCTCCCCGCGGACCCCCCCGCTGCTCCGCGACCCCCCCGGCGTGCCGGAGCGGAGCCGTCGGGTGCCACCGCCGGTCCCCGGGGCGCCGCAGCCGCCGCCGCTCTCCGTCCCGCGCAGCCGGGGCGGGGGCAGAGGAGGAGCGGCCGCCCGAGCGCCGGGGCTGCACTTTAGGAAGGTTTTTCTCCCCCCCGCCAAAAAAAGCCAGCTCGCCCCAAAGCTCCGCGAGCCGATGAGGAAATTAAGAGCCCGCGGTGTCGCTGGCTGTGTTAAAAAGCAACGATTAGGTTGCAGAGCGCGAGCCGAGCCGTCGCGCGGAAGGAAACAGGAAGGCCAGAGCTGCAGCAAGCGGTCGGGTTTGGGGGGTCACCGAGCTGGGGGGGGCGGAAGGCGATGTTTTTTTTTGGTTTTGGGGTTTTTTTTCGCTTTTCTTTCAGCCTCCGTCCAGAGCAGAGCGTTTTTCCTCTTTCTATTAGCCCTTCGTCCCCCCCGCCCAGGCCTCCTCTCACCTCGCGCCTGCGAACGCTTAGCAATGCACAGAAGCAGTAAAAATATCCAGAAATGAAAACTAGGGAAGAGCTTTCCTGCCTTCCCGGCGCTCGGAGCTGTGGGTTCAGCCCCCCCCCCCCCCCCAAAATTCCTTGTTTTGTAAGAACGTTTCCCAGCCGAGCTGCTGCTTCGTGCTCCCTTCCCCCCCCCCGCGAAACGCTGACTCCGCTCCCTCGCCCGGCTCTCCGATTTCAGGCAATTTGCTGGGAGCCGGCGATGAATTACTCAGCACGGAGTTAACCAGCACCTGCTCGCCTTTAATTGGCACCTCCGCTAATTGCCGTGACAGTCATCCCGGTGCGAGAGCGCGCGGGGGGACAGCGGGGCGGCCGGGGGGGGGACGCGCCTTTGGGGGTTGCCCCCGTTTCACAGATGGGGAAACTGAGGCCGGGAGCGAGCAAAGGGTCGGCCCCGGGACCCCGAATCCCCGCGGTGGGGCCAGTCCCGTCTCTCCCGCTCGGCCCGCGGGGACGATCCTGGGCCCTGGCAGGTTTTTTTAAAATGCATCCAGTTGCACCAAACTGTGGAAAAAAAACGGGGGAAAAAAAACGTGTCACCTCGGGAGCAGGGGAAGAGTCTCCGGAGCGGTTGCGTGGGGATAGTCGCTATGGAGACGGCATCACTCCCTGCCTGCTCCCTGCCTGCTCCCGGGAAAGGCCGGCCCGTGCGGAGATTCTCCGGCGGCTCGTATGGATTGGGCTCCCGGCGTGGGGGGAAAACGGCACTCGATAAGCCTCATTTCCCGAGAAAACCCGGCTAAGGAGGAATAAACTGCTGGCTCCGAGGCGTGGCGGGCGGAAGAGGGAATTCAATGCTTGGGGCTCTCACAGTGAATAAAAATAGCCGAGGCCCCAAACTGAAGGGCATTTAGGAGCGTAAGGGGCTGCGCGCGCTGCGGGCTGCTCGCAGGTGCGTCTCGGCCACGTGGCGCCGCGGGCAGCGGTTCCGAAAGAGCCACCTGGCCAGGAAGCTCGAGAGGCTACCTGGCTCTAAAAATACACTGCAAAAAGAAAGAAAAAAGCCAAAAACCCCCAGAGCCGAACCAAAACGAGAGGACTGGGAGCGGAATCGGCCGCCTTTGCAAAGGGTTCGTCCGTGCCAGCGCCGCGCCGCGAGGAAGGACCGAGGCTCCGGATGCCCAAGCGCTGCCGCGGGCGTTTTGGGAGATGGTGAAGGTGCCTCTGCTTTAGGGTTAGATTGCACGGATTAGGGAAACCCCCCCCGTGCCTGGTGCGGGGCGGCTTGGAGGCGCCGCTGCCGGAGGCGGGATGCGGGATGCGGGATGAGGGATGTGGGATGCGGGATGAGGGATGTGGCGCTCCGTGGCCGCTCGCCTGCTGCCCTCTCCCTCTTCCCGGAGCAGCCCAAACCTCAAATCCGCTCTTTTTAACTCAAAATCACACTGCAACCGGCGAGTGCCCCTCGGTATGGCTCGTCCTTGCAAAGAACCTTCCTATGGGGCGAGTTAAATAATAATAATAATAAAAAAGGGCTTTTGTTGTCCTTCTTGTCTGTGGTCTCCTGTGGATTAGCCACTCTCGGGCTTCCCAGCACTCGTCTTCCTCGGAAAGCAAATCGCGGAGCCGGGAGGGAGGGAAGTCTCCCACTGCCCGCTTTGATGCTCGAAGCGGCCGCGTGGCTGGATAACGCCACGTACCGGGAATCATTTTACCAAAAAAGAAAAAATTAATAATAATACAGGTGACCCGCAACTCGACGAACCCCGAAAAACGAGCGCGGGCGCGCGATGGTCGGGGCTCGGGGTGACGGACCAGTGCCGGGTCGGTGCCCGTCGCAGCTTCGAGCGGAGGATCGCAGGGGAGGATTTGATGAGAGTTAGGTTTCCGTGCCTGATGAGGATGAGATATATGTGTGTGTGTGTGTGTGTGTGTGTATATATATATATACATATATGTATATATATTTTTAGTACTCAAATAAAGACATTTTTAAAATTCAGGATTGAAGCTGAACACGGGAACTGGAGACGGATTTAAATTGCCCGAGCTCATCACCAGCCACTTGGCTGCTTGTGGCTTTATTAAAAGGGTGAAAAAAATAAATAATAAAAAAAAGCCACAGCTTCTCCGGAGCGTCGCAAAGGCGTCACGGTTCCCCGGCTCATTCCTGCCGCGTCCCCAAACTCGGGAGCTCGGGGCAGCAGGTTTGGGGGGTCCCGGCCGGGATGCCATGGCGGGGGGGAGATGCCCACGGCGGGGGGGGGGGATGCCCACGGCTGAGCTCGCTGTAGCGATGGGGAAAGCGTGCCGGGAAGGCGTTTCTCACTCCTTTTTCTCTTCCCCGGCAGGTCTGCGAGCGGATGCTGACGGCTCGACCCCGCTGGACTCGGCCGCGCCGCAGGGTACCATGAACTGAGGAAGCGGCGCCCCACGCGGCTTTTTTTTTTTGCATTTTGGGTTTTTTTTCCTATTTTTAATTTTAAAAAGAAAAAAAAAGGAGAAAAAGCGACCTTTAATGAAAGCGTTTTAAAAAAACGGGATTACTTCCCCCCCCTCCCCTGCACCACAGTCGCCCCCCCGCCGCCGCGCGGCGAGGATTTCGGCGAAGATGGGGAGGAAAAAGATCCAGATCCAGCGGATCACGGACGAGCGCAACCGGCAGGTTGGTGTCACCGTGGCCTCGGCTCGGCTCAGCCCGCGTCCCGCCGCCTCTCCCTGCCGCGGGGAGGATCTGGGGCCGCGCGCGTGCCGCGGTTCCTCGCGTCCCTTCTGCCTACGCGGGAAGCGTCCCCCCGAGCCGGTTTCTCCTCTCTTTTTATTTGCTTTTTGCAGAAAGTATATTTCCTTTGACGTTATTCTATGAGGTTTTCCCAATAAAAAGCAGCCGCGAGAAACGTCCACTTTTCTGAATGCAAAATACCCCAAACGGTTACTTTTCCCGTTGAAAGCTGCTGCGCGTCTGGGGTGTTTTTCCTGCTGTGCCAGACTTCGGGGGGGGGTTGGTCTAGTGGCCGGGGGCTTCAACGCCTCTTTTCTACTGCTTTTCCCCAGGAAAAGCACGTGTGTATGTGCTATGTGCTCTTAATGCTTAAAAAAGTGGCAAATAATAGATGCCGCTGAACCGTTTTATTGCTCCGCGGCAGAACGACAGGGAAGGGCAGGTTTTCCTCATTACGGCTTTATTTGGCGGTCGAGGCAGTGGGAGGGACGTAAAACGGTTTTGCTGACGTCCCCGTTGCTCATCGGAGCCCCGTTAGGGGTTCGGATGGATGGAAGGTATTTGGGAACCCCGGAGGCGTTTTAGGGCATCCGAGCCGAGGAGGCCGGAGGCGGAAAGTCCTTTCCCAGGGCTTCAGCAGCCACACGAGGCGCAGGTGGGATGCGGGAGCCCAGGCTGCCCCGTGCTGCCAGGTGCTGCAGTTTTAGCACCTCTCGGGATCCCAGGTGTCTCCTTAAAAGCTGGGGCCTGGGCGGGGAGGGCGATGCTGCCTTTGCATTGGGAGCAGCTGCCACGGGAGCCGGGCTGGCTCTTCCTGAAAACGCCACGCGTTTCCACTGGGAGCATCGCTCCCAGGGCTCTCTGCACGCGTGGGGCACATATTGCTTTGCTTTGCAAAAAAAAAAGGCTTTTGGCTTAGGGTTGAGGTTGGTGTCCTCAGCGATTCCATTTTTCCTGAGTAAATCCGAAGCCTTTCCATGCATCTTCGCCGGCTCTGCAGCCTGGCGGGTCCAGCCCAGCTCCGCTCGGGGTCCCGCTCCCCTGGGACCGGCACGGCCCCGGGGCCGGCGGCGAGGGAGGAGAGCGAGGACGAGTCCCTAATGCCATTAGAGGAATTAGGGGAGGATTTGCCGTGACGGCTCAGGCCTTCGGGGCTGCCTGCCGCCGTGGTCGGTGACCGCTGCAGACCGCCTTGGGGAAAGGCAAAAATCCCCGGCAGCGCCGGGAAGTAATTCCTTCCTGACCCCTTTGGTGATCGGCTTATGCCCTCGAGCATGGGATTTGATTACCCTCGGCGACTTATAAGGTTAATTCTCGGAGGTGAGGACGGCGCGAGCCCCGGCCCCTCTGGGTGCCGGATTTGGGGTTTCCTCCCCGTTTTGCAGCGGTGCCGGGTGCCCGTAGCTGGCGTTTCGGTGCCGCGGCGGCCGGCGAGGGGCAAATCTTCCCTTTTCTTTTGCTTTTCCCTCTTCTTGCAGCCGGCAGGGATGGGATGAGATATGGGGCCGGCTGGCGATGGAGAGCGCTTGATTCCCCCGTGGGAATATTAGACTTCCAAAAAGAAAAAAAACCCTAAACCCAAACCCCAGCACCCCGCAGCCCCCGGGACCGATGGCAGCTCTGCCGGGGATGTTGCTGAAATTTATTTTCTCCTGATTTGGCCATGCGCGCTCTCCAGCGCGGATAATCATCCCCAGGGAGCAGCTGCCTTGGGAGGCTCCCGAAATAGGACCCGGGGGGATGGAGGGGACCCTGGGGGATGTTTTCCCGCTCGGGAGCCGCGGTGCTGCTGGGAACGTTTCCCTGCATCCTTTGGCGTTTCCCCGCGCCGGTTCCCTCGAGCCGCGGCGAGGGCAGGGATGCGGCGCCTGATGCCGGCTCTCCGCTCCGCTCGCTTCCAGGTGACCTTCACCAAGCGGAAGTTCGGCCTGATGAAGAAGGCGTACGAGCTGAGCGTGCTGTGCGACTGCGAGATCGCCCTCATCATCTTCAACCACTCCAACAAGCTCTTCCAGTACGCCAGCACCGACATGGACAAGGTGCTGCTCAAGTACACCGAGTACAACGAGCCCCACGAGAGCCGGACCAACGCGGACATCATCGAGGTGAGCTGCCGGCCGGGGGGGGACGGCCCGCGCCCCCCCGATCGCCTCGGGGCGCATCCCGAGTTACGGCTCGAAGGTTGAGGTGTAGCTTTATTTTGTGAGATGCTCCAGCAGTCCAGGGTGGGCGGGATGCTCCGGCGGTCCAGGGGATGCGGATGCTCCAGCGATCCAGGGGATGCAGATGCTCCCGTGGTCCAGGGCGGGCGGGATGCTCCTGCGATCCAGGGGATGCGGATGCTCCCGTGGTCCAGGGGCTGGATGCTCCCACGGTCCAGGGGATGTGGTTTCCCACGATGCGGCACCGCGGGAAGTCTTCCCGCGGGAGCTGGCCGAGGACGCGTGCCCTTTTGGCAGGGCTTTAGGAGGGCACCAGAGGTCGAGCGCTAAAACGCAGGATAACTTGGCTTGGGCGGGATCTCCGGAAAGGGCTGCCCGGGTAATTATTGATGTTACAAGCGGGTATAAATTAACTCCCGCCGAGCCGTTCGGCGGAGGGCCCTCGCCCGGCATCGCCGCCCGCCGCGAGCAGGCTTCAAAGCGCCGCTGGCGAGACGAGCATCCCCGCCGTGCCGGCCGCGCCGCTGCCGCTTTGAATCCCTCCGGTGCGTTTGAGCCGCTGCGGGCTGCACGCTCGGGCTTTGATTTCTAAAGGAAAAAAAACCAACCTACCTCATATATATATATATTTTTTTTCTTCTCCCTGTTTCCCAAGCGTGTCCCATCCGCTGCAGCGCTTTGCAGCAGTGCAGCCTCCTGGCCCAGCCGTGCTGGGATGCTCATGCCGTGCCGCCACGCGGGTTTGTCGTGGCCTAAAAATACCATAAACATTTTGGGCAGCATTTTCCGCTCCGAGACACAGATGCTCCCAAGCCGGTGGGTTGCCCGTGGTCCTCGGCAGCCAAAGAGGTGCCAGGAAGAGATGCACGCGGCAGGGAAAGCCCCAGCGCTGCTCGCCGGTGGGTTCATAACATCTCTCCCTGCACTCGTCTCATCTCCCTGCTCATTTTAGGTTGCTCTAAGACTTTTTTCCTATTTTTGTTCTGATTTCCCGCTGCCCCGAGAGGCCGTTCCCGCTCACGGAGACCACCCGGCTCGGGCAGGTTTCTTTTTGCTGCATCCCTTGAACCGGTCGGCGAGCTTGGGGCCCGTGGGGTGGGTTTGGCACCCTGAAAGTTTGGGAAAAGTCACCTCTATTATTATAATTTTTCTCCTGCACCGGGAAAGCGGAGGAGCAACCGGGGGCTTTCGTGAGCTGCGGCAGAGGATTTGCAGCGCCGGAGAAGCTGCCGGCGTTTCCCCGCCGGAGCGGGAGCAGGGATGCTCCCGGAGCCCTGGTGTTTCCCTTATCACCCGCTCCTGGGATGCAGCGAGAATTTCGACTTTCTTTTAACAAAAGCAAGAGAAGCGACGCCCGAGACCCGCGTCCAAGGGCGCGCGGTGATGTTTGGGCTGGAGGCCACGCGCGCTGCGTGCTTAGAGCCGGCTCTGCGCGGTGCCGAGGATGCCGCTCATGCAAACCAGAGGTGACAACAGGGTCCCCTGCCTGCCCTCGCCGGGGCCGCGAGCTCCTGGGGGCAAAGGCACGGCCAAGGTCGACTGCAGACGTCGAAAGCCTCGGAAATCGGCCCGCTTGGATCGCGTGATTTTGGTGCAAATCGCCGCGAATGCAGCGCGGGGGGTTTCCTTCCCCCGGTGGGGGCCGTGTGCCCGGGAGGGGGCCGGTTCTTCCCGAAATCTCCTTCCCGGCAGTGTCATCTCGGAAAGGGTCAGTGCAACGGAGCATTGCGCGGGCGTTGCCTGGGGGGAGGCACCGGCAGCGGCTCCCGCCGCAGGGAAAATCCTGCAGCAGGAAGCGTGCCCGGATATAGCGCGTTTTCGACGGTGAAGTTTTCAGCCCGGTTTATTGCTTTGAAAAGATTGAGGGGATTCATTTTGCATCGCCTTGAAATGGAAAAGCAGTTTGCAAAGGATGCAGCCCGGTTAAAAAAGGAGAAAAATTCAAAAAAGCTTCATTCCTCCCTCACAGTCTGCTTTTCCTGCAAAAAAGGGAACCAGGAGGAAAAAGGAGAGAGGAGGACAGCAGCACTGTCTTGCCTTTCTCCTCCCCTTTCAAAAGCCCTTGCAGAGACCCTGAAAACAACGGGAGTTTTGGGGTTTGATTCTTCCCGAGACAGGATTGTTTCCTTTTTACATCATCTTGTCAAAAATATGGAACGCACATTTTTTTTCCTTTTTCTTTCTTTCTCGCCAGAAAATAGCAGCCGATGCTCATATGCTCGGTGGCAGCATTCGTTGCCCAAAAGCTCCTTTTTTCCGAGCAGCAAGTCGCCGCCGGCCCGGGCGGCCCTGCCACACGCGGGACCCCAGTGCACTGCGCAGTGACAGTGACGATAATCCAATCTTCTGCTCCGGGGCGTCCGGAAGGATTTTTCCTCCCTCTCCGTGTGCCATTGGCTGGATGCAGGGTTTAGTCTGGTTTTCTGCGGGAACGGGGGGGATCACAGCCCTCGTGGCTCGGCAGCACGGCGCTGGTCCCCGAGATGATGAAGACCTTGGGAAATGCGGATGAAGGATGGCGGATGAAGGAAGCGGAAGGCCGGAGGGATTTTTCTGGGTCCCTGCAAGCGGAGCTGAGCTCACCCCATCGCTCTGCTCTCCTTGATGCAACTATTGATGGAGAAACCATGATTTTCTGCAAACTTTGCAGCTCCCAGATGAAGGCGGCAGCCGTAGGCAATGGCAGGAGCTGGAAACTTCATCGGGAAGTACATGGAGGAGAAACGCTGGGTGCGACCCGGAGCGGCTCGGCCTCCCCTTGCCCCCCGGCTGCCGGCACAACCCCTATTTGCCGCGGGCGAATCCCCACCGTCCGGGCCCCAGCCACGCGCGGCTGTTAGCGAGTGGCTTCATCGGTCCCGCTGCTCTCGGAACAACTTTTTCTGCTTTGCCTTTGAAAGAAGGGAGGAAAAACTCCTTTTTTAAAGAAAGAAAGAAAAAAAAGAAAGCTGCAACTTCCCATCTCTCAGCTGCATCGGTAAAACAAAAGGTTTCGGGAAAGAAATTCCCCAAAACTGGTTTGCAAAAAAAAAAAAAAAAAAAAAAAAAAAAAAAAAAAAAAAAAAAGCAAAGCCCTTCCTTCCCCAAGTGCGTTGTTTTTTTTGACTGCTTCTAAAAACAGCCTGAGCCACGCGCAGGAGCAGAGAAAGGACCCTGGAAAACCTTCCCGTCGGGTCCGGCCCGGGGCTTAAAGCCCAGCTCGTGGCTCAGCCGCGGTGCAAATTCAGCTCGTCGCCAGTTGAGCCGATAAATAGGAGGCTTCCCCGCAAGTAGAGACCCGTCGCTGCCCTGAAAAGGGGATAATTTAACCCGAAGTCACCGGTGTCGCTTCTTTTGCAGCGGCTCTTTGCAGCCGGGGTGAAGCGGCAGAGGTTTGCGTGCTCGGTGCTGCACAAACCCGCAGCATTTCCAGGCTTTGTGAGAGGCTTCGCCGTTTTTTGCCCCTTCCATTATAACCCCGTGTTTCCCGGCACTTACAGGTAGCTAAAGAGCCTCTCCAGGGTATATTTTGCCCTTAAAATAGCTATGTTTATTACTGTTTAGGGAGACAAGAGGAGGACTGTCAAGGCCTTGTATGATTATTATTATTTTTTTCCCCCTGCTGAATTTGGCATGAAAAGAGATCAAGACTTCCAGGAAATTCTGTAGCTTTGACTTTAAAAAAAGAAGAAAAAAAAAAAATTGGCAAGTGATGCTTCCATAATAGCGCCTAATTGCTTTCGGTATTTTGCAAATAAAGTGATTAAACGTGCATGTGTAATGCGATCGGCAAACGGGCTACCGAACGCGAGAGGGGAGCGCTCGGTGCAAGCGCAGCATCCTCCGAGCCGCCGAGCGCGGGGCACGCGCGTGGCTCCGGGCTCCCCCGTCCCGCTCCCGGCCCTCAACCCTGTCCCGGTTGTCGTTTCCAGACGTTAAGAAAGAAAGGTTTTAACGGCTGCGACAGCCCGGAGCCCGACGGCGAGGACTCGATAGACCAGAGCCCCTTGATGGAGGACAAATACCGCAAAGGCAGCGAGGACTTGGACATACTGTTCAAGCGATACGGTGTAAGTACCTGCCGCTCTGGCCGGAAAACCTTCATTATATGTTCTTTTTTTTTCTGTTTGTTCGTTTTGTTCGATTTTTTCCCCCCCAAAACCCCGTGTCCCCGCCCTCCCCGCAACGTCGCAGGCGCTGAACAAGAAGCACAGGGAGTGCGAGAGCCCGGACGGGGACGAAGCGTTTGCGTTGACCCCGCAGACGGAGGAGAAATATAAAAAGATTGATGAGGAGTTTGATAAAATGATGCAGAGTTACAGGCTCGCAGTGAGTAGCCGGCGGCGGCCGGCGCCACTTTTGCATGGCTTGGCTTCGGAGCCGTGCTCTGCCGGGGCCGCGGCGGCGATGCCCGCTGTCCTGCCGTCCCGGCACCCCCCGTTTCCCCCCCGCGAAAGGAGTTTTGCCTCAGCCGAGGGTTTTTTGGCAAGTTGATAGAAAGGGGGGGGATCGGCCCTGCTTTGGGCTCTTCTGCCTTAATTCTGCCCAAATCCCGCGAGGCAGCTGGCAGCGGAGGTGCAGGGAGGCTTCAGCCTCTGCCGCCGGCCCCGTGGCCAGGGTGGCACCAGGACAGCGCGGGAGGGATTTGGGGCAGGAGCCGGGGGCAGGGGGGACACGCTGCAAATTAGCCGCTGGTTCGAGGGAGCGGAGAGGAGCACCGCGGGCGGGCGAGCCGTCCTGGGGGATCAGCCCCGCGATCCCCGGCCGACGTTGCCAGGAGCAGAGAGGAGGCTAATTTTCAAGGGCTGGATGCAGCGTTGCAAAAAAAAACAAACAAACAAAAAAAAACCCTGCCCCCGAAATCCGGCCGGCTTTGCCTTTTGAGCCCACACAAGCAAAATTCTGGCTTTTCTGGAGATTTGGGTCTTGCGAAATCCCTGGATATTTGTTTTGCCGACTCGGGCTTGGTTCAGCCTCGTCCTGCCGGAGGCCGCTCCTCGGCAGCGCCGGCGCGGGATGCCGGCACGGGATGCTGGTGCAGCCCCGGCCGTGCTCGGCTCCTCGCTCCCAGTGCAAAATGGATGGAAAAGGCGAGGGGGACACGCCGCATCCCTGGTGCAAAGCAGCCAGCGCGGGGATTGCAAGCGGCTCGGCGCCGAGGCACCGGGCTCCCTGCCCAAACCCCGCGCGCGGCGTGCGTTGGAGAAGATGCTTTTTAACCAGCTCGGGGTGGTTTGGGGGTGTTTTTGGCTGGTGTTTCTTGGTGTGTTGTGAACTAACCGGCCTCGTGGGCCGCGGCGTGGCGATGCGCCCGGGCTGCCGCGGGTTGCAGGCGGTGCCGGGCGGCTGCGCCTCTCCCGCCCGGAGCAAATGGAAACGGGATTTTGGCAAAGCCGCCGGCAAAGCCTCCAAGCAGGCGCCTCCGGGCCTCCTTTTGCAGCAGCTCCCGGTTGGAGCCGCCTTCGGCTTCGCCGGCGTTTGCACCGGCCCCGGCGGGCTGCAAAGGCGGCGGGGGGCACCTCGCTGGCGCCCGCCGCCCCTCAGCCCCGCGCTCTGCTCAGTCCGCAGTGCCGGCGCCCAACTTCGCCATGCCGGTGACGGTGCCCGTGAGCAGCCAGAGCTCGCTGCAGTTCAGCAACCCCGGCAGCTCCCTGGTGACCCAGTCGCTGGTGACCTCCTCGCTGACGGACCCCCGGCTCCTGTCGCCGCAGCAGCCCGCGCTGCAGAGGAACGCCGTCTCGCCGGGGCTGCCGCAGAGGCCGGCCAGCGCAGGTGAGCCCCCGCCGCCGCCCCGGGGGGGTTGCTCGCGCCTCGGATCCGAGCCGGGGGTGCAAACTACCCCTCGCCCGTGCGTTTGGTTTCGTAGCGCGAGACGGCTGCTCGGGTGCATTTGGGAGCTCGGCGCTGCAGGGGACCAGCCGGAGCATCGTCCCCCGGCGCGGGGGGGGGAGAGGCTGCAGGACCCCGTTAGCCCGTTGCACCCCGCCGGGGTGTGTGTGTGGGGGGGGGGGGACGGTGGCGCAGACCCGCGGCCAAAAAAGGGCTTTTCTGCCGGGGGACGTGCCGCTTGCCGGCGCCGGCAGAGCGATTGCGCACGCGGATCCGCTGCGGATGCGAGGAGCGGTCGTTTCCAGCGGGGATCGGCGATGGGCGGCCGAGGAGGAGAAAAACCCTGTCGCCGTGCAGCCCGGCTCCCCCGCGGCGCGACCGTAAATCACCGAAGGGCGCAGAAAGCCCCGGGCTGCTTCGGCTGCCGCAGATGGGCCGTCGGGTGCTCGCGCTCTGCCCTGGCCATGAGCATCGCTCCTGCCCTCTCGCAGGCCTCTTTGCAGGGAGAGGGAAAAAAACCAGGCTCTGTTGTGAGGAGGAATCAGCCGGATGGTTGTAGTTTCCATCCAGCTCATGAGCCATTTGTTGCAAGGAGGAGATAATTTCGCGGTTGCGAGCGTAGAGGTGATCCAAGTCCGGCCATCTGCGTTTCATTCACTCGCTGCCTTGGACGCGGAAGAAATCCTGTTTATAGGAGCCAGGGCCTCGCATGTCATCGGAGCTGGTTCTTTTCCTTTTTTTTGGGTTCAAACAATGCGTTTCAAATGAGAGCAGTGCGCTGGGTTATTGCTTCCAAAGCAAAAGCGGCGCTAGCGCAGGTCGCTTTTAGAAATAAAATAATAATGCAAAAAAGTCCTTTTTTTGCAAGGGGGGCGAAGCAGGGATCTGGCAGGGTTCGGTCTCCCTCCCCATGGGCAACGGCCTCCCGTCGTGCCGCGGGGGCCCGCGAGCCGGGTGTCCCTTGAGAAACTCGGGGCTGAACAGCCGCAGTGTTTTCCGAGCCCCGCGTTTTGGAAGGGGCTCCTGGGCCGCCTGGCTCGCTCCCGAGGGAAACGGATCCGCCCGGATGTTGTTTCCAAACCCGATGCCCAGGAACGCGGCTCGTTTTGCCCGGCGCTGCCTCACCAGCTGCGTGACCCCCCTGTTTTTTCCCCCTTCCCCCCTCCCCGTTGTGCCCTCCGCCCCCCGCGCCGGCGCTGACCCCGTCTTTCCGCTCGCTTTGCAGGGGCGATGCTCGGCGGGGACCTGAACACCACGAACGGAGCCTGCCCGAGCCCCGTGGGTAAGCGAGGAGCCGTGCCGGGGGTTAGCCGGCCCGGGACGCTCGGGCCCCGCTCTGCGTTGCCCCCCGTGCCTCAGTTTCCCCACGCGTGAAACTGCAGCGAGGAGCTTCGCTGCGGGGAAAAAAGCTCGTTAAGGTCCCTTTCCGCTGCGCTAACGAGGTGCAGACCGCGGGGCTCAGCTCCCGGCTGCAAAATGGGGTGGTACCACCTCCTTCACCTGCGGTCCGATTTTGGGGGGTTCGGTGGTGCCCAGCAAAGCCGGGATGGTGGCATCACCCCCGGCTCCTCCGGCTGCCTGGCCTGGGGAATAACCGCGGCCTTTTCCCGCGCCGGCAAAGGGCCGGGAGTAGTTTCTGCCTCGCCGCCCCGGCTGTGCCGCCGGGACGGACGTCGCCCGGGCGGTTTGCAAGCGCTGCAGCCGCCGCCGCGAAGCCGGGGCCGGGAGGCGGGGGGGGGGGCCGCGGCCCCCGGCGGCCCCCACGTCAGCTGCCGCGAGCAGCCGCGGCGCTTGGCAGGGCCCGTGAATGTCAGCATTGACGTCAGGCCGCATTCCCCGCGTGCCTGCCGCCGTGCCGGGAAGCGGCAGAGGAGCGGCCCGGCCGGCCCCGGCGCTCGGCGGCTCTGCCGGGGCCGTCGCGAGCCCCCGCCGGGCTCGGGGGCTACCTGGCCCCTCTCCCCCTCCGCCCCGGCGCCGCGCCATCGCCTGCTGCCTCTGAGTCATCCGCCCCTGGCCCGGCTCCCGCTCCGGCTCCGGCTCCGAGCCGGGCTGCGTGCCCCGGATCCGGCGTGCGCGCTGCTTGGTGCCGCTCGCTGCCGATGCCGGGCGCGAGGGCTGGGCCCCGGCTCTTCCCGGCATCCCGGCTTTGCGAGGGCAGCGCGGGAACGCCGCCAGCCCCGGGACTCATCCGCCTTCTGGTGCCGCGGCGCAGCCCGCCCTCCTCCTTCCTGGCCTCCCGCTTGCTCCGGCCGGCCGGAGGGGAGCGGATCCGGCCCGGGGAGATTCCTCCGGCGGCAGCAGCGCCTGGAGCAGGGAAGCCCCTTCCCGGGGGCGAGCTGGGAATCGAACCGGCGGCTCGGTGGTGCCGCTCGGGCTGGCTGCGGGACGTTCCCGGCCCCGATTCCCGGCCCTGATCCCTGTCCCAGCCGCGGGTGACGCCCTGCGGTACCTCCGCACCGCAGTTGCCACGGCGTATATATATATATACACATATACACACCAAAGCCGGTGGCCTTGCAAGCGGGATAGGCACACGGCGCGGTGCTGAGAGGCCAAAGCTCCCAGCATGCCGGGACAAAATCCCGGTTTTCCCGGCACTCGGCACGGCAGCGGCGGGCACCGGGTGCCGGGGCTGGAGCGCGGCTGCCGCCCGCCGCCTGCCGAAACGCAGATGCAGCGCGATGGTGGATGTGATTAATAATGCAATCAGCGACCTATTTTTCCCGGCCTAACGTGCAGTGAATGTGAGGGCTGAATCCTGGTGATTGCTGAACGCCTTTCTATCTTTGGGGCCTATTCATAAAAAAAAAAAAAAACCCTCATCAGAACAGTAATCTGATCCAATTTATTCCTTTCCTGATGTTCATCAAATCTTTTCCTTTTTCAGTTTTTTTCTTCCTTCCCTTTCTTCTTTTTTTTTCCCCTTTGCACACACAATCCGTAAGTGGGGCAGCAGCAGGAGGAGGAGGAGGGACGTGCAGATCTTCAAAGGGGCAGCGGGAGCAGTGAACCGACTTCGCGGCAGCGCCGCGGCCCCTTTACGCTGCTCCGGTGCCATAAAGGGCCGGAAAAGCGGGCGGGAGAGCAGTTATACCCCTCCGTAGGCCTCCGGACCCTGCCGGAGCGGCACAAAGAGCCCGGCTGGAGATGGGGCTTGGGATATCTCGTGCTGGCAGTGATCGCGGGTCCCGCGCAAGCCGGTGGCCCCGGGGCTGGTGGTGGCCGAGGGCCGCTTGCCCCGCGGCGGGGGGGGGTTTTGCCCGTCCTGCTCGCGCCGCCCACTCACCTCCGTGCCTTTTCCCGCAGGGAACGGCTACGTGAGCGCCCGGGCTTCTCCGGGGCTGCTGCCCGTGTCCAACGGCAACAGCCTGGGCAAGATCATCCCGGCGAAGTCGCCGCCGCCGCCGCCAGCCTCCCAGCTGGCCCCCGGCAGCCGCAAGCCGGACTTGCGCGTCATCACCTCGCAGAGCGGCAAGGGGCTCATGCACCACCTGGTGAGTCCCCGGGGGGGGCTGCCGGCCCCCCGGGCCCCCGCCGCGGCCGGTGCGGGAGATCCTAGCCGGGGCCGCGGGAAAAAAAGAAATCCCTGCCCCATCGCTCCACGGGGCTGCAGCCCTCCAAAGAGAGGCTCCCGTTTGCATTTCCCCCCCCCGGCCTCTTTCCCGCGCGGTCTGGGCCGCGTGTGCCCCTCGGCGGTGGCGTCGGGGCGGGCGTCTAACGCACCTCTCGCTTTTCTCCCCGTGCTTGCGCGGGCAGGCGGAGGATCACCTGGCTCTGGTGAGTGGCACGCTGCGGCACCGGCGCGGTTCGGCGCTTTCGGGCGAGCCCCTTAGCCCGTAGGCGAGCGGGGGGGGGGGACGGACCTGGGGGCTATTGCACCCCCCTTAAATTGCCTGTTTCTCCGCCGAATTTGGACAAGCCGGGCCCATTTCGGCAGAGCGCGGCGTCACCGGGCTCTGCCCTGCCGGCATCGGTGGAGCCGCAGCGGTTTGCAGCCTGGGACGCCCTGGTCTGCTGCTGCCGCGGGGGGAGAGGGGATAAATCAGGCCCTGCCCCTGTTCAGGATGTTAATTAAAGCCTGGGTATCGCCGCGGGCGGGCTGGCGCGCTCGCTCGGCCCCCGTTCTGCCCGGGGCCTCGGCAGAGCTGCGTTTTCGCTGCTCTCCATGCGTAGAAACCATCTTCCTTGGCCGCCGCGGCAGCCCCGTGCCTCAGTTTCCCCATCTCCCAGGTGGAAAGAGCAGCTCTCCTCCCGGCTCTGCTCGTCCCCGCTGCCGGAGGCATCGCCTCTCTGAGCAGCAGCTTGCTTGAGGCAAAAGCGAGCCCGGCTAGCGTGAGCGGTTTTAATTGCAAGTCTCAGCCAACCTGGGAGGGTTTTGCCCCGAGCGAGCCGGGGCGGCCGCGTGCAGCTCGGAGCGGGAGCTCCGGCGCCTCGGCGGGTTTCGCCTGCGTGGAGCGGGGTTAAAACGTGGTGTTTCGCTGCAGCCGAGCCGCCGTGCGATTGCAGCGCCCGGTCCTGCGGCCGCCTGCGCCCCGGGGCTCGCTCCCCTTGCACCGGCGTTTCTCGGCCGTGCGTTTAACGCAGGGGACAGCGGTCACCGGCCGGGGCTGCCAGCGGGCCGGCGGCCAGGAAAACCTGCCGCCGCGGCCCCGGGGCTTTAGCAATTAGCGCGGCGGTAATCGCCTCGCCCGGGCGGCGGAGGCCGGGCAGTGCCGGGCGCGGGGCGCTGCATGCAGCAGGACGGGGCTCCCAGCCGCCCGCCCTCGCCGTGAGCCGTCGCACGCTGCATCGCTGGCGCTGAGCGGCACCGGGAGCCTCCGGCGTGCGGGGAGGGTCATCCCGGAGCACGGCCCCCCCCCGCAAAGCGCCAGGCGTGACTGAAGCTGGGCGCTGCCCCGGTCTTCGCGGGCTGACGTGTGCCTGGGCGCTCCAGATTAGAGCCAAGCCTCTTGAGTCTGATTTAAATCAGCTCAGCGGAGACAGCCCAGATTATCCGCCTCGTAAACAGGGCTGCATCCGACCCTTCGAGCCGCCCACGTAACGGCCCGCAAAGCCGGGGGGGGGCTGGCATGCAGGGGCCAAGGGCAGGATTTTTCCACGGCGGACCCGCTAATGCCTGGGTCACGCAGGCCTCCGGAGGGGCCCCGTCCTGCAGGGTGCTGAGCCCCAGCTTTTGAGTTTCGGGATGCCAAAGCACCTCTAAATCCGGAGCTGGATGTCCTCAGCTTGCATTAGAGGGCGGGGGGCCCGTTCACAGCCGCAGATGCTGCCGGGTGGAGGACGCGGCAGCTCGGTGCTGCGTTAGCCGGTGCTGTTGCAGCCTGGCACCTCTCTGGCTCCTTGAGCATCACAGCCTCGCAGGCAGTCGCATGCATCCTCCATAAAACAGCGACTCTTCTTGCATCCGGAGGAAACTGGGAGGATTAGTGTGCTGGAGGCTGAGGTATCCCGCTGGCAGGGCCCGCAGGGAGCTTGTTCCTCGCAGAAACGCGGCCGGTGCCAACTGCCCTGCGGAAGAGTGTCCCGAGGCTGTGACCAGCCGTGAGCTGCGTGGTTTGCATTGCACGGGGTTGCAAACAGGGATGCCCGCAGGCTCAATCCTGCCTGGCCCCAGAGGCGGCTGCAGGGACCTCTCCAACGGGGCTGGTCGCGGACCGAGGTTTGGGGGGGAGACAGAGGGGCGAAGGCGTCCAGCCGGTAACTCCGTCTCCGTTTGCTTCCGCAGCAGAACACGCAGCGGTTAGGCGTCTCCCAGGCGACCCACTCGCTGACCACGCCGGTTGTTTCTGTGGCTACTCCCAGTTTGCTGAGCCAGGGGCTGCCGTTCTCTGCCATGCCCACAGCGTACAACACAGGTAAGAGCATATAGCACAGGTAAGAGCATATAGCACAGGCCAGGAGAGCATATAGCACAGGTGAGAGCATATAGCACAGTAAAAGTGTGCAACGCAGGCAAGAGCTGTCGGCGATCGCGTTTAGCATGCCGGGCTCTCCCTGCGCAGCTGCGTTATGCCCTTGTGGTGGTTACGCCACGAGATGCAGTCGAGTCCAGGAGTTTGGCAGGATTAAAATACAGGGGAAACTCGTTATATAAATGCTGAGAACTCGGTTATATCCAGAAGGGCCTGATTCTGTCCTGTGCCGTGGCCCATTGCACCACGCTGGCAGCAGGAAGGTGCTTTTAAGTGGATGCTAATTACAGCTACACCCATTTGGAGGCTCTCGAAAGCCGCGAGTGATGTTGCAACTTAATGAGAACGCGTGTCGGCCCCCCCGAAAGTTTGGGAGGAATGTGAACCGTCCAGCTCAGCCCGGGTCGGTGGGGATGCGGGCGAAGTGGAGGCGACGGCTGTCGAGGCTTCGCCCGAGCGAAGAGCGTGTTTGCCGGGAGGCTGTCGAGCGCCCGGGAGGACCGTCGGACCGGCCGGCTCCCCGCGTAGCTCGCGCCGGCGTCTGCTCAGAGAAGAGTTTGCAGAAACGCAGGGAGCCGCTTGCCCGGGATGGGAGAGCCCGGAGCAGGCGTGCTGGGAACTCCCTGCCCTAATTAGCGGGTGCAGCCCAGCAGACGCCCGTCCGCGTGGGAGCGGTCGGATCCCCTCCGTGCGGGGAAGTCGTCTCCGGGCCTGCGGTCCAGCCAGCGTGCGTCCTGCCAAAGTCCCCAAAATAGGCTTTAATTGAGCCCTGCGCTGCTGCCTCGCGGGGCCGGGGCGGGCGAATTCCAGCTTTCGGTGTTTATTTTTCTCCCACGGATGAGCCACGGGGAAAAACTGTTCCGGCTCGGGCGCCTTGGGTGTCCGTGGCCGGGATGCCTGCCAGAGGCACCGCGGAGCTGCCCCTGCCCAGGGAGCTGCTCGGAGGTCCGGCGGTTTTCCTGGCGAAATAATTGCGGTGCTTTCAGTCGGATCGGCCGCCTCGCCGACTTTTGCAAACTCAGCCCCGAATTTTGTGGCGCTCGGCAGGGTTTTTCCCTCCGGGCTGCTGGGACCGTGCGGTCGTGCGCAGCCCCGCTCGCCTGGCCAAGGAGCACGGGGAAGCGCTCCCGGCCCTCTCCGTGCTCCGGCGGGCGCCGCGAGGGAAAGCGCCGGGACTCGGAGGCTGCGATTTTGCGGCAGGGGCCGGCTTGCAGCGTCGTAGCCGGCCGAGCCGCTCTCGCCCGCCGGGTCTGGTCCGTGCGAGGCCGGGAAGGAGCCGCTGCAAACGGCTCCGGGTCGCCGCTGCATCCCGGCTGCCGGATTCAGCCGTCGGATGGGCAGCGCCATCTGCCGATGTGCAGAAACGGGACGCCGGCGCGCGCAAACGGGCTGCGAACGTGCAGAAACGGGACCCGCGGTTGCACCGGCTCCAGCGCCGGCCGGGCTGGGTCCCCGGGGCCGCGGTGCCCGCTGGGCTCAGCTTGCAAAGCAATTCAGTTAAACCCCGGCCAGCTTCTGGGCAGCCGCCCTTGTTTAGGGCTGAGGGAGAGCTGTAGGGTCCGCGCAGAGGAGTGCGAGGGTGCAGACGATGCGGCATCGGCACGCGTGCCCCGGGAGCATGTACCGCTTCCCTCTGCTCCCGTGCACGCGTGCAAGTCCACCGCGACGTGGGACTGGAGGGCAAGCAAGCGCCTGGCAGGTTTTGTGCTTTGGAAAATGAGGATGAAACGGGCTTGTGCTTGCCCATTCCTGCCCTGGACTGGAGGAAACATATTTGCATGTTTTATATCCAATTTCCCTCTGCTGCAGGGGGTACGAGTGGGATTTCCCGTTCCAGGGTCCTTTCCTGGCGGAGTCGGTGCGCGTGCACAAGTGTGCTGAGCTCTGGGTGGACGCGCGTGTGTCGTTGCGTTTGCTTTTGGGCGTAAGCTCGTGACTTTGGGGCTGGAAGAGAGGGTCCCGCAGTGCCGTGAAACTCGCAGCAGGATCTGCGCCGTGCTTTGGGCAGTCGTGGGTGCGTTACGGGCCGGCGCGTGGGCCTCCGCCGTCTCGCCGCGCTCGCTTTCGGAGCAGCCGCGACCCCGCGGTGACTGATCGCGTCTTTCCAGATTATCAACTGACAAGTGCAGAGTTGTCCTCCCTGCCGGCGTTCAGCTCGCCCGGCGGGTTGTCCCTCGGCAACATCTCTGCCTGGCAGCAGCAGCAGCAGCAGCAGCAACAACAGCAGCAGCAGCAGCAACAACAGCAGCAACAACAGCAGCAGCAACAGCAGCAACAGCAGCAGCAGCAGCAGCAGCAGCATCTGGTTCCCGTATCACTAGGCAACTTAATGTAAGTGAAAAATGCAAAAATGCAAAATGCAAATTGCACAATTGCAGGGTGTCCGGAGGGGGGTGAGGACGTGCTCAAAGGCGCCGAACGCGCCGAGCCCGTCCTGCGGCTCTGCAGCCGGCTGCTCCCGGCCTCCGGCACGCGGGAGCCGACGTGGCCCAGACGTCTGGGAATAGCTGTCCTGAAGCGGTGTCCACTAGTGCAGAAAAGCGATAGCTTTTAATACTGAAAGTGAACTGGGGGGGAAAATGCAAAGAGGAATAATGCGCTGCTTCCCGTTATCGCCTCCATCTGTTGCTTTTTTTTTCCCCGGCCCCTTTTCCTGAGGCTTTCCCCCCCGCCGCCCCGCGCTAACCCGTGCTCTCTCTGCGGCCGCCCAGACAAGGGAGCCACTTGTCCCACACCACCACCTTGACTGTCAACACCAACCCCAACATCAGCATCAAGTCGGAGCCCGTCTCGCCCAACCGGGACCGCAACACGGCCACGCCGCTCTCCGCCTTCCCCCCGCCGCCCCGGCACGAGCCCCCCGGCCGCTCGCCCGTCGACAGCCTCAGCAGCAACACCAGCTCCTACGAGGGCAGCGAGCGGGACGATCCCGCCCGCGCCGACTTCGGCCCCTCGCTGGGGCTGCTGCGCCCCACGGCCGAGGCCGAGGGCGAGAGCCCCTCCGTCAAGCGCCTGCGCCTCGACGCCTGGGTAACGTAACCGGCCCCCCCCTCGGCCCGGGGGGCGGCCGCGGGGAGAGCCCGGGGCTGGGGGGGCGGGAGGCTGGGGAGGGGGGGGTCGTGGGGAACTGCCTGAGAAATAGCTTTAGGGGGTTGCGGGCGGCGCGGGGGGAGCCGGGATGCTCCGGGGCGCCCCGGAGACCCCCCCGTCCTCGCCGGAAAAGCAGCCCCGGAGATGCTCGGCCCTGGCGGGGGGGTCCGCGGCGCTCGGTGCGACCCGGGGGGTCCCGAAGGAGCCGGGACGTTTGCCGGTGCCGGTACCGGGGTCCTCTCCTCCCGGCGTGCCGGCGGTTCCCGCACCCCCCGGCCCCGGCTCCAGCGGGAAGCGGCGGCAGAGACGCGGTTTTGCAAAGGGTTCGTCCCGGCGAGACCCCCCCGCGTCCCGGCGGCCCCGTGGGTGCCTGGCGCTGGGCGTCGGGTCCCGCGGTCCCTGCCCCGCGGCCGCTGCGGCCGGCCGGCTGCTCTATTTGCACTGGTGAGCTGAAAAATGGGGGAAAAAATACGGCTAGAATCCGTCCATTTGCTACCAAACAAAATTTATAGAGAAACCTGAAATCTCACGCCATGCACAGCTCATTCCCACTCCGCAAGTGATAAAGCTTTAAATTAGAAGGATAGGAATAAGTTGCGAATCTGTGTTGAAGAGTGCAATCGAAATAACGACCTTGAAATTTTGTGGGAAGGTTTCTAGGCCCTGGGCGACACGGGGAGCTGTTCGGGAGACTTTTAGGTGGTTCAGAGGAAGGAAAAAGGGCCCAAGGGAAAGGGAGACGCTCCCGTCCCTCGCCGGGTGCTCGGTCGGGTTCCTCGCGCCAGCGCGGCCGGGCCGGGCATCGGCGACGGAGCGGAGCAGGGATGGCTTTGCATCCCCGTCGCGCCGGGATACGGCCCCGGTTGCCCCCCAAAATCCCCGCAATGAGCTCGGCAGGGCTTCGGGCTGCCGGATCCAGGAGCGCGGCGCAGGCGGGGTCTGCAAATCGCCATCTCCGCCCGCTCCAGCCTTCGCGGATGCCGTGATTTTAATATCCCGGACGGAGCTGCGCTAGCGGATGCTGGGAAAGCTGCCGCCAGGTTTTGGGAGGATGGGGGGGAAAAAAATTGCAATTCCCTAAGCAATTCCCACTTAATCCTTGACCCCGCTCGTTTAAGGGAACGCCTGTTAATTGGATCCCAATGTTGTCCCGGAGGCCCGAGCTGGGACGCGCTCTGCGTGCGGGAGGGAAGCGCCCGGATACCCCGGCCGGCCCTGGCGGCGTTCCTGCCGCCCCGGCCCGCTCGCCTCTCCGTCCGTCCGTCCGTCCGTGCGGGGGGGTTTGCTCAGGAATCCCGCGGGAAGGGCCGTGGGCTGCTCCGGCTCGCGTGCCGGCTCCCTCGCCCGCCGCTGCCAAATGACACAAAACCTGCCCGGACGCCCCTTTTCTCCGTGGGGGACGAAGCCCGGATCCGCTCCCGCGGCTTTCCGCAGGGGCGCGTTGCTCCCGGCTCCCCCCTCCCCCCATTGCCCCCCTCGCTGCTCCCCGAAAGCGCTGCAAAGATGCAGCTTTGCGCTCGGCCCGTTGAAACGCTGCGTAAAAATGTCCTCGGGCGATGTCAAATCAGCAGCAAATCTGGGTTTTTCCAAACTCTCTCTAAGCCTTTTTTCCCCAAGCAGGAGGTTTCTGCAGCGCGCCCCCGCCGCCGTTTCTCATTGGCAAAATGAAGGAAAAAAGTGATGGTTTTTTGCAATGGGCAGGGAAAAGCTAGAGCGAGCAGTCGGCTGGAGGGAGGAGGTGGAAAACCCTCTGGAAACGGGGTAAAAATAAGCAAACCGGGGCGGGCAATGAGCGCCCCTGAGTCTCCGTGCAGGTTTTGTGTGGTTTTGCCAAAAAAAAAAAAAAAGAAAGAAATTGCCCTCTCCCGCTCCCCTCGGCCCCGAGTCTCGCCCGGGCGACGCCGCGGTCCGCCAGGCAGCTGCTCCGATCCAGTGGCTGCAGCACCGGCGCACGGAGCTGCCCCCGGCACGGGCGGACCGGGAGCGCGGGAATCCGCCCCGGCAGTGGCCGCGTCCCGGCCACCCGCATCCTTTGCACGGCCTCGCTTTGGGAATCAGGCTGCGTCTCTCCTCGGGGTCACTTTGCTTTTTTCCGTCACCGTCCCGCGGGGGGGAAAGGAAAAACGGGGAAAACGGGCGCAGACGTTCCCTCCCCGCGGGGAGCGGCGGCGGGAGCCCTCGGCAGCGCGGTCCCCGCTCCGGAGGAGCCGCCGAAGAGGAGAGCGAGCCCGCCCGCCCCGAGCATCCACGCAAACCCGAGGAAAGCAACAAAAAGGAAAGAAAACGCCATTTTTGCTCATTAACTCCATGCCCCGGCCGGCCCGGCCGCCCTCTGCCGGGAAGCGCCGGATGCGGAGCAGCGGCAGCGCGGGATGCGGCGGGATGCGGCGCGGGAACCGGCTCCCGACGGCGGCAGCGGCGATGTGGGAGCCGGTTCGCTGGGGTCTGCGTTTATTTTGGGGGGTGGGATGGGGCTGGGGGTTATTATTATTTTTCCGTCTGGGTCATTATTCCTTATTTCCCCACGGACTGTAGGATCCAGTAAAACTCCTCCTAATTTTCAAAAGGCAACGAGAAGAACGACAATCTTACGCAACCAACACCCTCCTTTTGTGCTTCTATAAATATGTTTCCGATCTTATAATTTTATTTCTCGTGCTCATCTGTACTGTTGACAGTTACAATTGTGTATAATTTTTTTTTTAATTTGGAATTTTTGCGTTGTATAGGGTTTAGTTTTAAAATATATATATATATTTTCCATTTTTTAAAAAGGGGTGTTGCAAAAAAAAACATTGCACGATTTAAATGACAATAGTTAAAATGCTGCAGTTTTTAGAGATGTGGAAGCAAAATGGAGCTTATTTATTCTCAAAGGCTATAAAGGTGTAAAATGCATGAAGAAAAAAAAACATTTACAAAAAAAAAAAAAAGACAAAAAAAGTGTAACCTGAACAAAGTGTAGCGTTAAAACTTTTAAACGACGACAACAAAAAAAAAAAAAAAGAAAAAAAACAGCTAATATATTGTGTTTGGGCTAGTTTGCTTTTGTTTTTAATTGTTCCTTTTTTGGAGAATGAAATACAATTGTGTATATTTTCATATAAGAAGTATGCACTGATATGTTTCAAAAATGATATATTACTTTCTAAAAGTGTGGTTACTTACCAAAGTCTGCTTCTGATCTTTCACCTTCCCGAAATCCCGGCGGCCCCTGGGGCGGCCGCGAGCCCCGCTGCTGCCGGCGCTTGGGTTTTCCTTGGTTTTTTTGCTCGTTTTTTTGCAAAACGCTGCAGGCTCGAGGCTGGTGGGCGGCGTGGCCCGCGGGAAGCCGTGTTGCCTGCGGGAAGCGGGTCGGGCTGCGCGTCCGCGGCGGCATTTCCCTGGATATTCCCTGGACGGGATACAAGGTTCGTGGTCTTTTGGGGAGAAAAAGGGCAGAAAGGGTTTCGTAGGGGCCGAGGAGCCGGCTTGGTCCGCGGCGAGCCCGGGAGCAGCTTGGAGAGGATCCGCTTTCCCCCGGCGAGGGCGCGGGAACGAGGAGCGGAGATGCGCAGGAGGCCTCAAAAAGAGCCAAATAGGGGTTTTTAGAAAGGGCGTTCGCAAAAAGCCGCAGCGTTTTTGCAAAAGTGGCGTTTTGCAAATCTGGCGTTTTGCAAATGTGGCTGGTGACGGGGCCAAACGCGCAGCTCCGCCGGCTCCCGCACTCGCGGCCCGAGGGCAGATCGAAGCGTTAAAACCGGAGCTGGTTGGGAAAAAAAAAAACCAAAAAGAAAGAGCATGATGATCTGAAGCAGGGGGTGAGAAGAAAGCGAACGTTATTTTCCCCTTTTTGGCATTCCTTCCCCCCGCCGTTAAAATTCTCAGCTAAGCGGGGGAAAAAACGATTTGCAAAAAGCCACATTTTTGCTTGAAAATTGCCCCCACATTTTTTTTTTTTTTTTTTTTTTGCATTGCTCAGCTTTGGCGAAAGAATTCCTAAAAAAAAAAGAAAGAAATGTCGGCGGGAATTGGAAATCTTTGCACCAGCTCTGGGGAAAAAAAATGCTGGATGCTTCCCCGTGGCGTATCCTGCCCCTCTCCTCCCTCCGATCCCTCCGGCTTTCGTCGTCTTTCCCATCTTTACCCCGTTTTCTTTCTTCTTCCCCCTTTTCATTTCACTTTTCTTTCCTTCGCTGCTGCTTTCTTTTTTTTTTTAACGCCAAAAATCTCGACCCGTGAAACGAGTGTTATGGTGTCGCTACCTCCAGCACCCTTCCGCCCGCAGCCAGGAGCCGTGCGGGGGGGCCTGTCCCCCCCTTTCCCAAACCCTTTTCCCTGGAGATCCCGGCCCCGGCCGCTCCCGCTCCGAGCGTTTTACCTGGCTGCTGCAATTGTAAATAGCGAGTTTCCCTCTGTTAGCAACGGTCACAGTGCGGAAAAAACCTGGTTTTTCTTTTTTTTCTCGTATTGCTATGAAATGAGATTATATTTTTGTCAGAGTAGATTGCAATAATAGCGACTTCGAGCAGGGCCGGAGCTGTCCGGCCGTTTCCTGGCTTTTCCCGCGGCTCTTCCCGCGTCTCCCCCTCCCTCCAGGTCCCGGCCGGGGCAGCGAGTTCGGCCTGAGCGACGGGGCCGTTTTCAGCAGGCCCCCAACAACCTCCGGGTGGCAAAAACCGCCGGTTTTTCCCCCAAGAGCGATGCCTTTTTTAGCATTTGTTTTCCTTCATAAAACAGATGGATGTTGGGGCGCTCTGGGGCCCTTTGTAAAATAGAGTCGACCTTTAAATGATGCACTAAGGAAAAAAAAAAGACAATAAATATAAGAAAAAAAAAGGAAAATAGATAAATAACCCTCCCCGACTTTTATATATCACGGTTAGTCGAATGTCCTCCGCGCCGCAGCCCGTCCGTGCTGTCACCGGCAGCTCTTCTCCCCCCCGGATGCTGCACAGGTAGAAATAAAGCAACGTGCACTCCCCCCCCCCCCCCCCAAGTAGTTTTATTTATTGTTTTGAGAAGCAATTTAAAAAAATTTTAAAAAAAGATAAACTGTGTATCTATAAATATATATATATATTTTTAACCTCTCTTTTCCCCCGATGCTCCCCCACCCGTGTGCGTGCGTGCGTGTGTGTGCGTGAGCGGCGGGGTCCCGCGCTCGCGGGTCGGGGCAGCCCCTCGCCGGCGGGGGGGAGCCGGGGGGAGCATCGATGCCGAGCGCCTCTTCGCCTCCGGCCGCCTCGGGGTCCGGCCCATCCGAGCCCCCCCCCCGCCCCGGGAAGGGCCTCGCGCCCCGGCCCCGGCCCCTCCTGCCCCCCGACAATCAGCGGCTCCCTCCCGGGGCTGCAGCACGTCCGATTCCTTTCTTCAATATCCCCCCCCTTTTTTTTTGTGCTGTATGGTGATGCGTTATTGTATATTCCACAATAAGGAAAGGGAAAAAAAAAAGAGATAAAAAAATAATAATTACCATGAAAAATTCTTATGAGTTTTGTTTGGAAACTCTTTCACTATATTTGTTGTAAAGAGGTTTACTATTAAAAAGGAAAAAAAGTACACGTTTCTGATAATTTTCTGTGCCTCTGGCTGTTTCTTCCTCTCCCTCCTCATCCTCTCGGGGTGGTGCTGGGTGGTGGGAGGGGGCCCGGGGGGGTCTCGCTCCAGGTCCAGGGTCACATCCTGCTTCCAGCCCTGGGCTGCGCGGCAGCTTTCCCCTTCCTCCCCGAAGCTTTGGGCTGCCGGCAGGAGCCCCCGGCCGCCCCCCCCGGACCCCCCCCAGCTGGCGGTGCTTCCCGGGCCCCCGTTTTCCCTAACGGGATCCACATGGGCCTGGAGCCGGGATGGGGAGCATCGCCCTCCCCATGGAGACGGGGGTCCTGCAAGGCGGCCAGGTAGGTGGCATCTCCCCGGGGTGCCGCGGGCTGGGGGGGTCCCTGCTGCGGGCTCAGGCTTTGGGGCCCTTTAGGGCCGGGTTTTGCCCAGCTTTGCACGCGAGCGGGAGGCTGTTGCCCACCAGCAGCACCTGCAACCTGCAGATTTTTAAAACTAGATGCCCCAAAATGCGGGAAGCTGCGTGAGCGGGTGCGTGCAGCACACGCGGGTGCCCCCGTCCCAGCGCTGCCGCCGGGGGTGCCCCCACCGCGGGGCTTGGTGCTGGGGCCCTGGGGAGGCTGCTGGGGGGGCTGCGAGGCCGGGGGGCAGGATTTGGCCCCGGAGGGCAGCCCCCGCCCGCAGCCGAGCCCGGAGCCCTGCGGCGAGAGGGGTGCGAGGGGGGGGCAGCAGGGGGGGTGCAGGGAGGAGGGTCCTTCCGTATTTCGGCTGACCCTCAGCTGATGGGAACTAACCCAAAGTGAGGGGCGGCCCCGGGGGCGAACGCGCCCTCGCAGCGGGACCCGAGGCAACGAGAAAGTGTCGAGGGAGGGGGGATTTGCAGCCCCCCCCAAATTAACCAGAGGGGATCGCCGGGCTCCGGAGGGGCTCGCTCTGCCGAGGCCTCCCGGGAAAGGGTCGGATCCTGCATCCCGGCGGCGCCGGTAGCCTCTGCCTTTAATTTTTGCAGAAAAAGTGTATTCCGTTATTAAAAGCAAATGAATTGATCAATAAATCCGTGGGCGGGGAGGGGGCCCAGCCGTGCCCCTCTCCGTCCCCCCCCCCCCACTACACATTTCTTGCTTTGACCGAAAATCGCGCTTTTGGCGGCGGCTGCGGCGCCCCGGCGCGGCCGCGAGGTGGCGGCAGAGCGCAGCGCAGCGCGGCGCGGCCGGCGGGCGGTGATTGACAGCTGTCACTCAGCGCATCTCGGCGCGCACTGCTGCTGGAGGCGAGGGGCTTGGGGGGGGCTGGCGGAGAGCGGTGCCCCTCTTTCGGGGGACGCTTTGGCTCCGCTCTGACCTGGCTCGCTCGGGAAATTGTCCCAAGCTGGCTACTTCCCGCGTTCCTGATGGCTCCGTGCTGCTGGCACGTGCCACCTCCCTGCCGCAGAGCGGGAGTCGGGTCGTGTTCGTCTCCAGAGCAGCCTGGGCCCTGGTGAGCTCCGGAGGCTGATTTGAATTCCTCGAGAAGAAATAAAAACACAGGAACAGATCTTCATCTGGTGCCAGCTGACATCGCTCTGCTGACCCGGCGAGTGTGAGCATCAATACATATGGGAAGCTGGCGGGATTTGCAGTCCATGTAGATGAGGAGAGGACCTGGACCTCGCGTGTCTTTCAATCCGTTTGGACTTGTGAAGACAGATTTGGAGCTGTCAGGGGGTGTGCAGCGTTCCCCGAGACGAGCGCTCGCCCGCCCCGGAAAGGTCGCTCAGCTAACGGGGGGGTTTGCAGCTCTCCTGCGCCAGCCTCGCGCGCCGGTCCCCTTCCGGGGCGGCAGGGCCTTCTTGCTGCTTCGCTAGTGGCCTGTGCCGTCAGTTGAGTGCAGGCAGCTGGCCCCCAAATTTCCATCAAAACAGTTTTGTTGGAAAGCACCATTTCATCAAAACTGCTTTCTCAGAGGAACCGGGCTCTGCGCTGCGGAGCCGGTCCCCGCCGCACAAAGCGTTCGCTCTTCTGGAGCCGGTGGAGGCTGGAGATGGAAATGGCAAGGGTTTATCAAAGGCACTTTCAGAACTAGTGATCATCGTATTCGTATTACAGCTCCCTTCTGTGCTAGAGGTGAGTTCTGCACAGGCCCTCTGCCCTCCGGGGACACAACGGCCAAAGGAGGAGAGACGAAAGGCAGAGAAAATTATTTGCACTGAATCATTCAACCCGTAGCCTGAGAAAAATTTGGGTTTTTTGCTCTCCCGTGTATCTCTAAGTTGCAGTAAGTGAGGTGGCTGCAATCTCTATGTCCAGTTCTTCCTTGCATGCCGGGGCGACCCTTTGCTAAACACCTTCCAGCTTCAGGCCTCAGTTTCCCCTGGGATAATCGCTCCTTGCAGCCAGGAGTTATTCTCGGAGTATAAAGCACAACTTTATATTGTCCTTTCCTGAGTTTGAGGTTCGGCCTTAGCTCAGGGGAGGTAACTAGGGGTAAGGTAACGCAGAAGGCGTTCAGATCCCCTAGTTTAGCTTTATTTGATCCTAGGAGGGTGTCTGGGAAGGCTTCTCCCTGGAAAGCCTGTGCAAAGCTCATGTGGGGCAGCATAAGACTCCTGCACTTGGAGTTGTGAGGCCGTGTGGGTACACAGGGATCCTTGCATAAATGGAGACACGAGTGTCCATGTCACAAGTGCTCATACGTACTCGAGTCCAGACAAATTCAGGTGCTTACGCAGACGGGGGCAGATTCGAGCGTGCACCCGTGCTTGCACGGACCTGCGAGCCTTCGCACGCGCGCGGGCACCGCGACCGGCACGGGCACCGCAGCCCCGGCGAGCTCCCGGCTGCTCCCCGCCGGTTCCCCTTACAGACCACCCCACTCAAACTTTGAAGTAGATTTAAACAACAACAGCAACAGAATTATGTGCCCAGTATAAATCTTTAATCAGAACATGTTTTTTCCCCCTCGGAGCCCGCACTGCTGTGTACAATCAGACCTCAAATCAAAAGAAAGCAGAGTAAATTATTCATCGGGAAGCTATTTCTGCTCTCGCTACATGTGAGAGCCGAGTGCCGAGGTGCGGGGTGCGAGGCTGTCTCAGGGCCATTAATATTCATCCCACTAAGCCGAGTAGTGGCCGCGGTGCCAAGAGATGGGTGAAAACTGCCGGTTACTTTGGAGTCTGCAACCTCAACTTTGCACAACTTCGGGTTTTTCTGTACCGCTAGTTGAGAGCGTTTCCAGGGGGAAAGGGCTGCCGGAAAGGGATGGGATGACCCATGTGCCAGCAAGCATCACTCGCGGAGCTCCACGAGCCTGATTTTCGCTCCCTGGCCAGCAGCCTTGGTGCAGGTATAATCCATACCTATCCCTTGGGAAGGCTTTGCACGGCTGCAGCCATGCAAAGGGGTTTTGTCCGCCCTAGACCGGGCTCGCACAGCTTTGCGCTGGGTGGGAACTGGGCCGGGACAACAACGCGACGTGCCTCGCCGGCGACTTGCATCCTCTCGCCCAGGAGCACGTTTCACCCACCAACACGCGCTATTTATAAAGCAGCGCCCGCGATATGCAGCCGGCACGAAGCCGCATCTGCCGGGGAGCTCGCGCGACGCGGTGCTCGGCTCCTGTTTTGCTGCTAACGTGACACAGGGGCGTTTGGAAGATCCAAACATTTAGGCAGAGTTGCCAAAGCTGCTCAGAAAATAGCACAGAATATACCTGGGGGGGGGGGGAGTATTATTATTGTTATTATCGTCATCGTCATTACTATCATTATTTAAGGAACGCTTGGGTCTGTATATTGATAACTGTCTGACACAGTGTATTGTTCTCCGTCTTTAGTGGAAGCAGAAACCTCTTTCGCGGTTTTTCCCCCCCTTTTTTTTTTATTTCGGAGTCACGCTCCACGGCACAAACTGTAAAAATACATTTTAAAACGGCAAAAACAGACAGGTCAGGACCTTTCTGTTCACAATCCTCCACCCCATCCTCGAAGCCCGAAGCAGTGAAGGATTTTGCAGAAAAATAATGGATCATTTTCCCATTTACCCATGATTCAAGGATTAATAACTAATCCCATCAAAGGACATCTGCTTAGATTGTTCCTTGTCAGTGAAAGTAAATAGAGCCTTTTAGTCCTTAGCCCTAAACTCCTCTGAGGTTATTGTGCCGCGGGAACCTCCTACAAGCGCTCGCTTTCTCTTTCGCTCCTGCTGCGACTAACCCTGGAGGGAGAAAGCAAACTTTGCCGGTCCCTGGACATAAAGGTTATTTGCTAGAATGGAGGAGACTTTTCATGCGAGGCCGGGTAAGCCGAGACCCTCGCCCGCCCCTCAGGTTAGGGGGCCGCGGCCCGGGGAGGCCCTCGAGGCGCGTTGTGCTGCCTCCGCCCGCGATCTCCCCTCCCGGGGGGCTGGTGGGGTCCCCGCGCCCCCCCCACGGGCCCCAGCCCAAGCTCCCCCGTGTCCGTGGCGTCCCTGATCGGGGTTAAAGGAAAGGGGAAAAATAAGAAACTGCCCGGATCTGGGCCTCAGTCCAGCATCTTTAGGCTGGGCCCAGGGAGGGAGCAGGGGCCAGGCCGGGCTCTGCGGGCCGGTGCGGGAGGTACCGGCAGGGCAGCGGGGGCTCGGTGAAAATAGGCGAGGATAACGCAAGTCCTGAGGGCAGAAGGCTTGGAAAACAGTTAAGTTGCTATGAAAGAGCGGGTGGTTGTTGCCTGGCTCAGGTCTTCCATCACTCGGTCTCCAGGTGCTTTGCAAACGCTGCTTTTCGGGGGCAGGCGGGCAGAGCCCAGGCCGTGAGGGGTCTTTTTGGCTAAGAAAAACTGTGATCAGGTAGCCCCAAAAAAGCGGAGAACGGCCTTGTCCTCCACCCGGGGCCCCCGTGAGTCTGTCGCCAGGTCTGCGAAGAAAGTAACCCCTGTTTTCCAGGGGGGAAAGGGGGTGGGAGGCTGGAAAGTGGGTTTCCTCGAGCCCCCCGAACCGGCCTTGCATGCAGGAGCGTTGCAACTCTTTGCAAATATTAAGGCGTGAGGCTTCCCAGGCCTGGCCCCCGCCGAAAGAGCCCCCAAAGGAGACACCTGTGATAGCAGGGGAAGGAGGGGGCGGCGGGGGCACGCGGGGACCGGGGTTCGCCCGGGGACAGTGCCAGGTTCCCCGCGGCGCCGAGCTGAAAATAGCCGCCGCGCGACCGCGCCGTGCAGCTCGAGGATGCAGCGTGGCATTCGTTGTAGCACTGCAGAACATCTAAAATTAGATATTCTTTTTCCCCCCCATTTTTTTTTCCTGCCAGAACACGGCTGAGTGTCTCAGCCGTGAACACCAGCTGTGGATTTTGCCGTTGCTTTGGAAAGGTTTCCTCAGAGATACGGACAAAAAAGAATCGCTGCTCCACCCTCGCGCACAAAACGCAGCAGTAATTACGGATCGGGTCCGTGGGCCGCAAACGCGGACCTGGCTCCGGGCTTTTGAGGGAAATCTTTGAAAACCCGGCTGCAAGCTGGTGGCAGTGGCCCTTCGCCGCGCGGGGAGGCCGGTCCCGCCGCGCTCGCCCTCCGGCCCCGGCGCCGCCGTAATCCGGGCTCCGCTCTCAGCTCCGGCGAAGGGAACAATTGCAGGCAAAGCCAGTGGGAGTTCAAAAGGAGCAATGCTGAATTAAACGATAGCAATTTCCCTTATTTTCCGCCGCTTAAAGGTGCACGCTGGGAATGTTTAAATATCCTTGTTATCCCCTTCAATACCTAGAGAAGGTTTTCTTAACGAGCAGGGCTGTAATCAGGCCGCGTTCGTGCCAGGCATCGCTTACGAACAAACGCTGCTCTCCAAAAGAGCCGTCCAGCTCCCATCCAAAGCCCTTTGAAGCAGAAGAAAAGGCACCTGCTGACCCGGGGCTCTGGGCAGCTGTGGGAGCCGGGATAGGTGCCGGGAGCCACTTACCCAATTTTCCTGAGACAAAACAGAGGCTCCCCTTTTGGTATGGAAGGAGGGTTTTTTTAGTGTTTTTTTATTATTGTTATTACCGGTTTGAGGATGAGCTGGTGAGTCTGAAAGTGGGAATTAGGATAACATCACATCTTGGGCCAAGATTACCCGATATAAGTGAATTTGCGTGTTGTCGGGCTCCGACCGCCTTCCCACGTGAAGCGCCCAGGTTGGGCAGGTGCTTCTGAAGGCATCGAGCTGCCGCTTGGTCTTTGGGGTGAATTACCAAAATCTCAGTCCGGGATGGGGAATCCGGCGTCGCTCGGTGGGAAGGAGCAGAGCGTGCTGGATACCCGGAGAAGGCGGCTGGGGCCGAGGGCTCCCGTGGGCAGGAGCGCCGGGACCTGGGCAGACCGCGGCGGTGGCTAGCACAGCCCTGGCGACGGCTCCGGGAGTCTTGCTGCTGCTGTGTTTTAGAGCACAACTGCTTCCTTTAAAACACATCTTTTGTTGCAATTTTCTTTGTCTGGGGAGATTTTTCTACGGTGACATTGCGCGGCCTGGATAGGAGCAAAAATGCCCACCGAATGCAGTGGTTTGCAGAAAGGTGCGGCACACAGGGTGGGTATTTTTTAGCGCTGAGACAAAGACATTTGTCTAAAAATCACCGAGGTCAAGCTCCCTGCAAAATCTACCAGCCGTTAACCTGCTCAGACACCAACGCCCCGAATTTTTGCAAGACTGGGGCCAGGAGGAGAGTTTCAAGCAAAACCTGTGTACGAATGTCACACAGTACCAGCAATCCATGCTTTCAGAGGCAGCGGATGTTGCACGGTTATAGTTTATAGATAAATAAGCACATGTGGTCTGTCTAGAATCACATGTGTTTGTGCACGTCTTGGTGCAAATACTTAAAAAGCCAAAAACCCTTCTTTGAACCATCTGTGGCATTTCTTACAGAGCTCAAACATCTCCCAAATGGAGGCTCTCTGATCCAGCAGGCAGAAAGAGGGGGATTTCCCTTAAAACTCCTGCCAGGGAACACGCGGGCTCGTCGTGCTCCGGGGCCCTGCAGGCTCCGTGTGCCCGTGGCTGCAGCCCGGTGCAACCCGCGGGGCTCGGTGATGCCCAGCACCCGTTGGCGAGCAGAAAGATCCTCTTTTTCCTTTCGTGACGGGGAGGTGCGGGGAGAGCGGTGCGTGTTTTGCAAGCAGGGCCGCGGAGGTGCCCTGAGAGCGTCTGTGTCCCCGCTTCCCGCGTGTGCCCGGGCTCCGTGGCTGGATGGTGCCGGTGTGCGGACGTGTGCGGCTGTACCTAAGTCAGACTGTGCGCACACCCTGCATGCACGCACACTGCACGCGTGCACACCGCGTGTCCACGGGCGTGGCGTGAGCACAGCGCACACGCGTTGCATGCACGCTTGTGCTGGATGCCCCCTCCACCTGCACATAGGGCAGGCGCCTATAGGGCATACGCGCAGCCCGGGGGATCAGCCCTGGCCCCTCGCAGCCGGCAGCCCCCGGCACCTCGCAGAGCCCGGTGGAAATGAACCCCGCGGGGACCCGCGCTCTGCTCCGCGGCGGCGGTAGCGGCTTGTTCGCTTTTTCGGAAAAAAAAAGTCTATACGTTTGTTTAATCCGCGTCGGGCGGTTCCTCCGCAGCGGCGCCGGCGGCTCCGCGGGTGCGGGGTCTCCGCGGGCAAATACCGCGGGGGCGGCGGGGGGGGGGGGGAACGCCCTGCGCAGCCCCTGCCTGCCTCCCCCGGGACACAGCCCGCAGAAAACCCCGCGCTCTTTCCCGAGGTGAAAATCCGCCTCTTGGCGCCGGAGCTTAACCCCTCCCGCCGCCCTCCATCAGCTCGCTTTAAAAAAAAAAAGTTTAAAACGCCTGTTTTCCTTAAATAACCCCCTTAGCTGGCTACCCTGCGAATGACTAACGCTTTGGAAAAAATAAATGTGGGATGAGGAGAGCGGTGCAAAACGCGGCTCCCGGCGAAGGCTGCGCGCGTTCAGCTGGAGGAGCCGGCACGGCGCAGCGTGCGCTCCGAGAGGCGATTTCGAAAACCTTGGAGGAGTTTGTTTCCCTCTTCCCCCTCCCCAGCCCCTGCTCTTTTAAGTGCAATAGGAGGGGAAATAAAGCAGAGCTTTGTGAGCCAAAGCCAGAAGGTGCGCTGGGTCTGGGCACACATCGCCGAGCGGACTGACGGCAGATGAGCCTCATCCGAAGGCGAAAGTCGCCACTTTCTTTAATTGCTACTTTGGGGTAAGGAAAAAAAAAAAATCCACTTCTTTAGCGTAATCTGGTGAGCAAAGCCGCCTTCCTCACTCGCGGGTAGTCAAGTGGTGCCAGAAGCTCTCATAGCTGGAGTGGGTATTTTTGCAGGGAAAATGCTTCATCTCGTTGGCTGTCGGTAACTGCGAATGTGCCAGGAGACGGGGAGCCGAAAGGGATGGTTTTTCCCTCTCAAACACTAGTCTCTGCATCTCGGAAACCACCGGAGATTTGCAGAAACTAGCGGATTTACTCCCAAAATGTAGATAATAACCGTATCGAGATTTAAGAAGGAACTGAAATGCCCGGGGTGAGGAAGGGTCTTTCAGCCTGTAGCCACACAGACTATTTTCTGTTTCTGGCCATTCACAATAAATAAATGAAGGACAAAATAAATCCCTGCAGTCAGGAATCAAGGAGGGACGGCGCAGAGGAAAGCACCTACCGGAATGCCGGGAGCAGAGACCTGCCTGACCGGGGCTGGGGAAACCGGCTCGGCTGCGGACTGCAAAATTCGACCACTGAAAGGGCTTTTCCCAACTAAAAAAAAATAAATAACTCCCTGCAATTACCTTTTTTTCCACGTCTGCTTCGCTCGCCTGCAGCTGGCACGGGCGAGGGCAGGGGAAGTGTGCGGACGGGCACCACAAAGAGCAGAAATGCCACTGGGGCTCCCGAGCACCGTGTTGATCGCGCTCGCAGGAGGTTCAGCCGTGCCGCAAGCGGGGAGGGCTCGGGGCTCGCTGCCACCCGGTCGGAGCCCCCTGGACATTTCTGCTCGCTTTGCCTTTTTTATTTACTTTTTTAATTTAAACCGTTCCAAAAAGAAAATTGCTTCGAGGAAAGAATCGATTCCTGATTTCATTTTCATTATAGTTATTTTAAGGTTTGGCTGATCAAATAGAACAAAATTTATTCATTCGCTGCAAAAAAAAAAAAAAAATCCAAAGCAAGGAAGAAAATTTGAGTCCAACTTGAAGTGTGCTTTGTTCTTATTTTAAAAGCTGTAATTAAGATTTGTGGAAGGAGGAAAACAAAGTCGTTTCCCAAATGGGGGGGGGGAGCATAAAGCCGATTATAACTTCATAAAACGCCGTAGTGGGAGAAGCTGGTAATGTCACCCGCACTTCCCTCCGACGGACAGGGAAGAGGAAATCCGCTGCCCTGTACTGCTTCTGCAGTTACACCCCCAACTTTGATCAGTGTTCAATAAATGCCGGGGGGACTTGGCTCCTGATCTGTGCTTATTAAGCAAAAACGACAACGCTTATGAATTTGCAGGTAACTCTCGGCTGTGACAAGGGAACACACGACGGAGCGTGCGCGCCTGGAAACTGCGGGTTTGTTGGTTTGAAAAATAAATCTCAGAAGTCAGCAATTACCTTTAAAATATTCTCTGCACAGCGCGAGCACGGCCAGCTCCTGCACCCGGGGGTGCCGGCAGCCGCAGCCCGGGCTTTGGCGGCCAGGAGCGGGGCTGGGAGCGGGGCCGGGACCCCCAGCCCGTCCCCGTCCCCGGCACGCGGCGTTTGCCCTAATTAGCAGCCGCTTTTCGGCCTCCGCCCTGCAGACGCGGCGCGGCCGAGGCGCTGCCTCCGCTCGGGGCTGCGAGACGCCGGAGCGACGTGTCGGGTCGCGGTGGCCGCCGCCGTCCCCGCCCGTGAGCGGAGCGGCGGGTCCCGGCCGTGTCGCAGGCGCTGACTTTGGCCTAATTAGCGACGCGATTCAGAGCATCCTGGAGCGGCCCGGGCGAGCGCGGCTGCCCGTCCGCGGGATGCAGCGAGCTCTTTGTGCGCCGCGGCTTCCCGCAGCCGCCAGCTCCGCGTTCAGCCGCGTCCTCTTAACCCCCCCAAATGCCTGTAGATACACTTGGTTTTTTCCTCCCCACTTATCCCCCCCCCTTCCCCGGCTCCCCCCAGTTTTAAAGGGAAGAACCGTGCTGCAATTTCATCGCCTCGCTAAGAAACGCTCGGCGCATCTCAGCCTCCGCGGCCGGGGATACGGGTTGCCATATTTGCATATATGGTAATGAGCGCCTAATTGCCAGGCTGCCGTGCTTTGCTGATCGATTTCTAGAAATACAGAGGTGAAGGAAGCTTTGAAATATCGCTGCTCCCCTCCCCCCGGCAGCTCCCCCCCCCTCCTCCCTTTGCGAAACCCCCTGCGATGGAGCGCTCCCCGCATTTGCATGGCAACTTTTTTAAGGATCACACGTATACTTTACGTATAGGCTACGTGGAGGCTCCTCGGCCGCTCCTATATATCCGCTCGCCCGGCGCGGCGGCCCCGGCCCCGGACGCTCCGCCACCGCCGAGGGCCGCGGCGGGCAGGTGAGGGCAGGGCGGCGGGGGGGGCGGCAGGGGAGGAGGAGGAGGAGGAAGGTGAGGGCAGGGGAGGAGGAGGAGGAGGAGGAGGAGGAGGAGGGCAGGGGAGGCAGGCTGGCAAGGCGGGCGGTGCAGGCGGGGGTCGGGGAGGGCGGCGGGGAGGGCAGCGCTGGCCGGGCAAGGCAAGGCGAGCGGGCGGGCAGGGCGGGCAGGGGGACGGGCAGGGCGGGCAGGACCCGCAGCCACCCGCGCGGCGACAGCGGCAGGGGCGAGGTCCCGTCCGCCCCCCCCGGCTCCCACCGCGGCGCGGGGACCCGCGGGCCCCGCCGCCCCCGGGGCCAGGAGCGGGGACAACCCCGGGGGACAGGGCCGGGCCGGGCGCCGGGAGGGGCGGCGGTCGCCGCGGCCCCCTCGGGGCTTCCCGGGCCGGGCCGGGCCGGGTCGGGGGCGGCTGCCGCGGGCGTGTGCGCGCCGCGCTCGCCCGGTCCCAGCGCGGACGAACAATGCGAGATTTGGCGGAACAAAAGCCGCGGGCTTGGGTTGCTGAACACGTCCGAGGCCAGACGAGCCGCCCGATTTATTGGACTGGGTGAGAAAATAATAATAAAATAATGGGGAGGGGGGAGCCGGCGGAGGGGGGGGGGGGCTGCAGGAATTCTCCTCTCAAAGCGGCTTTATCGGGGCTGGGAGCAGACGCGCCGCAGGGCCGGGCCGGGCCGGGAGGATGCGCAGGGCTGAGGCGGCGGTGAGGGGCTGCGGCGAGGCCGGGGGCACCGGGGCGGCTGCCGGCTCCCCCCACCACCGTGCCCAGGGCGGGGGCACGGCCTGGGGCTGTCCCCGAGCGGGGGCTCCGGGCTCGGGCTCAGCGCCGGCCCCGGCCGGGGGGCTCCGCGCAGCCCCCCCGGCGCTCGCCGCTCGCCCCCGCCGAGGTTTGGGGCGAGGAAAGTTTGGGGAGGGCCGAGCGCGGCCCCCTCCCCCTGCCCGTCTAGACTCTCCCTCCGGCGCTTCCCGCATTCAAAGCCACTCGCCGGGCCGCGATTCTTATGGAAATGCTCGGCCCGTCCCGCCGCCCCCCCCCCCGCCCCCCCCGGCCGCCGGCACAATTGAGCGCCGCATTTCCACGATCCCGGGTGACCCAGACGGCTGCCGGCCTGGAGCAGCCCTGGGCCGGGGGTGCTGGGCTGCCCCCCCCCCCCCGGGCAGCCCCCCGCCGGGCCCCCCCGAGCCGCGCCCGCCCGGCGGGGGGACACGCGGCGCCTCGGCCCGGCCCCGGGGGCCCCGCACCGGCCCGGCCCTGGCGCGGGGGAAAGGAGCCTTTCCTTTCTTTTTCCTGTCTTTTTCCTGTCTTTTTCCTGTCTTTTTCCTTTTTTCCTTTCTTTTTCCTTTCTTTTTCCTTTCTTTTTCCTGTCTTTTTCCTTTCTCTTTTTCCTTTCTTTTTCCTTTCTCTTTTTCCTGTCTTTTTCCTGTCTTTTTCCTTTCACCTTCTCTCCCATCCCTCTCCCATCCCTCTCCCATCCCTCTCCCATCCCTCCCTCTCCCATCCCTCCCCTGCCCCCCCTCTTCCCCTAGCTCCCTCTCCCTCCCTCGTGCTCTCTATCCCTCTTGCGCTCTCCCTTCTCCTTTCTCACTCTCTTTTCTCCTCTCTCTCTCTCTCCCCCCCATCTCTCTCCCTCTCTCCTCTCTCCCTCTCTCCCTCTCTCCTCTCTCCCTTCTCTCTCCCTCAGGGCTGGGTTCGGGGCTTCGGTGCAGGCAGGGAAGAGAGAGGGAGGAGTGAAAGCAAGAGAGCGAGAGGGAGCGAGGAGCGAGGGAGGGAGGGAAGGAGGGAGGGAGGGAGGGAGGGAGGGAGCGGAGGGCAGCGCCGCGCAGCCGGTGCCCGGGCGGCGGCGGGGGGCGGCGCGTCACGGCGGCCCCGGCGCCTCCCGGCGAGGCGCCCGCGGCGGCGGCCCGGGCCCGGCGGCGGCTCCGGGCGGCCCCGGCCCTCGCTGCGCTGCCGCCGCCGCCGCCGCCGCCTCCCGCTCGGCCTCGCTGCTCCGGCGCCGCCGCCGCCCCCGCGCTCCGCAGCCGCGGCCGGGTGGCGCCCAGGCTGGACGCGGCCGCTCGGTAGGTGCGGAGCGCGGATCCCCCTCCCTCCGGGCCCGGCGCGGCATCATCCCGCAGCCACCGGCACCGGCAACCCGGGGCCGCCTCCACCCGCGGGCGGGGGGCGAGGGACGCGGCGGGGGCCCCGGGGGGGCCGCGCAGCCAGCGGCGCTGCTCTCGCCTTCTCCCGCGGATGGGGGGGGTGGGGGGGTCCGTTGTCGCCCTCCCTTTGCGAAGCCACCGAGCGCACAGGCCGCCCGGAGCGGCTGGGGGGGCTGGAGCGGGGGGGGGGGTTGTGCTGCGCTCCCCGCGCTGCTCCCCCAAACCTCCCGGCGGCGGGGCCGGGGGGGGCCGTGCCCGGGCTGGCGGCGCGCACACGCGTGTCCCACGGACGTGCGCAAGGACACGCGTGCACCGCTCGCCCGGGGCCTTGCGGGACCCACCGGGGGCCTCGGCCGCCTCCTGCAAAGGCGGAGGGGGGGCTTTTCCGAAGTTCCCCCCCCCGCCAAGCTTTGCCATCGCTCCCCACCTCGGGCTGCGCCGAGGAGGAATTCGGGGGAAGGCGACGAGCAAGCGGAGCGCGGGCATGGCCCTCTCCTGGCTCGTTATCGAATAAGCGAATCCCGACGGATGGGTCCGAAGGAAAATTCAAGCCGAGGTACAACAGGCTCCAGCGCCGGCGCCGGGCTCCGCACCGCCTGCACCTCCCGTGCTCGGCGAGGGCAGAGCCCGGCTGCGAACGGCGCTCGGCGACCGGGCGGGCGCTTCGCCTCCGGGAGCCGCGGTGCGAAGGGCGATTATTATTTTTTTCCCCTTCGCAAACTTCTTGTTGCGTCGCATTTCTTATAATTCTCCCCCCTCCTGACTGCGTGCGAGGGGCGCGTCCGTGCAGCCCCGAGAGAGCTGCTCCCTCCGGTCCAAACACCCCCTATTAATCCGTGTCCGCAGACCCGGCCCAGCCCGTGCGGTGCTCGCAGAGGCTCTTTTAAAGCAGGCCGCGGAAACGAGCCGAAAACAATTTGTAGCAACATTTTTTTTGCCAGAAAAACCCGTGCCAGAAGGCGCATCTGCCCGGTTCCCGGGAGCAGCCGGACTGCGGCGGGGCCGACCCGGCCGGCACCGGGGCACCGCGGCTCCCGGCGCCTCCCGCTTTGCCTGCGAGGCTCTGCCGTGGCTCCGGGACCATTTTTTCTCTCTCTAAAAAATACACCCTCCCCCCGCAGCAGGTCCGTAATTTTTCTCAGAAGCAGGGGGGGAAAAAGGTAGCTGTGCGCTAACGTTTTGTGCGCGGGGAAATTAATAATAATAATAATAATAATAATAATAATAATAATAATAATAATAATAATAATAAAATCCGCAGCGTTTTGATCAGTTGGTCCGTGGATTCGCCGTCGCTCCAGAAACGCGCTCCGCAGGCGCGGGGTCAGGTCCTGCTGGGGCTGAACGCGTTCCTTTTTTAGCACTGGACATCCCCAAAATAAGTTTATCTTCGTGCAGTTACGTCCGTGCGATATTAAAAGCTGGAAATCGTAAAATCTTCCGTTAACCGTGTGATCCCGGGACTTCCATCTCCGCAACGGATCGTTTTATTTGTTTGCGGTTTTGTCTGGCTGCAGTTTGCCTAAGCGACTTTGCAGAAACCCAACTAACCGTGCAGCGGCTTTTCATTTGCTAACGAAACTCAAAACACACCCGAGCATCTTCCGCAAATTACACGTATCCTTTCCTAAGTCTTCACGGATCGGGACGTGTCTAATGCTATGTTAATAAAAAATGCGCTGTCATCAGGATAATCCCGGGGAGAATATAAGTTTGAACGCTGCATACGCGTCTTTTCAGCGCAGCTCGGGATAAACATCGACATTCATTGTATTTCGTCTTTCGGCAGTTAAAAAAAATCCCTATTTATTATTTTTGCAGGACCCTGTATGAGGAATCTGGGTTATGTGGATGTATTAAAGGGGGAAATCAGAAGCAAGCAGGGCGTGCGGCTGGAAGCAAGCTGCCTCGGCGAGGGCCGGGGCGGCGGGGGAAGCTGCGCGGCGGCGGTGCCGGGACCCGCTGCGGCCGCCGCCGGGCTCTGACGGCGCCTCTCCGGCTCTTCTCTTGCAGGAGAGGCGCGGGGACCGTCCCCGCTCTGCCTCGACCCCCCCTCGCCCCCCCCCCCGCCAGGTTTTTCGCCCTCGCGTTTCCCTGGGGAGAAACACGGTCGTTTTCGGGGAGCGGGTTTAAAAGCGGCGCCGTCTCGGCTGCCCGTGGCCGAGGTGGGTCCAGGGGAAAACCCCGGAGAAGGGGAGGAAGGGGGGAAGAAATCCGGCCCTCCCGCAGCTCCCGCCGGGGCGAGGAGCGGGAGAGGCGGGGGATCCACCGGGAAAGACCTTCTCCCCCTGGACGTGCACCTGGGGGGGGGCTGCCAGTTTGCATAAAGGACGGGAAAGGCTCGAGGAAGGCGGCTGAAGCTGCCGTTTTCCTCGCGGCCGTGGCGGCCCCCCCTCTCCGTGCCGCCCGGGGCCCCGACGGCAGCTCCGCTCCGCGCCCGCGGCTGCCCGGGGTGCGGGCGAGGGGCCCCCGGGCTGGGAGAGGCCCGGCAGGGTCTGAGCCCCCCCGAGGGCGACGAGCCCGAGAGCCCCCGGCCGGAGGAAAACCCGGCTTTTCGGCTGCGAGCCGCCTTTGCAGGCAGGGAAGCAGCGCGGGCGCCCGAAATGCTCCGAAATCCGCGGTTTTCTCCCCGCACTGGGCTGCAAGGGCGAAGGTGGTGAGGAAAAACAAAAGCAAAACCAAAAAAACCCCGAGATGCAGCAGAAAAAAAGCAGGCAGGAGGCCACGGGGCGGGCACGGAGAATATAGCCGGGGGGGGGGGGGGTGGCCCCGGCCGGGGGCTCCGGCAGAGCCCGGGCGCGGGGGCAGCGGGGCCGCCCCGTCGGGGCTGAGCCGAGGGTTGGGGCCGGGGGTTGCCGTAGCGCCGGGCTCCGGGGACCTTCCCCCGCGGCGGGTTTGGGGGTCGAGCCGGTCCCTGTTGTCTGTGTCCCCCCCCGGGCCCTCGCCCCCTCCCCGCTCGCCCCGTCGGTGTTATTTTGCTAACACGATCCAGCCCTTTTTCCCCGCTTCCCGGCCACGTCCGCGCTCCCTGGATGCCGGTACCGGGCCGGACGGGAGCCCGATCCCAGAGACTCCGCGTTTCCCGGTGTGGGAAGCTGGGAGAGGGGGCTGCGGCGGGGGGGGATGCGCTGGATGCGCCGCTGCCTGGGACCCGCTCGCTGCCTCTGGGGAGAAGGCAAAAAAATAACCCCCAAGCCCACGCGACCCTGAGCTGGGCTGGTTTTACACCAGGAAAAAAAAAATAAATCCCACCCCACGCAGCAAAGATCTCTAAGGCAAAAAGGAATTTTAAGGGAAAAAAAACCCCAAACAACTCATTTTTGTTTGAGGAAAAATGTGTTATTAATTTTGATGCTATCTATACTATAACAGGGAAAATAAAAGGGTAATTAATAGAGAGTCCGTGGGGTTAAAACTGCGGGAATAAAATAGCATTTGATTTCCGTCCGAGGTCTGGACAGCGCGGCCAGGCCTCAGCGCCGCGGCGGAGCGCGGGAGAGCGTCCAGCGTCGGGGGGGCTCCGAGCCGGGCGGCTTTCCCCAGTGTTTCCCTCGTTTTGCTGCTCGGATGTGCACGGGGTGTGTGTGTGTGTGTGTGCGTGTGTGTGTGTGTGTGTGCGGGGTGTTGAACCGGGCCAGCGCCGGTGCCGCCAGCTCCGTCCCGCAGAGGCGGGAGGTTCTGATTTATTGAAAACTGCGGTTGGAGGGTGCGTGCTGCTGCTGCCCTTCCCCGACCGGAGGGGAGGGAGAAGGCTCTGGGCAGGCCGAGACTTCCCGGGGAAGCAGGGGGAGATGGAGAAGGCAGGAGGAGGCCAGGGGAGACAGGGTGATGGCGGCAGTGGTTATATTGGTGCTGATGGCTGCGGTGGTTGTTGGGGTTGGAGGTGATGGCTGTTGGGGGTGATGGTGCTTGCAGAGATGATGACGGGGGCGGTGGGTGGTGTTGGGCATGATGGTCATGGTGGTCATGATCATGGTGGCCATGGAGGTGGTGGTTGTTGGTGGTGGACGGCGGTGATGGACGATGGTGATGGACGGTGGTGATGGACGATGGTGATGGACGATGGTGATGGACGGTGGTGGTGGTGATGGACGGTGGTGGTGGTGATGGTGGTGACGGGCACGGCGTTGGGGATGGGTGGCGGTGGGGATGGCGGTCACGGGGATGGGGATGGCGGTGGCGGTGGCGGTGGATGGTGGCGGTGGGGACGGCGGCGGCGCGTGTGTGCGCGCGCGTGTGCGCGCCGCGCCCGGCCCCTCCCCCGCCCATTGATGAACCGATAGGCGCTGCAGAGGGGTGGGAGTCAGGGGAGGTGACGTCAGGCGCGGCCGAGCCAATGAGCGGCGGCGGCGAGGGCCGGGAGTGTGAAAGCATGAATGAAAAGTGCCGCGCGCGGCTCCCCCCGGCGCAGAGGCTGCGGGCAGCGGCGGGCAGCGCCCGCGCCCCGGCGGGCAGCAGGTAGGAGCCGGGCCGGGCTGAGCCGAGCCGAGCTGGGCCGAGCCGAGCTGAGCTGGGCCGGGCTGGGCCGGGCTGGGCCCCGGCACCGGGCTCCCCGCGGCCCGGGCGCGCTGCTGCGCTGCGGGCAGAGGCGAGCGGCGGAGCGGAGCCGCGGAGCGCTGCCTGCGCCGCCCCGCAGCGCGGCCGGCCCGAGGCAGGAGGGATGGAGGTGAAGCGGGGAGAGGCAGCTGCTCGCCCGAAGGAAGCCCGCAGGGACGCGGGCTCGGCTCCGCAGCGGAGGAAGAGGAGCGCGGAGGGCGCCGGGCTCCCCCGGAGGAAGGAGGGCGATGCAGGGTGCCCCCCCGAAGGAAGGAAGGAAGGAAGGACGGAGGGATGCGGGTTCCTCCCCGGAGGAAGGAAGGACGCAGGGATGCGGGTCCCCCGGAGGAAGGAGGGATGCAGGTAAAGCGAGCAGAGGGATGCGGGTCCCTCCCGGGGGAAGGGCGGAGGGATGCGGGTCCCCCCCCCCAAGGACGGAGGGATGCAGGTCCCCCCCAAGGACGGAGGGATGTGGGTCCTCCCAAGGATGGAGAGATGCAGATCCCCCCAAAGACACAGGGATGCAGGTACCTGCCAAGGAAGGAGGGATGCAGGTTCCCCAAGGATGGAGAGATGCAGATCCCCCCCAAACCCAGAGGGATGCAGGTCCCCCCCCAAGGACGGCGGGATGCGGGTCCCCGCCGCGGTGCGTGCTCCCCGTGCGCAGGGCCAGCGGCGCCGGAGCTGGGGGTAGGAGTCGCTCCCTTCCTTCTTCTTTCTTTCCTTCCCTTCCTTTCATCATTTCCTCTGTGTTTATTCTTTGCTTCTGTTCCTCCAGATCTGGCTGTATCCAAAGCATCACAAGTTATTATGTATTTTAACCGACAGGCTTGCTTTTTTGCAGTCATTTTGTTTAGAGACCGTTAAATGTATTTATGGGTGGGGAAATGTCCTTTTGGTCTTTTATGCGTATTCGAAATTATGGGAGCAAATTATATTTGCTTTGATTATTGCTGGTTTGAATGTATTAATTTGATAGAGCTCGGGGTTATTAAAAATAATGTGTGCCTAATTCTCAGCACCTGCAGAGCACCATTTGGTTTGCAAATGAAACAAATCTTAAACTCGGCAGAAAATAGACCGCTCCTGCGTGGCCATCCTGTAATTTGGCTCAAAATGCTATTTTCGAGGGCCTGATCCTGCCCGTCCCCTGGGTGCCCAGGGGAGCTTAGCCCCGGTTTGCCGGGTCGCAGGAGCAGGGCCGCTGCTGTGGCTGCGTGCTGACGGCCCCGATCTCCTTGCTAATATTTGCCTCTCTCTTTATTCGTTTCCTCTCCTTCCTTCCCTGAAAGACATGTGCCACCGAAACCCGCTGGCGGAGGAGGCGGTTGGCTTTTCCTGCTGATGCTGTAGACTTCAGGGGTTGGTTGTTATCTTTGGTTATCTAGCTGTATGAGTGGTGTCAATTCTTCATAAAGCTAGATAACCGAAAGTAAAAATAACCCCATTACACGCCTGAGGAGGATGTGGAGAAGAAAGGGAATTCATCAAAAGGAAGGCGAAGAAAAGAAAAAATGAAATGAAAAGAAGGAAGAGAAAGGAAATGAGAGGCGGAAAAAAAAAAGAACGGGGGAAAAAAAGACAACTTTTTGAAACTGGAATTAAAACCCGAGGTAGGATTTTTTTTTTTTAAGACCCTATTTGCCTCCTATGATTTTAAGAAAGAGTTTTCTGATTCTGTGCATGTGAAGAAAACGTCTGTCTTGAGAAAGACAAAAATGTTGCCGCTCTCTCCTCTGCTGTTAACTATAATTGAATTAACAAAGTAAAACTTCCAATCAGATTATGAATTAGTTAAGTGCAGGACACAGACTGCAGATCAAGGATGAACTTTCATTGCGTAACCAGTCGTATAGCATCAGGGAGTCCGTAAATCAATACAGATTACTGTGCTGGATTATCTGTTTAATAAAGCAGCAACAGAGCAATGTTTATTAATGGTTGTTTCGAAAATACGAGCACTGGATTCTTTTTTTTTTCCCTCCCATCCCTTATCTGTTTTATATTTAATTTTGTTCCCAGACAGAAATAACTTGAATATCAGGATTAGAAAGATGGATATGATGATTTGGGAAATGGTTTCTTGCAGTTTTCTTTGTTTTTCTTTCCTAGCACCTCTATCCGACTGCCTTCTTTCTTTCTCTTTAACCCTTTGTCTATGAACATTTCTCTGAATGGATTCAAGATTCCAGGATTGGGGATTTACCAAAAAAAAAAAAAAAAAATCTCAGTTGTGTATGAAACTGCGTGAGGCTAATTGGGGAGCTTGATTTTTGTGTAATTTATCCCTTCTGACTGCAAATTCACGCTGGTCCTGGCCCCTTTCGCTGGATTATCTCAACTTCCTCCGTATGGAATCTGAGGTTTTTGCCGGCTCTGCCTTAGGAGGGAGTTTTGGGTCAAAGCTGTGGACTGGGTGCATCGCGCTCGCTCTTACTGGTCAGACTGGTTGACTTAGATGCCATCTGCCAAATATAGCAACCTATTTGGAAAGGCGTCTTGACGCTGCTTAGAAGAACACAAAAGATCTGTAATGGATTAAGATAGGCATTATAAATAATCTCAGAGCGGTGATTCCAAGGAAAAAAAGATTGCATAATAAAAAAATCAAATATGGGTGGCAGCACTAATTTCGGAAAGGAGCATTTTTAGCATTGGGACTTTGAGAGCCCTCTCCTGTGGGACGCAGGAAGGAGGTGGCTTGTGAGCCTTGCTGGACCCGCTCGTTTGGCTCGCGCGCTGGCTGAGCAGAAGACACCGTCCCCGGTGCCGGGGCCGGGACGAGGCCGTAGCTGGGGGTGCAATGTGAAGGACTTGTCCTGCTCGTACGATTACTCGAAATTAATAAACAAGATTTTTATTTTTTCCCCTCCCTCACCCAGTAATTCAGAATAATTCCCTGCATGTGTTCACTCCCCGCTCGGGGAGCGCTTAAGGAACCCCCCCGCCTGTCTTTGGTGGTTCCCTGAGCTGCTGCTGCTGTTGCAGCGGTCGTGGCCGAGCGCCCGGGCCGTGCGGGGTAGGGACCTAGGGAAGGTCTTGCAAGCTCTGGTTTTCCTCTCTGCCTTGGTCTCCGTTGCCTTTTGGCCGGTTCCTCCTCAAATTAGTGCAAGGCGCCGCCGTTCCGGGCTGGTGATGGGCCACGAGAGCCGGGAACCACCCGCGCCTCGGGCCGTGCAAGGGAAGGGAAGGTCCTGCTTGGACCATCTTGGTCCGGATGGATGGAGCATCTTCTCCTCCTTTGCCCCTTGGAGGCAGCCGGAGCCGGGAGAAGGCGGCCGCCGTCGGAGCCGGCCGCGGCCCCGTGAGTCCTCGCGCGAGCCGGTGCGGACGAGGCGCTTTTATCCGCGGGGAGCATCGGCGAGCGGCCACGTGCCCACCACCATTGGCCGGGATCTCCGGAAAAGGGGGGGAAAACGCGTCTCTGTCCAATGAGGGGCCGGAGACGATGCCGCGCCGTCGTCTTTTGGCTTTTCCGGGTGGCCAATCCGGCCCCGCGCGGGCTGAGGCCGGACGGTGCCGCTCACGGGGGGGTGACAAAGGCGCCGGCGGCAATGGGGGGGTTGAGCCGGGACGCGGGGGGATCCGGCCCGGCAGAGCCCGCAAACGCGGTGCCGTCCCTCCGGCCACGGGGGACAACCCGGCACCCGCCGAGCCCCGGATCCTCCGGCAAAGCCAGGCGTCAACCTGCACCCAGCGAGGCTCCTTTGTGCCCCCCCGGCAGCGCAGGGGGGATCCGGCCCCGCGGGAAAAACGCTTTAATCTGATTTTTTTCCTTTTCGGTGGCGTTGTGGCGGGCGAGCGTGGCCGGTTGTTGAGGTGACCGCGCACAAGCGTGGCTGGCGCGAAGGCCTTGGGAGACGCGAACTGCAATGGTCTTGCAAACAGCTGATTTTTGGTTTTTTTCCCCCTCCTCTCTCTTTTCTCCCCGGTTTGCTCCCGGCGCACGCGGGCGATAAGAAAGCCCCGTGCACTGCCATGACGTTGATCCAAATTGCAGCTTACATGTGGCCGTTTAAGCTTGCTTGGACACCGTGATTTGACGGGTTCGCGCTCAGCACTGTCTGCTCCGTTCTCCCGCACGGCTCCGTAACCGCTGCAGACGTTAATAGGCGGTCGGTCGCTGGCGCGGTCTGTGCGGGGAGATTAGCTCGCCACGGGCTTTTTGTGTTTTGAAACGCTGTGGTTGGGGGGGAAGGAGCAAACGCAGTGCTGGTGTTTCTGTGGTTCAGTCAGTCACCGAGAGGAGCGAGCCTATATAAATGCAATTATTGAAAATTCATCATTGCGTTCAATAGGTCACTTTGGAAACGCCCCAGGAAAGACTCTGGGATCGAGTCTCTCCTGGCTCCTGTCCTTAATGCTCGTGCAGGGGGTGCGAAAAGGCAGCAGATCAATCTGTTATTTAAACTAAAGCCCCTTTGCGCCGCTCGTAACGTACGGGAGGCTGCAGCGGATGCCGCTAATCTTGGGCTGCTTTACGGTGCCAGAGCAGCGTAAGAAAAACCCTCCTGTAAATTAGATTTCTGGCTGCAATATGATGCATTTCTCCCATCCTTGACATGCAAAAGGTCGGGGAACGTGGAGAGTTGTTAATAAGCCAGTGCACGGCTCCGCGGAGGGGCGAGGGGATGGACAGACGGACGGGCCTGGGCCACCTGAGCAGCTCGCCGCGGGTGTCGCGTTGGCCTCCCTCGGGCTCGGGAACTTCTGCGTGGCAGAAGTTCAGATATCCCCATCCTGGCCTTCCTCCTCCTCCTCCTCTTCCTCCTCCTCCTCCTCCCCAGGCTGCCCCGGCCGCGGGGGCCCGGCCCCCTTCGCACCGCGGGTCTCGTCCGCGGGGAGCAGGCAGCAGCGGTCCTTGCTGCAGGCTGGAAAACTGGGAAATGTAAAAATATATTCATGTTTACCGACATTCCCAGTAGAGATTAACTTTTTGTTTGGGAAGGGGAAAACATTCCTTTTTTTGATGAATATCGATAAATTCTCAGCCCCGAACTGTTAAAAATACTTAAAATTCTGGATTTTTGTGTTTGAGGAAAGATTTCCTGATCAAAGTAATTTTCTGCTGGCTTTTTTTTTAATTTTAAGTAGGAGACACAAGGAAGGGCTGGTGCGGATATGTCTAAGCAGCAGGGACACGGGAGGTTGTGGCACCTTGGTTCCCAGCCCGGCTCTTCTGGGCTGGGCACCGGGCTCGTTCCCGGCTCCTCTCGGAGCCGTGGTGACAAATCCGTTGTGCAACCACCAAGAAATTGTATTTTCTTCCTTCCCCTTCTTCCCAGGCGCTTGCATTCCGGACCGCGCGGTTTTCCAGAGCCCTCGAGGCCGGGAAGCGGCGGCGGGTTTTGGGGCTGCTCCTCGAGCCGGTCCCGAAGGACCGGTGCAGGATGCTCCGGCGGGCTGGGAGGCGGCAGGCGCGCTGCTCCGGCACCCGTTTCCCTGCAAAGGGGCTTCCTGCCGCCGGTGCCTATGGAGGTGCCTATGGAGGCGCCTATGGAGGCGCCTATGGAGGTGCCTATGGAGGTGCCTATGGAGGTCGGGAACGCCGCTGAGCGCCTGCGGCCGGTGCAGGGGGCTGAGCGGGGAGCGCGGCTCTGTGGAGCCGGTGCCGTCTCGCCCTTGACAAACATCCGTGTTTTCAAGGGACCGATTTCTCCGCCGGGATTAGGACAAAGCGGCTGAGCGGGCGCGCTGAGCCGCCCTCGGAAGCAGATCGGGCCCGGCTTTGATTTTAAGTCCATTTTCGGGGCTTTTTCTCTTGTCAGAGCTGGGGAAAAATTGCTCCATCTGACCTTCGCCGCTGCTGCGGCTCGCCCCGTCGGGGGGGTGTAGGACGTATGGTTTTGGCTTCTCGTTTTCTTGGGAGGAATCGGCAGGCTGGAGGGAGGAAGAGCGCTCAAGGAGAGCGAAATTGTCTGCTTTCAGGGTGTCTCACGGGAGCAGGTTGTTCTGGGGATGCCCAGGCCACCGGCCGGGCGGGCGTCTAGGCCAAGTGACCTCGCGCTGGCATCAGCGAGCCCTGGCTGGCTGCGCGGAAAGCGCCCCAAATCCTACAGTTATGGGATAATGCATCCGGAGAGGGTTTCTCTGCCTTGCACTGCCAAGCTGGCGAGCTCATATCCCCTCCCCGATCCTGCTGAAATGGCCACGAGACGCGGCTGGTTTTGTGAAATCTGCCGTATCGGGGTGTCCGGGCGATCCCGAGCAGCAGGGAGCTCCGCGGAGATGAGCAGGAGGCAGAAAACCCGAAACAAAGCAAATTTCTTATGGTCGTTTTTGGATTTGCTTTCGGTCTTGGGGAGGAATCGCGGCTTTGCAGGAGCTGGGCTCCGGGTGTGGCTGCGGCGGGGGAAAAACTCAGGCAGGTGACTTCGGCTGCAAAAGGGAGTTGGGCTCCTGATTTGCTCGGGAGCTCTGATTAATCCTGCAACACCCAGCTTGTTCCCTAAGGACTTTTCCCTTTCGGAGCCAACTCTGCCTGGGAGCTGTGGCCAGCGGCGGCCCCCAGCCCGGTGCCCGCTCTGGCCGGCGGATCCCCGTCTCTGGCAGATTCGCTCCCTAATTCCCCTTTGTTTTGGCTTCGAGCAACCAAAAAGGCACCAAAACTTGGCCTCTCTCTCTTTTTTTTTTTTTTTTTTTTTTTTTTTTTTAAAAAGTTATTTTTCCCTTAAACGCCCCGTTTCTGGGGCCTCCTCTGAAAGCAGCCACCGTTTTTTGCAGGGGGGATGCGGGGTGCAAACGGGATTTCACCGAGCAGCTCAGCGGGCGCCCGGGGGGGACGCAGCGCACAGGTTGCCATGGAGAATGGCCATTTTTGCACCTCGCCGCATTGGGGGGGGGCTCCGGAGCCTAAAAAAACAATTTTTCTTTTTTTTTTGGGGAATCGGTTTTGCGGCCGCGCGCGGGGCTCGCCGCCCAGCTTGGCCCCGCCGCCTCCCCCCGCCGGGCTCCCGCAGCCCCGGCTGCCGCCGCGGCTCCTCCGCGGGCTCTCGTCTCCGGTAGCCCCCCGGTAAGAGGCCTTTCTGCGTGTTATGACACCCGGAGAAAGCGTGGGAGCAAGCGCCATTCTTCGCCCCCGTCGGCCGCGGCCGGCCGCCGGGCTCAATGGGCGGCTTTTTGTGCCGCTCTGTGCCTGACTAATTGAGCTGAAGGACTTGCGTCTGGAAGGGCTTGAAAGGGACTTTTGTTGCCGGCGGCGGAGTTTGTGGAAGGCGGACGAGCCGCCGCTTTCTTCGGCAACGCGGGGCCGGGGCAAATCTGACTCTCGAGGGCTTGTGCCTCGCAGGGGAAATCGGGGGGAAAAAGGAAAAAATTGGGGCTGCCAAATTCGGTCCGGCCCTGCAAGGTGGCGAGACGAGGAAATCCGGTGAAAAGCAACGATGCCGGGAGCCTTTGCTTTTTATTTTTGCAGCCCTGGCGTCAGACCGCGGGTCGGGATGCTCGCCGGGTCGGGATGCTCGCCGGGTCGGGATGCTTGCTGGGATGCGCTTTCACCAGCGCTCGGAGCAGGGCGGCCTCGTGCCGGGGACGCTGCGCTGACTTGCAGGGACGAAGGGTTTAACCCCGGATTTCCTAATCCCCAGGCTTGGGCGTCTCGGCCGGGATGCGCCAAAGTGCCCCAAAATAGTCCCCAAACTGGGTCTCGCTAAAGAGGAACGTGAGGGTCCTGCTCGGTGGGTTTGCTGCAGCAGTTTGGGTCTTCCAAGGCCAGACAGGGAGCGCAAGGACATTTTTCCCTGCCTTCCCTTGCTGATTTTCCATGCCTTTAAACCGGATTCGTTGGGAAAAATAATGTGTGATTGCAGCCTTACGTTTTCGGCATGTTGTGCAGAGCGGCTGGGGAAAAAGCCCCGGGGAACCTACCTGCACCGAGCATCACGGTGGGGCGTCCCCTGCGCGGGGAGGAGGAGGAGGAGGAGAGGGAAACCGGTGCTTTTGGGCAGAAAGGGGTCTCGTGTGACACCGCAGAAATGGGGGAGAAAAAGGGCGTGTGGCGACTATTTGGAGGCCGTTTGAGGCGAGCGGGGAGCGTGGCTCTCCCCTTCCCCAGCCGCATTTTACTGGGGCTGCTATGAGCTGTGTTCGTGCATCCTACGGCTGCAAACTCCTGGGCCTTGTACAGAGCCCGCTGGGAATTATTTCGAAGAAATATGTTGGAAAAACTGAACCTGGCCCCAAACAGACAGACACAAAGGTGCAGCGCTGCTTCACCCCCAAAATCGCTGTTTTAATTTGCAAACGCAGCCGTTCCTCTCTCGCCTCCCTGCGAACTTCTGGAGATGAACCGTTTCTCTTTCCTTCTCAGCATAAAATCCCATTGTGTTTCCTTTTTTTTTTTTCCCCTTTGTCATTTTTCATTTCTTTGCATCGATCTTTTCCCTCTAAGTGCTGGTGCCGAGGCCTTTTTAGCGAGCGCGGCTGTCAGAGCTGCCAGCCTCCATCCACACCCCGTGCGGATAAACGCGCTCAGCGTGTGCTGTTTGGCAGCAGGTTTCTAATGCAAAGTGATTAAAACATTTTGAAAGTTGCATTTCTGACGGGGCAGAGACGCGAAGGCGCGCGGCTCCTCTCCGGCCCGGGTGGCTGCTGCCGCGCGACGGCTTTGGCCGCGGTGCCGCTGGGCCACGTGAACGAAGGAGATTTGCAGGCCAAGGAGGCGTGAGGCAGGTCAGGGATGGGGAAAACCAGAGCAAAGGTCTGTGAAACAGGTGTAAAATGACTTTTTTTAATAAATATATATATGCTTGTGTATATATATATGTGTGTGTGTATAGAAATAGCATGTGAAGCGATGCTGCCTATTAGTTGTGAGCACGAAGGAGCCGCTTGCGCGAGCCTCGCCGGCCGCCCGGCAGCACCCTCCACCCCCTTCCTGCTGGTTTCCCCTACCTTCACTTTAAATCCCTTTTTTTTTTAAATTGATATAATTTCCAAGAGTTATTCCAAAATTCTGGAATTGCACGCAAACTTGGAAATCGCGGCTTGGAGTGAAAAGCGAGTGAAGGGTGTTGCCGCCGGGAGCGGAGCGAAGCCTGGAAATGCGGAACCCGCCTTCCGGCCCGCGGCGTGCAAATAAAGCGAACCAAATTGCTCATCACTCCTCTATTTTTTTTTTTTTGTTGTTCCTCCTCGTCTTTTTTTAGCAGGGAAGGGGCTGACTCACTTTTTTCGAGCACTCGATGTTTGCAGAAGTGCTGCCTGTTTTCGACTGTGAAGAGGCCTCGCTAGGCTGGAACCTGCTGCGACCAGAATAATTAAAAAGCGGGTTTATTTTTACAAACGACCGGTAATTCTGGGTCCGCGCGTTTCAGAGCGCACCAGACTGCCTGCAAATCTGCCGTTTTTACATGGCCTCCGAGCAAACCCCTAAAACCTGGACTCGAACTGGGAAGCTCTGGCCCTAGCAGGGATTATTGCTCCGGCCCCCAAAAGCTTCCAGCTTAAATAACAAGACTTTCCAAGTGACTGGGAAAAAGCAGGTGGGGACTGGCAGGAGCGATGGAAATCATAGAAAAATCAGGCAGTTTTAGCTCGGATGAGGCATAACGAGGCCAACGGCAGCAATACCATTATTATTGCTGATCAATAACAGCACAGCTCGGCGATATTTAGAATTGTGCAATATGGGTTTTCTGCATTTTGCTGCTCGTTTCAAGGCGCGTGGCTCCGGCCGTCCCTGCGCGTGGTTTCCTTTAGCAAGTGGCACCGTTTTGCCGAAATCGTGAACCTGGGGCTGCCGCCGGCCGTCGCCCGGGTCGCCGCGTGCCGGGATTTCCCGCGCCGCGCGAGGCTGCGGCCCCTCCTCTGCACCCGGCGGTTTTGCTCTTTTGGGGATGGGAAATTGGTTTCTTTTTTTTTTTCCAGATTTTCTCCCCAAAACAGCAAAACTGCAGGGCGAGCTGCTGTCGCGAAATCCCGGCTTCGGTGCATTGCAATGCATTTTTTTCCAATGGGAAGAGAAAAGAGCTGGGTGGGAGCACGGCTGACGGCGATGCCGGGGCCCGGGCCCTTCGGCTTTGGCCTTCATCACCGTCCTTCCTCTTCCCCCGCCCCTCCGCCGGATCATTTGTGCAGCCAGCACTGGGGGAAATTTATGTAATCTCTTTCTAGATGCAAATGCCAAAATCGATGCACGGGATTTTGGTGTGGTTTCTCGCATTTCTTTGCCACCCGACCGTCCGTGGCTGCCGTGGCCCTTCCGCCGCTTGGCACTGGGAGGTTTCTCCACGCGATAGGTAGCTGTGTGGGTTTTCTTTTTAATTCTCCGTTTAAGCCAGGCTTTGTCTCGTCTCCAACACATCTAATGAAGGGGCAGCCGCTCCCGTGCCGATGGTTTTTTTTTTCCCCCAATTTTCTCGCGCTCTGTTTTACCAACACTGCAGCCGCTCGGTGCCACCGTTGCCGTACCCGGCGGGGACCGGGAGCCGTCGGGGCGATGGCGGGGAGCGAAACCGGGGAACAAAAAGCCCCAAGGAAGACAGCGGCGTTTGCAGGGTTGCCGTCGTGGTCGCGCGCGAAAGAGTTAACCCATTAGAAATGCCGAGCCCTTCTTCCGATAGTTAAACCTGATTTGCATGCATTTGCATAATGAATGTCATTTGCATTCTTGGAGGTTGGCTACTTCTGTGGGAAAAGTCAAAGCGGGATGGCGGGGAGGGCGGCGGGGGGGCCGCGGAGAAAGCAGGGCGGATTTTCCCGCACCCCCGGGGCCCCCCGCCGTGACCCCCGCGGTGCCCGCGCCCTGCTGCCGCCCCGGCCCGCGACGCCTTCCCGCGGCACAAAACCCGGCGGTGCCTAGGCCGCGCCGACCACGTTGCTTCCCCCCCTTTCTCCCTCTTTTTTGTTTTAATTTGCTCCTCCAATTCCGCCCCGGCTCCCTTTCCCCCCCGCCGCTGCCCTCCCCTCCCCGCGGGGGCAGCCGTGCTGAATCGGGAGCAGAAAGGGGGGGAAAAAATAAAGGGAGGAAAAAAAAAAAGGTGGGAGCCACCATTTTAGGCAGCCGGCATGTGTTAAAATGGCCGATGCTGTTCCCAGGGCCTGGCGACGCACCGGGAGCCGGTGATGTTCCCGCTGCATCCCTGCAGCATCCTCGCTGCATCCCTGCTGCATCCCGCTGCATCCCGCCCGCTGCGCCCTTGGGTCGAGATCCGGCCGAGGCACCCGTGGTGTTTTGCTCAACAGGATTTTCTTTTTTTTCCCTCCCTGTGGGTCACTGGTGTTGATTTTCTTGTTTTTCTCCTTTTTCCTTTTTTCCCTTCTCGCCTCTGCAGCGGTGGCGAGTGCGGCCGGGCCCCGGCGAGGCGGGAACCCCCGGACCTCGCTCGGGCGAGCGCAGGCCCCGCGTGGCCCGGCCTGGAGAGAAGAGGGAAAATCTGCTTTGATTTGATCTGAAATTTTTGTGGAGGGGCCGGAACCAAAGGCAATTGTCCAGTTCTCTTCTTTTTAAAGAATTTTTTAATCAGCGTTAAAAATCTCCGCTGAATGCGGAGCTGCTTGGGCTTCACGGCTCAACCCTGGTTTTTCTCTTAGTGTCATTAGATGGAATTTATTCTTAATTTTTCTGTGGACTGCAGTGATATTAGGGAAATAGCCATTTTCTTTTTTTTCTTTTTCTTTTTTTGGACTAGAAAAATGCGACAGACTTGGTTTTCCATTGCTGAGGACATTTGTTGGCTCTTTAGGGGAGAAACAGTGTGAATCGCAGCTGAGCTCGTACCCTGCTTGTGCTTGATCCGCCCGGGCGCGAGGGGCTTCCACCTGATTCGGGGCAGTGCAAAATCAGGGAGTGAGAAGTCACTGCACTAACGCCAGTCTGAGCGAGGAAAAAAATCCCTATATAGGACACCCAGCCTGGCAGGGTACGAATTTTGCTGCGGGATTGCAATATTTGGCGTGCTTTTAGCTAAAGCTGCAGCCGTGCGAGGGCTGCGGTTTGGGTGCCAACCTTCCCGGTGCGGCATGCGGGCTGTTTCGATGCTTTTTGTAATTTCTCCCCATCCCGCTGTTGCCGTGAGACCTGGGACGTGTTTTTGGCCGGCGCTGGGGCAGGCGCTCGTCCGGGAACAGGAAATGCTCCCCAAAGCTTGCAGAAAATCTGCGGGAGAGGGTAATAAAGGTGGTTTTGTCGCTTTTGTTTTAATTCAGATTATCGAAGTGTCTCGCGGACCCGGGAGCGGGGGCTCGGAGCGCCGAAAGCCCCCTCCGAGTACCGGGAGGCAGCAGGACCGCCAGCAGCATCACCCTGCGCCGGGGCGCGAGCACGTCGTGCCGAACCTCGGGGAGCCGCCGCCGAGCCCGCTCGCGCCTTCCTCCTCCTCCTCCTCCTCGCTCGCGACACCAGTCCCAGGCGGCACGTGCGGAGCTGTGGGCTCTGGTGGGAGCCGAGCTGGGAGCCGCCGGTGAGCCCGGGGCGGCGGGCGGCTTTGGGGGCGAATCCGCCCCGAGGCGCGGTGATGGGCGCCGGGGCCGGCGCGTCGCTAATGAGGCGCAGCTGAAGCGGGGCCGTCGCCCGTGGCCGGGGCCGACTCACAAACTCGCCATTGTCTGGGGGCGGCTCGGGCGCGCTTCCCTCTCCCCCTCCCCGCGCCTGCCCTCTCCGCTCGCCCTCGCACAAAGCTGCCATTGTGCCGGGGACTTGGTGATGGCAGCGTTATTTGGTCCAAAAAAAAAAAAAAAAGGGAGAGAAAAGAAAGAAGTGGGGAGGGCGGGGGGGGACCCAACAAGGTGAAGAGGTTTAAATCAGCTTAGCCCAAATGCCAATTAAAAACCAAAGAGGATTAGGCTTGTGATCAGCAGAATAGACGGTCATTGTACCCGGACGAGGGGTCCCCCCCTCCGGTGCCACCTCGGCCGCGCCGACGGTCCCGCCGTCCACCGTCACCTCCTTCCTCACGCGGCGGGACGGGGGATGCGGGGCGGCGGCCCCTCGCCGGGGTTAAATCCACCGGAGCCGGGCCGACGTCCGCCCACGGAGCGGGGCAGCGGGAGCCGCCGGGCGCCGTGCCGGGGCGAAGACCTTCTGCTCGCGCTGTTGGTTTGAAGCTCGCGCAAGCACGCTCGCCTTGGCTGGAGGTCCGCCTTGGAGAGGTCTTGGACCTCCAAGGGGTCCGAAGGGTCTTGGAGCTCTCCGAGGGGTCCCCTTGGAGAGGGGTCCCTCTGCCAGGAGGAGGGTCTCCCCAAAACAGGCTCTTAGCCCCCGCGTGTCCCTCGGCGGGGAGCTCCGCGGGCTGGAGGACACCAGCGTGGAGGCCAACGTGGGGCACCCGAGGGGCTGCTGAGGCGCTCGGGAGAGACCGTCCCCCCGCGAAACCTTCCCCCGTAGCCCCACGCGCCGAGCTGCTCGCCCCGACGCAGAGCTGGGCCCGGAGCGCCGGCTCGGATGACCATGGAGGGCTTCGTCCGGATCTCTGCACGTGGAGCACCGTGGGGAAGCACGAGGAGCGTTGCGAGGGCTCTGCCAGCGCGGGACATCCCGAGGGGACGTGGAGACGATGTTTCGGTGCTTTCCGTCCTGGTCAGACCTCAGCTGCCCCGTTCCCGATCTCGCTGTTTGCGTAACCGCACGATTCGGGGTCTGCAAAGGTGGAAGCGGAGAGACCAGCGAGGCCAACACGTGTCCGTGTCGCGGCCTCGCCGGAGAGGAGCCCGGGGCGGGTTTTGCCGTCGCGTGCACGCCTCGACAGCTGCCACGCTCACACTTCCGCAGCTCGCCCCTGCCTCTAAGCACCTCTCAACAGATACCAGTAAACCCCCGGTAATAGGTGTTTCGCATTGATACGGCTGCTTTTATATCGCAAATGGAGTCTGCAGGAGCTGCACTTCCATTCTTGATGGCACCGGTGGCACTGTGAAGGCAGAGCCCCGTGCATCCCGCGCGGCACACCCGCATAAAACGCCTATCAGCCAGCCCCGAAGTAGCTTTGTGTCGCACCGGCAACACGCAAAAGGTCTTAAGTATAAAATGCAATGTCAACTTCACGGCTTCTTCGCACTTTCCGAACGAGACGCCAAGCGCACGCGGGAAGCAGGCCAAGAGGGAAGACGTTGAAGGGACATTAGCAGCTAATTCTGGTGGCACTTTGCCATGTCTTGCACAGGTCCAGGCAGGTGCCAGGAGGTTTTATTTTAGCAGCACTGGAGTCATTTTGGCTGACGGCTCAATCCAAGCCCTCCTCTGCTTCCCGCACCATGTTAGATGTCTCTCTTGAGCGGTGGTGGGTGTTGAGGAAGCCGCTGCGTGTCTGTCCCTTCCCTTCTGCGGGATTTGTGCCACGTGAGTCCTCTCCGTTAAGGAACAGTGCCGTCCGGCTGAGGAGCCCCCGGCGCCGCGGTCCCTCGGGGCAGACCTTCCCGTCCGGGCTTGCACGCGGAGCCGGCGCAGCGGAGCATCTCCGGAGAGCCGGGCCTGGGGTGGCCGGAGGGAGCCCAGGCGCCCCCGAATCGCCAAACGGTGCGTTGAGAAGGTGGGCGCGGACTTTGCATTGCCCTGCTCAGCTGTGAATGCGAAATGCTCCAGCTTTTGCTCCGTACGGAGGAAAAAAGAGCGAAAGGGCCTTTTTGCTGAAGAGTCGAAGAAGGAGGAAGCGTCCCAGCTCAGGATGGACCGGGACCAGGAGGCGTTTGTCCCCTTTCCCGGGCACGGTTAGCAGCAGCTCGCGGAGCATCCTCGGGAGCACGCCTGCTCCCGGGAAGCACGCCGGACCCGTCCCGAGAGCGGTGGAGAGCTGCCGGGAACGCGTTTTCCGGTGGGCAGCGGGGGTCCACGGAGCGGAGGGGACCCGCTCCGGGCGCAAAGGCGGGAGACGGGGACGGAGCTCCCGTCGCGTGGAAGGTTTTCCGCCTCGCCGGCGGCCGCGGATGCCCGGCGGTGCCCGGGGGGGGCGGCGGGGGGGCCGCGGCCCCTTTGTGGCCGCCGTGTAATTTATGGCATGAGCGGCGGGCCATTGTGGCGGCCCGTCCTGCGCGCTCGCCGCCGGCTTCGCCTCTCTTCCCAGACCCCCGCTGTGCTCCGGTCCCGTACCGTTGCCAGGGGCCGGGCCGCCCGCCCCGCCGCTATGCGGGGCCGCCCGCCCGCACCCATCTGCAGCCCCGCGCCGGCCGCCCGGCCCCCGCGACGTGCCGGGGGCCTGGGAATGGGGCTGGCGGCCCCTCCAAGTTCACGGCCGGCCGGGGCTCCATTCTCCCCGCGCCTTTCAGCGCCGGCGGGGTCCGCGGCGCATACAGATCCCCCGGCCCTTTCTCCCGCTGACAAGTGCGCACATAAATAAATTACCCCCACCGGGCCGGTGTGGAACAATCTGTCCCCGAAACGCTATTCAGCGCCAGACAGGCCCCATTATTCCCCCGATTAAAGCCGCTGGAGTAGCTTGCAAGGGTTACAGTTACTCTGTCAAACTGTAAATAAGACACTAAAAATAAAGGGAGCGAGCGCGAGAGCGAGGGGGGGAGAGGAAAGCCAGACTAATGCCTGCTGCTAGGGAAACCGAATGAATCCCTAATGACGCCTGTGTACAAACTGCAAATAATGGGGGAGAAGTGACAAACGGACCTCGGCCGGGCTGCGGCGAGCCCTTCGTCCTGGGAGCCGCGGCGGGAGCCGTGCTCGCCGGCAGCATCGCTTTGCACCTCCGCCTTGCACTGCTGCTTGCACCTCTGCCTTGCACGTCTGCCTTGCACCTCCGCTATGCACCTCCGCCTTGCACCTCCGCCTTGCACCTCCGCCTTGCACCTCTGCCTTGCACCTCCGCCTTGCACCTCCACCTTGCACCTCCGCCTTTGCTCCGGGGAGCACCCCGCGTTGGGAAAGCGCCTTGCACCCAGGCTTAACCTTAGCAAGAGGTCTAGGTCTTGCCGATGCATTTATCTTCCAGGGGCACGAGATGCTGCTGCTCTCCCAAACTGGGGCCAATGGAGCAACCATGGCTGCTTGGCTCTGGGTCCCTTTTTGGGGATGCGGGAGGGAAGCGTTGGGGACGGCGCCGGGGCTCCCCTCTGCAGCAGGTCGCCGCTCTCGTGGCACAGACCTGCTGCTGCTCCTCGCTGGCTTGGATAGATTGAAGGTCTCCGACCCTGGAAAACCCTCCTGGAGAAAACGCATCCCCTTCCTCGCTGCTCTCTTGCCAGCTACCTTGCAGCGGATCCGTCTTCTCCTGGGTTGGCACCGCGGAGCTGAGGATGCTCTGCAGAAAAATTATCAGCACATGCTCAGCTTGGGTTTCTCTTTATTCCAGAGGGACGCGGATGTGAGGGTGTCATTTCAGGTCCGTGTCGGACTCTTTATGTCATCCGCAGGTGGCTGACTGCCTTTCCGCCTCCGCGCCCCGAGAAGAGCTGCTGACCCGTCGGAAAGCCGACGCTGCAAATTCGCCCCGTTAGCATCAACAAGAAGCCTGGAGGGTTTTTTCCCTGTCTGGCTCCTGTGTTGCTCAGGGAATTATTGTTTTGATTCGTGCTACGAAAGCAGCTAAAACCTCCAGAGCAGAGGGCCCCGGGGTCAGGCACGTGTCTGTAGGTGGATGGTCTCCCGGGCATCTCCAGGGAGCCCAGGTGGGTGAGGGACCTGGCGTGGATGTGGCCCCGGGCTGGAAATAGAGCTTCCATCTTCCAGGTCTAGGCTAATGCCAGGGGGAAAATCCCCACGGGGGAAGGGGCTCTGGGGGTCTGGGCTGGACCTTTTCTGCACAAAGCAGCAGGCAGGGTGGGAGGCAAAACGCCAACCCCGGACCAGCGGTGGGGACAGTACTCGGTGTTAGCACTCATCCTCTCTCCCACCAGAAGCAAAGCAGCACGGGTCTTTGCGCACCTATAAACATCTTTTTCTAGCACAGTGGGATGTGCCCTTCGTGCGGCATCCAAGCGGGTGCAGCAGGCGCTGCGTGCCGGGTTTTGGGGCTGTCCTCCCGAATCAGGATCCGGCTGCTCGCGGCTGCAGCCGACAGAAGCCACCTCAGGCTCCTGACATCTCCCAAGGGTTTCCAGGCCAGCTGGACTCGCCCGGAGCGCCGTTGCCTTTCCCAGTTGGGCCAAACCTGGGCTTAGCAGCGTTCTGCCCTCTCCGTCTTAGGAAAAAAACCCTTTTTCCCCGCCTAGTTCCTGGCCGCGAAGCCTCATGACTCCGAAGGCGCATTCCTAGGACATTCCTGGTGCCGGGCGGTATGTGCAGAATTTCAAACAGCAGCTCCGAGCTTCCCGTCGCCGGCCGACTCCCCCAGCCGCACTCGCTGATTTACTCTGTAGAAACTCCTGGATGCAGCGGGGAAAACTTGACGCGGGACTCGGCACGCCACGATCTGCTGCGTTTATTTTCCTGCTTCTCGAACTTAGTGCTCGCGCCGGCCCTGGGCTCGGCCACAGCAGCATAAATCCGCGACGGTGCCTTTTAGCGCTGCCGACACAAATGTAATTAAGATCAGGCCTTATTCTCCTCTCGTTTAAATGATTATAAATCCTGAGTGTTATTGCTAGTATTAATAGTAGTGTTTCTGTAGCAGCCACGGACCTATGTAGGTGGCAATGGAGGAAGAGGTGTGCTCCGTCTCCCCCAAGAATTTGCTGGTTTATTTGGCAAAAGGCAGAGAGATATTTGAAAAGCGGCTTGTAACCAGCCAGAGCTGAGCTAAGAGATGTTTTGCCTCCGCTCCTAGGGAATTGGTCTTGCCCAGGGACTTGGATGTGGCAGCATTCAGCCGCTCTCGAGCTTGCCTTGAAAATGGCAGGACTTACTAAAACCAAACTTATTTGCCTTTCCCTGCTAGGGTCTCTTGGGTCACATTTTTGAAGCGTTTCTCTCTACCTTTAAAAACATGATCATTGCCGCTTTTCCGTGAAAGCTGTGATTCTCCTGCATGCAAATTGTGCGGCTCCGGGAACTGGAGCTTTCACGTGGAGTTTTACGAGACTTGCAGCTTTTGGCCCCGCTGCAAGCACATCCCGGCCATGTGCGGAGCATGTTTGCCCTCCGGCCATCTGGAGAGAGGAGGAAAATCGACATTAAATGTCTTTATACCAGTTCTGAGAAGAGCCAGTGTCTGCCTTTCACTCCTTCTTTGCATGGGATTTTCCCCTGAATATCCGAGTGTTTTTTTCCCTGTGGACATACCCTAGACGTGTCCATAAACCAGAAGCCAGCAGCCCGCTCCTCCCCGCGTCCGCCCAGGCTGCGCAGCGAGGCTCGGGGCTGCTTCAGAGCTGGGGGTGGCACCGCTTCCAAAACGCCGCTGCCAGGGCCTTTTCGAGGATTAGAATGAGGCCAACACTTGCACTCCGAGTTAACGCTAAATACCTGATTTGGAAGGTGCTTGCTGGCGCGGCAGGCCCACAAAGCACACACGCTTGCAATAATAGCCAGGTAGCTTGCACGGCTAAATCACGCTGGGTATTTTTTTTCATTAGAACCTCCTTTTACAGCCCGTTTAAATGCTTCCCCGCAGGCTCGTGCGAGGGCTGTTAAGGGCTTCATTTGAATAAATAAGTGCATAGGTAAGGCAGGAACATCACCGCAGCCCCCTGGAAACCTCCGCGCCGGCAATGGCATCGGAGGACCGGCGAGTGGGAGAAGGGGGCTCAATGTTATATATGCCATAAAGTAGAGTAATTAAGTATTACTAGTTTTGATGAGTTCAAACAGAGTGACTCCAGGAAATAAGCCCCTTCTTTATAATTAGTGGGATTTCCTCTGCATCAAACGGGGAGATTGATTCTTTAATCTGCTCACATGCTTTTGATTTGGTCTTTCAGCTGCTTGTACCAACTGCTTCCACTCCCTGCTCTTGCCGATAAAACCTTGCAAAGGAGATTTTAGGAAGGCATGACCTGAGTTGAGGTCTAGGATTTTCTTTGTGTGTGGTTGTTTTGTGTATTTTTAATTTACCAGAGATGGTGATGGTGATGAAAACAAAAATAATATATAGAGAGATTTTTAACATCCGCGTATGTTTAGGT